>NC_037529.1:9911988-9945884 GCF_001531365.2 Cynara cardunculus var. scolymus | reverse complement strand
TATTAAATCAAAAATAAATTATTTCGTTATTAAACTTAAATTAAATTATAATAAAAAAATTAAAAAATTACATAGAAAATAAGAACTTTTAAATGGTTGCTTTGATATTAACATTGATATTTTTTTTTCAAATTTTTATGATGTAATCAAATTTATATTTTATTCAAAAATAAAATCATTATTGCTTTCTTAAAAACACATAAAATCGTATTATAACATCGACAGAGACAAATAATAAAATAGAACATTAAAATCGAGATGTGTCTTGTGTATTGCGTCAGTACTCTTCTAGTATATATATATATATATATATATATATATAGGGACACGTTCAAATGAAAACTGTGCATTTCTAAGAAACCGTGTAAACCAATTTCGACCAATAGGAAAATTCATTTTTTTAATTAAATTTAATCAATAAGGGTATTTCGGTCATTTACAATATTTTCTATTAAATATGGAAGTTATTAATAAATCTTAATTAAGGAAACGTAATAAAGGAAATTGTATAAATGATAACATTTAAATATTTAATTATATTAAAATATTAAAATTTTGGATTTCATATATTGTCATAAATTATAATCAGGAAACGTATCTTGATGAAACAATTGAATTATAGAATGAAATCATCAAAACGTAGATAAGCAAAAAAAAAAATTCACAAAATGAAACAGGTTTCATGAATGTGAAACCGGTTCATGTTGCAAAGAAATTAGGTGAACCGAAACATTTTTATGGTGAACCTGTTGCATTGATAGTGTAGTTAATCCTTTTTTTATAATAAGCAAAATAAAACCGGTGCATTTTGAAAAAAATTATGAAAAGGAAAATGAAACAGGTTTCATGAACGTGAAACTGGTTCATGTTGCAAAATTAGGTGAACCAAAACATTTTTATGGTGAAACCGTTGCATTGATAGTGTAGTTGATCCATTTTGTTGATGAAAAGGAAAATGAAACCGGTGTATTTTGAAAATAAATTATGAAAAGGAAAATGAAACATGTTTCATGAACGTGAAATCGGGTCTTGTTGCAAATAAATTATGTGAACCGAAACATTTTCATGGTGAACCCGTTGCATTGATGGTGTAGTTGAGCGATTTTGTATTTCACTCATCATGAACGAAATGCATGATGAAACGGGAAAATGATTTTAATCTGCTACATAATCTTGAAGATTGTAACCTGCTCCAGAATCTTCAAGATTGTAAGGACTAAAGGAATGATTTCATCAAATCGGTGGTGAAATAAGAAAATTATTATACATGAAATAGTTTTCATGAAAGTGAAACTGGTTCATGGCAGTATTAAACCTGATAAGTGAAATGGTTGGATAAGTGAAACAATTTCATGTTGTATTATAAACTTTTATGAAGCCAGTAATCGATGAAAAAATTTCGTTATCTAAGTGTAACGGATCCATCTACCAGTATAATGAAAATTACGAAATATGATCAGTATTACGTGGATTAGTCTGTTGATTAAATTTTGAAACCAATTTCGTTCATATAATGTAATTCAAAATTTAAAACAATTCACTCCATATAATTGAATATGGTGTGTTATATTCATTTTTTTTTTGATATGTTTTATTGATGGATGTGATTTAAAGTTAAAAATAATATATTGCTTTAAAAAATGAAAATAGTGTCATTAATATCGAGAAGGATGTTACCAAATATTAAATTTTGTTTACCATTTTTGCCCTTCCCGTTGAAATAAAATAAATTTTTAATATATATATTTTTTAATTTCTTAAAATAAAGTAAACTAATCTTGGCCATTGATTAAGAAAATGGATGGATGAGATTGTTTTACACGGTTTATACAAATGGGACAGGTTTTTATTTGAACGCTCATATATATATATATATATATATCATTTGGGGTCGAAAAAGTCCGAAATTAATTGGACAAAATGTGCGACACTTTTTTTTATTAACTTGGATATTCAACCCGCTATGGGAGCCGACTAATTCCAGGACGAACCCACTTTTAACATCAACTATGAAAGCATCCAACTCATTTTTATTCTCAAAAAGATCACCCCCCGCGTGGAAGTACATATGATGAGTTCTTTTTTAAAGATGTTTCATTTGTTTAGTTTTTGTCATTACAAAGTAAGCCATGAAATTCAAGATAAACTCGATGAACGAATGGTTTTTTATGAATATTTTTATTCGTGAAATAATGATTTTTTGTAAACATATTTAATTTATGATATTATAATTTTTAGTAAACATATTTGATTAAATATACAATGTTTATGTTGATTCCATCTCTCAATGATTTGATGATGATCTCTTTTATCTATCGAAGTGTATTATCTCTATATTAGTTTCAGCGATCATCACTGAATCTGTTCAGTGATCGTTGAGCATGTATTGTAATTCGTTTAGAGATCGGTATACTTCAAGAATACAAAACTCACACTACAGAACCTTCAGTGATATCGAAGATAGAAGCAGAAGATAGAGACTTGCAAATTCGTGATATGATGCGGTTTTCAGTAATAACAAGCTCGTCTATACAAGTGTGAAATCTATACAAAATTCAGCGAACACTGATGAGACCTTCAGCGTCATTCCAGTTTCAGCGACTAAATGAATCTTGTTGAACAAGATTAGTTTTTGTTTTGTTCTTCTACACACAAAGGACGAACCCATATCTTTCTAAGTAAAGTGCAATATGGAGTCACTCTATTGTTTCAAGTGTGCTTACCTACTCTATGGAAGAAGACTGTTCATATACAGCCAAAAGACTATATACTGCAACTAAGGACAAGCTTACATCCTAAAGCTTACCATGTGATTTGTACCTTCTGAATTGCATTTAATGCAATGAGTATAAATAGCTGAGTAGTTATCTCTTCTTAGCAAGACTTCTGAATCTCAAATCTAAGCATCTTTACCTTGAAGATCTTACCCAAT
This sequence comes from Cynara cardunculus var. scolymus, assembly GCF_001531365.2. Classification (NCBI taxonomy): domain Eukaryota; kingdom Viridiplantae; phylum Streptophyta; class Magnoliopsida; order Asterales; family Asteraceae; genus Cynara; species Cynara cardunculus. Next base: position 9,942,952 of record NC_037529.1, on the reverse strand, counting down.
AAGATAATCCTCCCTCTATACTCTATGTCTAAGAGAAAGACTTTCACTTTAACACGTGAAGAGCACAATACGTTTTAATCTATTTCTTGTAGCAAGTATCTTCTTCTTGCTATTTGTAATTCGTGTATATCTTTGATTGTTTAGATAAGTTTTGTATCTTATCTCTTCCACAAACAATCTGTAAAAACCTATATTGATCTTTTTATCAATATAAGTTTTTTAAAAGTGAAAGTTGTTGTGTTTGTATTCATCTTTCTCCCCTTCTACAAACTGTTACCTGTAAACTCTTATAGATCCAGCTGTGACCAACAGTTTAAATGATAAAAGTAATAAAATTAAAAGTACAATGTATAAATAATATAATTAAAAGTACGAAGAGCTCGTGAGATACTCGATTATTTTATATATATAATTAATTTTAAAATATAATTAATTTTTATGATAAAATTTGTAAAATATAAATAATAAAAATGTTTTACATTTTTAAATATTTAAACAAAATTATGTATTTTTTAATTATAAAAATTAATTAGTTATTTTTTATTAAAATCACAATTCAAAAAACAAAGAAAAACTACAAAAAAAGGTTAGTGAAATTGTCCCACATTGGAAGAGATATGGTAAAAAAAAGGGAGAAAAGATGTTATAAAAAGAGAGGGAGGTGAAAAGAATCTCTAACTTTGTCTCTTTGATGATGAAGTTTAAAGTTAATTCCTTTAATTTTATAAAAACTAAGGTGGCGTTTGGATATGTCTGTTTGGTTCACAGAATGTAGTTTTAGAATTGGAATAAAATATTGATAAATGACCAAAATACCCTTTTTTGATTTTAAACTAAAAATACTTTAATAAAATAATTATTTAATATGTAAAACAATATAAAATACACAACCCAAATATAACGATAAGCCCAACGACGTTACTAAATTGACGATGGTTGGCAGTGGTTCAGATCGGTGGTGGTTCGCAGTGGTTCAGATGGAGGTGGTCAGCGGTGGTTCAGATAGGCGATGGCGGGGGTGGTTATTCAAATCGGTGGTGGTCACCTGACGGTGATTCAGATCGATGGTAGTCGTTGGTGGTCGACAGTGATATAGATCGATGGTGGTCCGTTGTAGTTCATGTGACGATGGTCGGATGTGGTTCAGATCGACGATGGATCAGATCGGTGGTTGTTCAGATCGACGATGGATCAGATCGATGGTTGTTCAGATCGATAATAGTTGGCGGTGGTTCAAATCAATGGTGGTCCGTGGTGGTTCAGATGGCGATGGTCGACAGTGGTTCAGATTGGTGGTTGTCCATGGTGGTTCAGATGGCGGTTATCAGCGGTGGTTCAGATTGACGGTGAATCAGATTAGTGGTGGCTCAGATCGACGGTGTCGATGGTGGTTTAGATCGGTAGTGGTCTGCGGTGGTTCAGATCAACGGTGGTTTAGATCGGTAGTGGTCGGCGATTGTTCAGATCAACGGTGGTTTAGATCGATAATGGTCGACGGTGGTTCAGAGCAGCGGTGGTTCAGATCGGTGGTAGTCGGCGGTGGTTCAAATCGATGGTAGTCGGCGGTTGTTCAAATCGGTGGTGGCGGTCGGTGGTGGTTCAGATCGATGGTGGTCGGTGGTGGTGGTCGGCGGTGGTTCAGATCGATGGTAGTTAGTGATGGTGGTGGTGGTCGGGGGTGGTTCAGATCGGTGGTAGTCGGTGGTGGTTTAGATCGGTGGTAGTCAGTGGTGGTGGTCGAGGGTGGTTCAGATTGGTGGTAGTCGGGGGTGGTTCAGATCCATAGTGGTCGAAGGTGGTCGACGATGGTTATATTAAGTTTTATAAGATTAGATTATATTAGGTTAAGGGAATATTTGGTATAATGAAGATATAGATTCCATTACATCAAAATACAGTTGTTAAGAAATGTTAAATTCCTTTATTTGTGGAATTTGTAGGATTTTGAAGATTTCTTTCCCGAAAAAGAATGAACCAAACGAGAGAATGAAATTTGGTCAATGGAATTCGACATTCCAATTCCATCAGATTTCTCTAGAATCTGCAAACCAAATGCCACTTAGGAGAACATCTTTAAGTTTTAAAATTAATAAGAGAAAGACCCTAAAACTTCATAAATTTCGATGGATGAGTTTGGTTCGAGCTTGATCCGAGTTTGAGTTTGAGTTTGAGCTTGATTTGTGCTCGAGTTCAAGCTTGATTCGAGTTCGAGCTTGGGAAATAGTTATCTAGTTCGAGTCGAGCTTTGATTTTTATTACTTACGAGTTTTCGAGTCGAATTCGGATCTTGAAAATTGGGTTTCGAATTCGAGTCGAGTATAATAATATTCGAGCTCGATTCGCATCATTTACACCTAAACTAGGGGTTTGATCACCTTATTAGAGCGATACTCAAAGGTTAAAATGGAGGCTCCATCCATTTATTATTTTATAATAAAAGTCATTGAGATATGTGTTTATCAATTTCTTTTAAATACGTAATTAGTTGAAAAGTAATTTAATAAAATATTAGTTAATTAATTTTCAATTTCTACCCGTACACAAATAAATATATAATAAATTGAAAAATGTTAAAATTGATTATTAATTATTGTGATTATAAGGTCTTAAAACAATTTTTTTACTTTAAATTAATTCGCTCTATGATATTATCCACCATATTATATATATATATATATATATATATATATATATATATTAATCATTATAATTCTCATTATTATGGTTTTCTATTATACAATCATAAAGTCATCCATGATTAAGGCGAAAAGCACATGAAATATATAAGAAAGAGAAAATTGACATGATGAAAAAAAAAGTTGATGTGAATAAAGTCATAAACTTCGTAAAAGGTTTGTGACTATGGATTATCTTTTAATAGTTTTATTAAAAGACAATATCTAAATCGCTAAAAGATAAATTTTATTTAACGAAAAAATGTTTGTTTCTTAATGGTTTTAAAACCCCCTGAATGATTTTTATTATGGGTCTCTCTTAACCATTCAGAGCCCTAATTTCGTTGAAAATAATTATCAGACAATTATATTTCATTTTGCACTATATCATGAAAGCCACTTAATCATTATGCACCAAACCATTCAGCAACTGTCAAACAACCCTTAAGTTAGTTAATAACTGAAAACTTAGTTTATAGTTAAAAAGATAGCTGATAAATAAAAATTATTTTCTCATTTTTTTTTCTTTCATAAACTAAAGATCCATTAGGAAGTAAGTATCTAGCTAGTGTTAAAAATAGACTTTCACTATATCCTTCGATGAGATAAACTAACTAGTTAAAAGATGTAGAAATATAAAAAATGACATGTTAAAAAATTAGCTGATAAATTATTATTTTAAAAGTATATAATAATTATAACATTAAATAGAACAAATAAACTTATATACCCTCTTCACCCATAATGAAATTTAAACGCCTGACCTCCTAGGAGACCAAAAACTCATATGCCGTTAAGTTAAAAACCCTTTGAAATAGCTAATAAATTATTTATGTTAAATAAAACTAGCTAACAAGTTACATACCAATTTAAAAGAACCTAAATGGGCACGTTAAAAAAACTAATCAGGTATACATAAAGAGCATATTCAAAAAAGTGGAAAGCTTTTTTGAATTTTGTCGAATAGTTATTTGAACTCGTTTTTTAAAGCAATAGCTTTTTTAAAAAAAATCAGCTAGAGCTCATTTTAACTACTTTATAATTATTTAACATGACATAAATAAATAAAATATTTTAACCTTCTAATGAATATCTTTCGATATTCTGAAAACTTAAACGTCTACTAAAGATTATTTATCATAATTCAGTTAATTCATATATATTGTTAAGTTGTTCACTCGATATATTCTGTTTAGATTAAATAATAATAATACAATTTTATGTTCCTAATGATTTTTGGTTTGTTTTTTTCTTTCAAATTAATTTTTAATCAATTGTACTTAATTTTCTATCATCAAATACTAATCAAAAATTTCCTTTAAACATTATAATCTCACAAACATAGATCGAGATATAATGCTTAAGAAAATTTGTTGTTTTAGCTTCAACGAGGTGTCAAGGGATTGTGATTCGGTGTTTGACATTTAATCAGCTTCTTTCCCATCGAGCTAAAGGCTTCTACGGGTCACGGGTTTCACGGTGCACTAACCCTTTCAGTATTGCATTTCGTTTGCGGCTTATTTTCGGTTATATGCCTTGTTATTTGTGTCATTTAGTAATGTTGATCGTTTTTTTGTTTTGGGTGGCTCTTTGCTTGTGGGCTGGTCTATCTACCATTTTTTGGGTTTATTTAATCCGAGTTTAATATTATATGTGATGTCACGATTTTTTTTAATATCATAAAAACGAGTTCCTTGTAACAAAATGAAATTGATAATAAAAAAAGTAAAATAAAAATAGATTTCAGTTATAATTGAAGTTGTGAATTAGAATGAGAGCTTACTGAAAAGAGAAAAATAGTTAGACGCTAATTTCCCTGATAAATGTTTTACACCAACTGTACGAGTACGCCGTCCTTCAAAACGAAGGAAAGACGCCGTACTCCTCCTCCGCACCATAACCATTGGTATTACACTCCGCCGTCAACAACCACCGATCTACATCCAACTCCGTCGTCGACTCTGTTCGCTTTGCAAACCGGCCTTTGATCCTCGGCCGCATCTCAGCATACGCCTTCCGAGAAGCGTATCGGATTTTCTTCTCGAACTTTCTCTTCTTCCTCTTTTCCTTGTACCTCAAAACCCTAGCCTCCCTATCCATTCCTGACAACCTTTTTGTTATTTGCGTTTCTCCTGCTACCATCAATGGATGTGATATCGATTTTTGTTCCGGTACTACGCCGGCTTCCATCGATGAACACGATACCTGTAATTTCCGTAGATCCACATGTAAGCGTTCTGGTATAATAGAGTAATCAACATCTGGAGCTTAAAGATTTGAATTGAGATGTTTACATTATGGTTATGCGACTGCGAGTTGCTTTTGTTGTTCGAATTGGTAGTAGATCTGGTGAAATCGATCTCGTATGGAGTTCCCGGTGATTGATGATCGACTCTTTGTACATCTAGAAAATTCGTTGCCGGCACAGTTGTTTGGACTGGAACCACGCCATCGGTAACTGAATCACGGAATTGGCTTTGATGTTTAACCTCTGTTGTAATCGGGAAACCAAAATCGAAGATACGATCAGCAGCAGCAAACAGATCTATTGATTTCATATCCGTCTGAGAAGTACTGGTAGGAAATTTAACATTCACATTCGTCGTAGTCGGAACTCCCCAACTATCATTATTATCTTCCTTGGCAACGGAACTATTCAATTGATCATTGTTTCCGTAACCGGAGACCGGATGTAGTAGGTTACCGGCGGTAGAGTTGACGAGAGCATCCTCCGCAGAATCATAGAACGGAACCACCGGAATTCGCTCGTGACGGCGAGCAAGCGGATTCGCCGAGTGTATATCTGTATCGCAAGTGACGCATAGCGCAGCGTCGTCCGCCTTACAATTGAAACAAGCAGGTGCTTGTTCACACACCTCGCACATCCACACACGGTCGTGCCTCATGTGGCGGTGCAGCTTCACATCACACGCCATACACATAAAAGCCCTGTGCTTACGGCAGAACAGCAAGGCTGCCGCGGAGTCGCAAGAATCACATAGCTTTCGAGCCACGTGCCACCCTGTCGGAAAACACTTGGCACCACCACTAGCACCACCGTTTTCAACCATGGTTGGTTATGGTTTAAATTTGAGGGCTCCTGTGTCTAGAAACTTCTGATTTTTTTGTGGGTTTTAAGTGTTTGGAAGAGACTGGAGCTATCTATATCTACCCTAGGTTAGGAAATGAAGTTGTGGTGGAAGTGGATGACACGTGGATCAATGTGTGCCAAGAAAAAGATTTTGAGCAAGGATGGGAAGGTTGTTCCGCTGTTTGTCAAATATCTGCATAGCGACGTGGGGCCCCCTGTAGGAGAAACGGACAGCTGTCTTGATGAAACTTTGATGACGCGTGGATCTATGATGCCCACATATCCACCAAAGACTTTTTATGGATATTGGTTTGATAATAATACAAACGTTTTTATGTCGTTTTATGACCAACTTAACATTACAATCTCATTATTATTTTCGTTACAAGACGGAGTTGGAATCACAAAATAATGTAATAGACCTCGTTACGACGACTAAACATTGTACGCACCTTTTGAAATAACGTCAAAAAGATATTGTTTTTCTACATAATTAATTATTCATATCTGATAAAGTCACAATTTATATATCAACAGTTATCGCTAGAAATGAAAATAGTCAAGGTTTCTTTAAGGGATTTTGTTTTGGCTTATGCCACATCCGCTTTTCGCCAGGGTTGTGACGTTATATCTTAATTTAAGACATACATACAATCATGATGATAAAAGATTTAAAATATTATAACAAAAATAATATCTTAACTACGTCCACCAATCGAGTTAGGTACCTTTTCTAATACATGTACTAACTAACATTTATATTGGGAATTTTCCGCCATCATATTACCGGCATCTAATCACAAATACCAACACATGGTCGCATACTTTCCATTCCCTTTTATCATTACATGAATCATATACGTACTTTATGTGTAGCATTTGAAATGTAAAAATATAGAATGCTTGATCATTCTAATCTTGCTTTAAGCATTAATTTTGATATATAAAGTCAGATACAACTCACCTGGATTAGTAAAGGTTGGTCTACTTAGTCGTTAACTTGCTTGCAACCCCAACATTAATAGACTTGATATTTCAGTCCAATTAACATTTGTCGATGAAACTTGGCTTGGCAAATTTAGCACACCTGATTTGGTGTCGACGACATGGTATGTGAGCTATGACTCGCTCTTCACCAAGCTTTTCGTGACTCTGGGTCATTCCCCAGGTCATGGCAAACTTGGACCGTGACCCATGGTTGTTGTAGGAATGGCAACGAGTCAGGTTGGGACTGGTTATTGGTATCCTTGCCCCCGAAACCGATAACCAAAACCATCCCTGTAACTATTTTGGTTCCCATCGAGGATCTTATCAAGGATTCCATCGGGGCCTATGGTTTCCCCGATCCATGATGGGGAACCCGTTAAGGGTAAAAATCCCCTTTCCCCATTGGTTTCCCATTCGTTGTTGGTTATACCCGAACCTAAATCAAAATTGTCCCGGAAAAAAAATTACAACATTTTAATTTTCACAACTAAAAGTAAATTAATTTTCTTAAAACATACAAGTGTAAAGGTCTTAAACCAATTACAAACAATATCTTAGATTACAATATAAAAGTAAATAGAAGTTCAAACATCATCCAACTAACATCAAGATTTCATGATAAGACAAATAAACTAGATTTTTCGAAAGTTTTATTTGGAGTGTTGAGATAAAGTGGATAAAAATCTTTTGAATTTTAATGTCATTATTTTTCTTTTAATGATATTATACCTATATAAATAAGTATTAACATATATATATACACACACACACATACATACATACACATATCAGGTCGTGTCGGGTCGTACCGGTGATCACCGTCCCCGCCCCCATCCCTGATAAAATCCCTGAATATGTTCCCATTCCTGATAAGTAGGGGTGATCAAAATACCGACCAACCCGGCCAACCCAATCCGAAAAAACTCAAAAAAACTCAACCCAAGGTAATCTGACACATAGTTGATACAAAATTAGGTCAACTCGTATCTATTCGGTTGGAATTGAGTTAGGATTATTTGAACCCAACCCACTTAGAACCTGATGCACTTCTACACTATAGATTTGATATGATTTTTAAGTCCTTGATCAACATATACATACATTAGATATTAGACCAATCCATAATTAATTATATGCAAAATTATATTACAATATCAATAGTAATTTTATTTTTTTATTTGCTTTAACCTTCAACTTTCTTTTTTGTGTTTGTTAGGCTTTTTGTATGTTATCTTTTTTTATTTTACTTCGTTTATAGCTAAATAGCTAGATTGTAAATTATAGCAAAGTTTCAACCCGACCAACTCGTACGGTTTGGGTTGGGTTGGGTTTTAGTTTTGTTTGGGGTGGGTTATGTTAGGTTGTGATTATTCAAACCGCAATCATTGGATTGGCTTGTTCAAAAACCCAACCCATGTGCAACCCCATCGATAAGAAGTCCTCGAACCCGGCCCAAAAATTTTGGTTTTTGATTTTTCACCATCAGTTTCAGGGTTTTTTTTTTGCAATCCCAAGCTTTTGGCCATTTTGTCGTCGCTGGTCGCTACGTAAACCTGCTGACTACAAGTCGTCGCACAAATTGTGCTAAATCGTGATCGAGCATTATGAAATGACAACAAAGTTGTTTCCTTTACCAGCTTTACAACAAAACGCAAACACTCGACCGGTCAAAACCTTACATCATATTCATTTCCATGGAGAAGTTTCAAAGATTTAGTAATAGTATAAAAATTGGAACTACCAAGAAACAGATAACATCAAACAGAAAAAATGGTACTACAAATTTAGATGTTTCAGTGAGACATCAGTATTTGGCCTCCGAAAAGACATGATGACTCGAGATCTAATAGCTAAAGACMAAATCAATAGCAAGTCACAAACTTACACAATGAGAACGAAAGGTTTAGCCACCGCCAGACTTGAGAGTGTTGCTCAACCTGCCATTCACAAACATACATCATCGATAAAGAGCTGCATATACAGATATATTTCTTTGTGTGGTATATATTAAACTACAACGTAACTAAATAAATAGAATTAGAAAATACAAACGTATAGACAAATAAAAGAGACATGATGACTCGTCACCAGGACCAGCACTGTGCACATTCAACTTCTTTACAAAAATAAAAATTCTTCACATAATGGGGAGTGGATCTGTCTCATCTGTTCCAATCATTCAGTTGGCACAAAAATGTCATGCAGAACTACATATGCATGCACAATCAAGGCAATTCAGGTCATTCTTATTATTTATAAACACACAGATTTGCTTGAATAATTTTAAAAAGTAGCTGCTAAAATAGGGCTTGTAGGGGGGAGTTGGAGCAAAGCAATTGTCATAACTCAAATCTGCCAAATCAGTAAATATAATCCCAAATGTGGTTGATGGTTTGTTACGTTGAAGTTGCCATCTTTAACCACCATTCACAATCACCGCCTTTTTCACTCCAAAACTAGTTGGAAATCCGATCATGACTTTAGCTCATATAAATTTCAGTTCCACAACATTTTTCTTGAGCGCAGCAGTTTCAGTCCAGCAAGGTGAGAGAGTCATCTAGTTTAACCTCAAGCTTCGGTTTTTCACACCTCAATACTAAGGACTATTTATTTATACCCCCCATAATTGCATCATCTTAAAACAAGCAGATTCTACCACATTGATTCACTCATTATCAATACCTTCCCTCTATTCACTCACCTCATGTCTCGAATTTATAGATAAAATCTATCAACACATGCTATTTGCATTTCTAGTTCTCTGACATTCTAGCTGCCCGTCTTCTACAGGCTTGCAAATATCAAATATGATGTTATAATCTGTATTCTGAAACATCAACTAGAGTGACTAGAAAGGTGGAAAATAGAATTGAGAAGTGTATATAATCAGAATTGAGCTTACCAGTCTAAGCCCTCAAAGAGACCTTCTCCTTTGATTGCTGAAGTTTTAAATATAGACCATTGACGGTTTTTTATTTTGTGCAACTCTAGAGCCTCTGTCACAGCAGCATCATCAAGTGCACCAGGAAGATCCTATCAGCCGATATGTAGAAAAGCAATTATTTAGAGGTGAGAACTGAAAATTATAAACATTAAAAGATTCATTTGGTTTGTGTGACAAGTTAAAAGGCTCAACCTGTTTGTTAGCGAATATGAGAACTACAGCACCTTTTAGCTCTTCCTCCTATGTTAAAAACAATAGATATATTTGGCGTTAAAAGAATACAATTTATACTACAGAAACTACCGAAAAGGTTGTGATAAGAACAAAGAATACCTCTAAAATTGCATGGAACTCCTCTTTAGCAATTACTAGTCGTTCGGTGTCACTGGAATCAACCACATATATTATGGCTTGAGTATTTGGAAAATAGCATCTCCAATATGGCCTAAAAGAAACCAGAGTATATCAGCTGATGAACTTGTGAAAAACTGTAACAAAAGCCAACCTATAAAGATTTTCATGAATGCCAGCATTACAGGAGTTGTACCATTTCCTATTTTGCAACTCAATGTACAATGTAAATTTCAAACTGAGAAGATATATGATGATTTTATAATCATCAATCCTCATTTCAACCATGAAATCAAGGGCAGAAAAGAAAGTTGGTCTATGTGCTGCACAAAACCCACCAACTTCGATTGCAATGTGCATAAATCCCAAACTGTATTTTATATTACCATCATTTCTAGCAACAAGGTTTCGAAAATAACTTTTACTGAACATCAAGGAGTTCAACTGAATGAGTTGAGGTCCTTGAGGAGACCATCAAACAAATTCAGCAATCATACACAACGGTTGGTCATCCTTATATGTTATTTTACAAAGTTACCTGTTCAACTAATTTGAAAAGGCAAATTTGAAAGAAATGTAACAAGTGGAGGATACTATTAGGTTTATGAAACAACACATTAGTCTGCATGTATATTTTGGATCCATATACAGGTTTTGTCAAGGCTCTGGCTTTTATCTTTTAAAGCATGATTTTTTTTTGTCTTTTTTCTAGAAACCACACAACCAAATGCTTTTTACTGTCCATCGCAACCGTTAGTACACCAAAAGTAAAAATATAACCCGTGGTATGCCACATCTCAAGACCAACCCAAAGTGGAATATTAGCAGCAGATACCACCCAGATATGCAGTGAGCATGGTTTCAACTATCATGACTTTTCATGCATGCCAAAAGTGGGGATGCGGAATTAATCCCATAATGAATTTAAGCCAGCATGAAGAGTGCAAACACAAACTAATTCAGTACGTGTTAACTATGCTGTTATAGAGGTGAAAATACAAAATTGCGGTCAGAACCGAAATTTGAAATAGCAGTTATAGCAGTGGTATAGTGGTCCAAAAACAGCGGTTCATATAATATTTCATAGAATTATATATATATACACACATATAGATAATATATATGTATGCATACATAAACATATATATGCATTAATTAAGAATATAGTTTCAGCATCAAAACGTCAACTTAAACAAGTTTCACAAAACAAAAAAGGAAAAGTGTTCATAAACGAGCTAATTACAAGCAATAGGTTCAGCATCCGAGTCAACATAGTTCTAAAGAGGCCCAAGCTAAAATGTCAGAATATCAATCTGCAATTTCACCTTAAATATTGGTCAATTGCGCCGCTAATATCGGAAACGCAAATTTCACCACAATTTTACCTTACTCCGCAATCCGCTATTGCAGCGCAATAGCGCCGCAATTAACAGCATAGCGTGTTAAGATGAATATGTGGGTCTGTTGGGAAACAGGCTAGTGTATTGATCGAAGAGAAAATTAAGATAACTCAGCAATGTCAAAAATATATACGATTGGCTGCAATCTACTTTTTGTAGTATTAGCCATGAGGGAAGTGAGGTGAGAAGATCAATCAAAGGCTACCTGATGCTGGTCTGCCCACCTGTATTAAAAAAACACTAGCATCAGCAAGAAATATTAACATAATGATGAAATACATATTATTCAAGGAAAACAATATAAGAGGAAATATTGAAAAGTGAAAAAGAATGTTCGATGACCAAAAAGATCCCAACGGACCAACAAGTTCAACAACCATAACTGTTTCTACGAAGACCAATGAAATTCATTTGTCTATCTGGTGTTCTAAACATACAGCATTATACTCACATTATAATTCTACAAGCAAGTATACATGTTTCTTCACAATGCTTCACATCAAAGAAGTCAACCTCTTTCTTCCTATGCTTACCAAAATGGTAATGACTTGTATCTAACTACGGTATAAATTTAACCTTCTATTGATCTCAAAACAAACCTTGCTGAAGATATTATTTTTCCCTTTTCTATATCTCATATCACTCGCATTCTCATATTCACCACAGCTTAATCTATCTGTAAATCTGAACCATAAGAAAGAACTTCAATTGACCTTATCAAAGGATTATTAAAACAACTTGGCCTATATTGGCTACGTTTGGTACATGGGACGGGACGGGACAGGATGGGACAAAACTCACTGTCCCATGTTTGGCGTAGCATGGGACAGAACAAGAACTCACTGTCCCACGTTTGGCGCGACATGGAACAGGGACAAGAACTAGGACAAGGTGGGACAGCATGGGACAAAAGAGGTTTTTTATGGGACAAGAATGTGACAGAAACTAAAATATTACTAATCTACCCTAGTTTGATATATAACCTTAATATAATATTTGTTTTAATGGTCATCACCGCTAGTTTCGGCCGCCGCCACCACTACCGGTGGCCACCTCCACCTCCACCTCCAGTCCTCCACCTCTTCTTCCCCTACAACAACATCCTCCACCGCCTCCATAACCACCGTCCACCAAGTCCATTGCCACCTCTACCATAGTCGACCACCGACCACCACCGTCCATTGCCACCACCACTAACGACGTTCGCCACCTACAACTCCTCCTCTACTGCAACAACCTCCTCCACGACCTCCATGACCACCATCGGCCACTACCATTCATTGCCACCTCACCTCCACCATAACCACCACCACCACTATCTTCACTACATCAACCACAACTACCTCCTCCACCATTGTCAACTATCACCACCACCACTGCCTCTACCTCCATAACCACTGTTGGCCACCGACACTGCCCGTTGCCACTACTACCGTCGACCACCACCACCTCCACCATAACCAAAACCACCTCCACCAACACCACTACTACCATCAATTATATCAAATTTTTCATTCAAATTTGATACAAATATGAAAATTATGTACAAATATTTATAAATTAAATTATTTAATTATTTACTTTATTTGTGTTAATTATAACTATTATATAATATTTAAAATCATCAAATAACTTTTGGGGATAGCTTGTCTAGTTCTCACCCGTCCAATCCTAGTCGTACCAAACACCAGACATACTCCTGTTATGTCCAGTCCTGTCTCGTCCAGTCCTATCCAGTCCTACCCTCTTGTCCAGTCATATCTTGTCCTGTCCTGTTCAGTCCAGTCCAATTATGTCTGCGTACCAAACGCTACCTATAAGTGTATAACCTTCACATACCACCAGCAAGTATTTATGTACAAGTGTGTATAACAGGGAGTCCATTTGCACTACATAGTCCACAGACTTCCAGCACCTTATCTTTTATTCTAAATGCAACGAGATGTCTTGTTCCGTGATTATTAGATCCCTGTCTTTTACTGCCCTTCTTATTCCTCATATTTACAATTATAATTTTCTTTAATAAATTATAGCATATACTAAGATAATCCAATTGCTAATACCAAAACCCATTCTAATTTAATCCCTGAAATGTGACACCAATCATTTTATATTATAATATCGTGCACTACTTATTCAAATTATAGGAACTACAAACATTATGACCGGTACTGTCAAGCTTGGCTCTAATGGAATCAAACTAATATATGAGAATCAAATAACACCAATGTATGTACTTTCTCATCCTTTATTTTTATTTTCTTGTTTTAAAAATGGGCCTTGCATTCAAAGAGTCTGGTGTAATGGATTATTATTTAGAAAACCATCACCACTTAGGATGGAATCCATAGGTGTATAAGTCATCAGTAAAGTTCTGACGTAAACTTGAAAGTATGAATTACCGTTAAAAATTACACCTACCAAACCTACATGAATTCCAATCCTGGTGTTCATCCTTCTGAAATAGAGCATAAAAAACTATCATTCCGTCTCACCCTGGAGCTTTTGAGCCATCTTTTCACTTACAATATGTAACCAAAGTCTATATTGCTGCATTTACTTGATACAACCAGAACCCTCCATCTCAAGAAAACTCTAATTTAAAGATCAAATTTGACTCTTCTTTTGACCATGATTTAGCAACAACGAGCCTCAGCCTTTTTATGCTAAATAATATGACACTAGAATGTGATATGGTAATGACGAAAATTTGATCCCAGGAGTAATAAGTTGATGTTGCAACTACTTCAGTCTCTAAAATCATGTTTTCGACGCTTTACAAAACTTTAGGATTATATTTCCACGATCATCATGGTCCTCTAGACCTCTAACAAAAATGATCCTTATATCATTAAAGAAATGTTATTGGTGAAACAACCTGTCTTAAGAACACAATAGTTCGCTTATTGTCTTGGCACAATATAATGCAAGCTAATTGTACTTCAGACTTAGTATAAGTAGTAATCATCAATGTATGTAAAAATACATGTGTCTTGTGCGTGCGAAGCTCTATTATGGTGCTTCTGTTTTTTGAGTCTTTTCAAGACCGAGATATCAAAGAATCATCAGGGCATTAAATGGCTTCAAGTAAATCCTACATTTTAAGTTTATTATGTAGTCTTCATCACTATAGTTCTTACATTGCTTGAGAACTTGTTGGGAAAGCACCATATGCATTGATAAAGTTGATCCTACTTTAGTTAGACTTCGATTCTAGTGTCATATTTTAATGTGTGACACCAATACCAAATCAAAGTTTGGCTCAGCAAGGTCTTTTTGATGTTGAAACTGGGTTCTATCGTGACAGATGACAGGATAGTGTGCAGGATAGCGCGGGAAGACTTGTTATCGCTACACTTGATGCGATGGTGCCATGCTATAGGGACAGTGGCACATTCGTGGGCAGGATAGCCAGCGGCAAAGTTGTTAAAGGCTTAAGGCACACTTAGGCATAAAGGGGTCTTGGGGCCTAGGCGCGAGGCACAGATGTGAGGCGTGGGCCTCAGGAATGCGAGGCGCAGATGTGAGGCGTGGGTCTCAGAAATGCGAGGCGCATCTTATCAATATATATATATATATACACACACACACGCACAGTTACACACAACTTAAATATTCAACAAGTACAAGCCTCCAATGCAGCAACCAAGAGAACTTCGATACAGGCAGAGGGGTTTAAAGCGTGAGCCATGAAGGAGAAATTTTAAAGTTTGAGTATTTATAGAGAAGGAGGCTTGAAGTTCTATTTGATATTAGGATTTGACTTATTTCATCTATTTGATAACTCTTTTTTAAAAAGTATAGGAGTGAGAACATGAGAAAACTTATTTAATCTTAGGATTTAACTAGGTATTTAGTAACTCTTCATGAGGCGAGCCTAGGCCCACAAGGTGCCTCAGCCAAGGAGCAATGCCTTAGTGAGCCTCATGAATACTCTAAGCCTCGACTTAAAAAAAGCCCACAACCTTGAGCCTTATGAGCCTCAGAGCCTAGGCACGCTTTTAACAACTATGGCCAGCTGAGCCCCAACGTTAAAACCTATTTTTTGGTCTTTTCTAAAGTGTAGACTTTTGTGTGCTTCTTACTCCTCATCAGAAAATACGAGAGAGAACTTGAGAGGGAGTTCTAGAATTACATTTTGTCAAGTGCTATGATTTGAAGCTTGTAATCAGTGGGAACTCCTTGTATTCTCCTTTTGGAATTGAATATATGAACCACCATCTCCCCCCTATGGATGTACACTATCTCATGATAGTGGAATCACGTTAAATCTTTGTGTCCTACATTTATCGCTCCTAGATCGTTATTACATCGTTGTTGTGGGTTGTCATTGTCTCATTAACCGTATTTTGTTAGACACAAGTTTGAGATCTATTTGTTTCTGCATTATTGTTGGATTTATGCATTAGTTTGATTGGGGACCTCAGTGCTTTCTTAAAGATAAGTATTTATCTTCCAACATCTTGTTGTTTTTAGTCGTATAACTTCCAACCAAATTCACGAATATCCAGATGGTGCGTGCATAAAAATAGGGCTAAGTGGTCTAACTTAAGAGTTATTTAATGATTCTAGGATCAAATGACAAGAATATAATGCTTGGCTCTCATTTTATGGAGTTGTTACACATTATGACACTTGCACCATGAACTAGTAGCATGAGGTTTATAGTTTCGGGATGGATATGGATATTCCATATCCAGCTAAATAGGTTCCGATGAGTCGGGTATTCCACCCAGCCAGTTACACTGTTACAGAACTGTCATCCTTCAGCAAGCATGGTTAAATCCAATTGCTAACAGAAAATCGTCAATTGGTGTCAGCACATATCTGACTTCATCAAATGAAATGCTCAATTCAACACTTATGGACAGAAAAAAGATAGTTAGATAGGCAAATCAAGGACAATTAGCAAACATACCCAGATCCCAGACTTGAAACTTTATATTGTTATATTGCACCGTCTCTACATTGAATCCGATGGCTGCACAGAAATTCTACATCAGTACGCACACCTATCAAGACAATGCCCCAAAACTAGACTTGCCGCCCAAAATTCGTTAATGTAACTTCAATAATCCCATAAGTTAACCTATTATGAAACTAAGCATTTAAGCTGTTAGGGATATCAAATGTAAATTAAGAAAACTGAGACGAAGAAAGAGAACCAACTTGGAATAGTGGAGACAACTTCACCCATCTGAAGCCGATCTAAACACCAAATCACCAATTAACAAACATGAAAACAGATAATCCGTAGAAAAGATTAGAGACAATGAAAGAGATGGGATCATACAAAGAATAGTGGTTTTGCCAGCATTGTCAAGACCGAGAACGAGGATCCGAGCTTCTTTGTTTCCGAAAAGCGATGAGAACAATCGTGTAAACACTAACCCCATCTATTACACCATGTACGAGTATTCCCCAAATCAAAAATCCAGATCAGATCGTTTCACCTTCAAAAGCAGAATCCCAAATCCTCTGCGTGACAGAATCCGACCGAAAAAAAACCAAAATGATATGAATTCACATATGATGCACACAATTAGTTCCAGCGCACGTGAGTAATACATATTTGCACAAAACAAAAGCATGTCTATACGAAAGATCTTGGGAATTTAGAAATGGAAAAGCGTACCTCTGAAGCGGAGAATCTGCTCAAGAGAAAATTCAAATATGTAGTGATGGCGAAAAAGGTGAGATTTTGGGAGCAAGATTTGAAGATGGAAGGATATGAGGTCTTCGTCTCGATCTCCTCGGACGACAATCCTCCGAGTTTCCTATTTTGATTCTTCAGGATCTGTAATCGGGAGATATGGAGTGATGAACACGGAGTAATTTACAAAAACTCACCCTGAACTATCTCATCATTTCCATTTAAGGTCATCTAGATTTTCATTTTTTACACTTTTAGTCCAGAAAGATCGGTTACCCCCTTTTGGTCCATCTCGTAACGTCCATTCATTTTAGACGGTAATAATATAAATGATAATGATCAAAAACCGTTGATTAAGTACGTATAAATGTATAATGGAATAAATCATTATAAAATAATGGATAACGAACAATTAAAATTGAGAATATTGGTTACGTCGTAGGGTTCAAAAGGAATTATAAACACCCTCTTAGATTTATAATAATCGTCATCAATTATGAACCAACGAACTTGGCTTCGCTGATTGATGACATCTCATCAAAAATCCAACCTCCCGACCCTACGAATAGTGTCATATTGGTGTTCAGGTCTTAGAGAGACCATGACATTCGTTTACAAATGAGACAATAGTGACGTGTAAATCTGTTAAAACACATAAATTTATGAAACGTGCTTATGATTTTATCATCACATAGTCGACATCTATTAATTATATGGTGTTACATAGCTCTTTTGTGAAGACAACTTTGCTACCATAACTCTATACGAGTGTTGCAACTTTGTTCGTGTGCGTTACAACTCTTGTGGATGATCGAACCACAAAAGAACCCTCGCTTTGAAAACAAAGAACTTTTTCACATGCTCTTTTTTGTACTTTTGATGATCTTGTGTCGAAAACATAACAATAATAGAATGTAAAACATGAAAAGATGGCATGTGCCACTCGGATTTAGACGTTTTTATCATAACTTACTTTAGTAAATGTAATGTCGGGATGGAAAAACGTTTGACGAGAAGATAATACCAACTCAAGTCGACACAAAAAGGAAAGACAAAAGAAAATAGAAGTAGAGAATCAGTTGTTAGGTTTTCTCTAACTCTCTATGGGTGCCTATGTGTATGGATCGGCCGAATTTCTTGATTTCATTATATTTCAAGTCGACGTAAAGTATAGTTTGTTGCGTAAAAGAATATATATATATATATATATAATTATATGTATAATTATTTGATACGATTGTTTTTACAGTATTTACCACATACATTATAATAAAAATGTTTGCTTGTATAAATATAAATCATGTTTTTCACATAATAAATCATATAACTTGAATTAGGATGCTTAAATTTTAAATATTACAGTCTAAACATGAATTTTGTAAAAACTGGTTGGTCCTACAATCCTATTCTTAATCTATTTTTATTAATTATTTCACAAAACTTATGAAATCTAATATATAGTTATTATTTTTTATTCATTTTGGGAATACATTCGTAAAATTTGATTTACAACCACAAGGATGCTGCCCAATTGGTTTGAATTTCGCCTTCAAAAGTTAAAAGCGTCTGGAGGTCTCAGGTTCGAATCCAAGAAGGAATAAAAATCCCCTTATGACCACGGAGGTTCAAATACGGTGACTCCGTGAATGGTCACCCTGAAATTAGTCGGCTCGTATAGCAGGTTAGATATCCAGATTAATCAAAACAAAAAATTGATTTACTTATTAAGAACACAAATTGAATTCATTATGAAAATTATTGTACAAAACTTATGATGAAACAACAACAAAAACCCTAAATCGAAATCAAACAAACAAAACCCCTAAAATTCGTATTCAAAACAATTCCTTGGATCGATAATCACTATAACACAAAGAAATCAAGTTCAATTGAGGTAATGGAAAAGGGATCTTCTGTTGAGGGACTTGGGTTCAGATTTTCAGCTACCACACGATAATTACTTCAATTTTAAGGACCAAATTCATAATTTGTTATAAAACACAGGGATCAAATGCGTAATTGATCCCATCAGCATTATGGTTTTCAATTGTCGACGAAAATGGAACAAGGAACAAATCTGATTTCTTGCTTATAATAAGCCAGCCAGCCAGCCAGCCAGCCACCTAATCAAGCCATGGCTGATTGTTCACATAAGATTGCCATTTAAATGATAAATAAGGCTAAACCAGTTTAACTTAAGCTAAGAGTCTTTAAAATGCTAATTACAGCCAGCCACATTGCATATTAAGCCATGACTTCTGTTACCTTTATTGTTTAATACTTCTAAGCTAACCGAAACTATAAACTTGTACTAGAAAACTTTTTATCACATTGCAGACTGGAAAAGCATCTCCGCAAGTTCCTGCACACGTGGAACGCAATCAGTAATAATCCCACCATCCCCATCATGAAAAAGGTACACAGTTTTATAAATTTACAACTATTACACTTTTTAATTAATTAAATAACAACAGTACTCATGAGCGTATGAATTACACAGACTAAAATAGAGAAGTATTTTGTGACAGAGGGAGTAATGCTCAAAAATCTTGAAAAACTTATAAGTTTTATTTAATTCTTAAATTTAAATGAAACCATCTTCACATTTTTTATTTACCTGTTTGCCAGAAGGAACTTTAGGTTCTCCCCATTCCATAGCCTTCTTTTCAAGCATATCAAAATCAGCTTTTCCAGCCTACAACACCAACACCAACACCAAACATACTCAACAATGTCACCCAAGTACATATTATGGCTCATAAAACTAGAATTGCGGTAATTACCTCAATTTCGGCACCTAATTCTGAATCAAAGCTCTGATACCTCTTACGAACAAGCTTCTCCAAAGAACCATCCTTCAATGAAACCATAATATTCCCTCAGCTAACAAGAATATGATTTACAAAAGAAAACACGAAAAGGCAACAGAGTAGAAAAGATACCTCGATCAGCTTTGCAGCATTACGAAGACCACGTGCAAGG
The DNA here is from genome assembly GCF_001531365.2 of Cynara cardunculus var. scolymus. Taxonomy (NCBI): domain Eukaryota; kingdom Viridiplantae; phylum Streptophyta; class Magnoliopsida; order Asterales; family Asteraceae; genus Cynara; species Cynara cardunculus. The sequence goes on along the minus strand of NC_037529.1, from coordinate 9,922,869 downwards.
GTATCCATACCAGCAATATGAGCAATAAACAAGTCTTCAACGTCTGTACTCTCCCTTCGTCTGTATATCACGTCATAACATCAATGCTTTTGAAAATTCCATCCTTAATTACTACATTACTTAACCGTTGCTATTTTGATTACAAGTTTAACTTAAGTAAGAAAATTGACTTGATATTTGCACAGTAAGAGGGGGAGAAACAAACTATATTAGAACGGAACTCACAATTTGGCATCAAAATTGAAGCCCCCAGGTGCAAGTCCACCCTGTAATCGAAAAGAGAAGTCAGCAATCACCAGCAGAAAATAAATCATTAGCGAGTCATGAAATAATGATAATAATATCCGTGTGCCATTAAAATCAAAACACTTTCCTTCTTGAAAAGTCCCATGAAATGTTGGAATTTATTTTATTGTAAAGTTTTCATGTTAACATTACCTATTTGCCCCGTTTCTATCATTACAACTAAATTGGTAGTATTGATAAAGGGTCTAAAAGATTATCCTAATTTGTATCTGTTGACGGGTATTCTTATATTTCACGAACATCTAAACAGTCCCCTTCAACGTCAACTATTTGCAAGTCAAATATTGAAATTTCATGGAAAGAAGGGAGTAATACATCATCATACATTCTGTAGATGCAAGTTTACTTACGTTTCTGATGACACTGAGCATAACCAATGTGGCTTCGTTGATATCCATCAAAAACTGATCCGTATCCCAACCTATTATAACTCACAAACGAATCATCAAAATTTGAACAACCAAGGGAACATATTGATAATCAAAGCAAAGTAGCTCCATATCAACATTCTACCTATTTGAGGGTCGCCAGTGTTTGCATCAACATTTCCTAGTAAACCATTAATCCGCGCAGTTTCAAGCTCATGGTGACAACTGCAAAACAAAAACGTTCAAAGCTTAACTTGATTTATGTGATTCTAACATGACACATAGGCGCTGAAAAAAGAAATTGGAGGTCAAAAACAAACTCCTTAGGCCTCATTTAGTAACACCAACGTCATTTGTTTTATGTTTACTTTTCTTTTTGCAATATAAATAGTGTAGTGGTTTCTGTTTGATAAAAAATCCAAAAGAGTTTGAAAAGACTATTTCATTTTCGAAAGAAATAAAATACGACAATTAAGAGAGGAACTATAGCTTATACGGCCTTGTCAAAAGCCAAGCAGTCAACTTGTAATTCCTTTGTAAACCATGAAAATATCTTTATATGTAAAAGGTTGCCAAAGATTGTATCTTTATAATCTTGTTCACACTTCATTTAAAAAGGTAAAAAAAGCCAAAAACTAAAAAATTCCTTGGCTACTCCCGTCTCATGTCATCATCAACAAAACTATTTTCATAAAAAGTCAAAACTAAAGTCAACATGTCACACACCTGTGACCAGATAGAGTAGCGTGGTTGCATTCGATATTCAATTTGAATTCTCCTGCAGGGACATATACATGCCAGAAAAGGTTAGAACATTGCAATTGATTTTATTCACTGTAAAGTTGCTATGCAGATTTCCTCTCACAACACAATATTCTAGTTGCAATCTTTAAAATCTCTTGCAAGTTGTTCAGATCATTTTAACATTTCTTTATATAGTTTGAAAAGAAGTCAAGTGTTTTACATGTTAACATAAAGATGCATACTTGAAAACTACATCAAGACATCAACAAGAGGATATCTTTCATAGTTGACCTCTTTAGCTTAAAATCCAACCGACTCATAATAAACAATTTTCACAACTTAATCGAAACTCAGGTGAAGATATCCCAACACAGACTTCCGAACGAATCAATTCAAAGGGGTGGTAGATTACCTATAAGTCCATACTTCCGTAAGAAATTCGCTGCTGTGGCAGCATCCCAATCATACCTGGCAACATTAGTACGTGAACTCGTAAGAGCATTTAAAAAATAATGGACCAGTCAATGGGCTAACAAAATAGATAGTATCATACTGGTGCTTTGTGGGTTCTTGAGGCTTAGGCTCAATAAGAAGTGTTCCTGGAGTGAAAGAGAAAGAAAAGTTAGCATACATATAATCAATCATCCTATGTTCTTTTTTAAACATACAAAATTATTATAGATCTAATGTTTTTATAGTCTAGACACCAATTCTGTTGTATTGTTTGACATTCAAAGTCAAAATCGGAAAACAAATAGAGAGCTAAGAGTATAATGTTATAACTCTGAAAATGACATATTTCCAGCATAGTTTGATAAATAGCATGTCATGCCAGTCGCTTATTAGCTATTTTGAGAGCTTCGAACCCATGAAATAATGCAAATATAATATCTAAAAATGAAAACAAAAATTATTACCCTTGAATCCAATCTTCTTTTTGTAAGCTACAGCAGCTTCAAAAAATCGTGCCTGTAAGGAAGCAGCATTACAGGATACTTCAGATAAGACAAATATACAAGATCAACTCTTCTACATCTTTGAAAACAATTCTACGTGGGTTATTTATCTCATTGCATTTGCATTACATGTATATTGTTATATCCAAGTTCTTCGTGGGCATTACAAAAAGAAAAAAAAAATTTCCCACAATCATACCATATGGTCAAGCTCTCTCTCCATATCAGTGTTCAGAAGAGTCTGATAACCCTCACGACCGCCCCAAAAGACATAATTTTCACCTCCGAGATAGTGTGTAACCTGTGTTCACGTAACGCTTCGCACGGTAAAGCTCATATCAACGTAAGAAACTGTCCATTTTGTTCAATGAACTAAGTACCAACCTCTATTGCTTTCTTAACTTGAGCTGCTGCATATGCATAGACTCCTATTTCTGGGCTGTGACAATATAACAAGTGAAGGTAAATTCATGTGTAGCTATGATTAATTAGATAGATATATTGAAACATTGACCCTTGAAAACAGCATAACATACCTGGTGGCACCCCCATGCATGTAGCGCGGATGCAGGAACAACTGGGCCGTACCCCATAAAGGACGAATCTTGGTTCCCTGCAAGAATAAGTTAATTCATGAGAGAAGAAACTCACAACTAATTGGTCATAAGAAGCACCTTTTTTATGGATAAATTTTTTTATATATAAAAAAAAGTAAGTGCTCGATTTAGAGCGAGTGGATGAATAATGAAAAATATATGGGCCATAATTTTGTTTCATTTAACCATGAAACCTTACCTGAAGTTCTTTCGCAAGAGCTACGATTTCATCCAGATTTGCATTAGATTCCTACAAAGATAATAAAGAGGTCATACGAATACATATATTATTTAAAACTTTGATGGCATTACATAATAAAGATAATAATTAGGTCCAGTTACCTCCAATGTTTTACCATCTGGAGCAATGTCCCTATCATGAAAACACCACCTATCAACACCAAGCTTTTCTAGGAACTCAAAGTTCGCCCTCACTGCAACAACAAAAAAGCAATAAGTACAATCCAGATAGACAACTAACCAAATAAAATACTGCTAAGCGGTCTAAAAACAATTTATCTTACTTCTTCGCTTTGCCATGGCTAAAGAATTAGTACCATCTTCCCACGGCCACATCTTAGTAGCTGCACCAAAAGGGTCACCTCCTGTCCCACGGAAAGTGTGCCAAAAAGCAACACTAAACCTCATCCAGTCCTAAGTTGAACAAACAATAACCCATCTCATAAACCATTTATATAATAGTTATATCTACAAAAAAAAAATAATGTGCAACCATCACAGGTTATTGGCTTTTCAAAGGTTGATCAGAGAAATCTTTTGCATTTGTCCGAACCCAAGACCTTCAAGTCACGATGAAGCTGCCTTACAAATTGGTTCAAGACTTTACCAATTCATAGAGAATCGATAGTAAAGGGGGATTTCAGCCCATGACCACCAACGTATAACCATCTTATGGCCACACCAAATATCACAAAACTAAAAGGTACAATTTTTCAAGAAAGAACCTTCATACTCTTCCCAAGAATCTCCTCATTAGCATTGTACCATTTATATGCAAGTGGGTTCTTGCTTTTCGGCCCCTACACCAAAACATTAACATATTAATCATGTATAATTTATCTCAATTTCCAAACTTCACAATTCAGAAGATGGTGATGATGATTAGTTTTCTTACCTCATATACAATTTTGGGAATGCCAGTGAAAAATTCCCCTTCCCATTCACCAGAGTCATCAGAACCACAACCACCATCAAGATCAGCCGGACAAGTAGGTGGCGCTTCACAAATCTATAAACAAAAAAATCAACAAATCTAAAATACAATATATATATATATATATATATATATATTATAAACCCTAAAGGGTAAATAAACAAATGAATGAAACGAGGAGATACGATCTTCAAAGACTTTACCACTGTATTAGAAATCGCAATGACGCATAATAAAAACAGCAAGAACTTCCCAGCTTTCATATTTATCATCTCATTCAAACCTTAATAATAAAAAAAATAAAAATCAATAGATGACGAACGCAGCAATTCGGCTTAAACCCAACTGAAGAACGATCATCGGCTAAAAAATCTCAAACCCAAAGTTCAAATTAAACTGAACAGCAACTTTACATTTAAATGCCATGATCTTGAAAACCCAAAAATTGACTGAAATTCAAAGTACCAATGAAACATAACCGACGTACAGATAACAGATTAGAGATAACTGTGAAAGATTTTGCCCAATTGAATCAGATGGAGTATGAAAGAAATCAATATTAGCAAAGAATAGAGACGGGAAGAACCTGAATTCTGTTGATGGATTTTTAATGCAATTTGGATAGGTTATATAGATTTGATGTAGATAGAGGTTGTTGCTATTCCAAATGCGTTCCTTAAATTTTTATGTGAGAACAAGATAAGAATGCAGACTCACAGGTGATGTGGGCCTTCTTTCAATCCGCATAAAATGGATTATTAATATTGAAGCAATCGTGTATGTATTTAATTCCTATATATTATATAATACAATGATTCAATTTATACAAAAATAATATGATAATGACAACGTTATTTGTGTCTAGGACATGGTGATGCGGGCCACACATCTATTTTTACTGACGGACATTTCATTGATCCTCGTCCGAAACACGATTGGAAATAAAGTTTATTGACAAAAATAATTTTAATTCGAAAAACTTATGAAATCATTTTTAGATTATAATAGATAAAAACCCTAGCAGAATGGCTAATAATTCAATCACTACGACGATTCTATCTATCATGATTGATGCTTATCTTTTGAAACACCGTCTTTATGCTTACCTTTTAACAATGATATCTACATTTCCTTGCCTAAAATTAGGAAGATCGAGATATCAAGTTTGACGGTCGAGAATAAAATCAACAATCAACAAAAACCAAGTAAGAGGATAGCGTTTGGCTGAGGGTGTTGATCGTAATCTATGTATCGCTGTCTCCTTGCGGCACCTATCATCGCCACCATATAACCCGTCAAACTGATAAACCTTTGCCTAATATTAGGAAAGAATTAAGGGTCGAAAAGCAGTGTTTGGTTTGTGTATTGGATGCAAATAACAAACTTGTTACCAATTATTATCGATTGTATAAGGTTATATGTTGATTTACTAATTTATAAAAAGACAAACACCAAAAAGAATAATTTATAAAAGGGTATATAAAAATCAAAACGACATTCAACTGTGTCTTAGTAAATTACCCACAATTAGATTACTCGATATGAATTTGGATAAATATACCTCGAAAAAATAAGATACTAATACCCAACAAGACCAACGTTTGGTTTTTCTTTAAAACAATACGTTGTATATTTGAAACTTTATGTAGCAAAAATACAACCAATTATGTGTTTGGGACTACGATGTTGACTATATATAGGGACTATGATATCGGTATTTTGTCGTTACAAAATCACTTATAATTGGTTATTTATAAATAGTCTATCACTATCTTCTTTTTTTGGTACATATATATATCCAATAAATAAAAGTTTCCTATTGAATTTTTACCTATGGAGCTTGGAAATGTGAGTTTCGTTTTATGGTCGAGATGACAACGCGCCGAGATGACAACGCCAGAGATGGGCTAAATTCGAACTATTCGGTTTGACCTCCCTTTTATCTATGTTATAAATCGGATTATTCATATTAAGAACATAAAGACCATTAATCAAACTTGCATCATCATAATATATATTACCAAGAGAAAATGAACAACATTTGTTCCCAATATTAAAGGTAAAACCTTTCTTGTCCAAACAAGATACAAAAATCAAAATTCTACAAATAGATGGTACACAATAACGGTTATCAAGTTTTAATATTAATTTAGTCGGTAAAGTTAACAAAACAGATCATACGGCTATAGCCTATAGCAGCAACTTTTGCCCCATTTTCGACGCATACAACTTCACCTTTGTTCAACCTTCTAGTCATTTTTAGCTCATGTATTTTTTACAAATATGAAAAACCACATCCAGTATCTAATGCCCATGATGTATATGAAGTAGAAAGATTAACTTCTATCACATAGATACTTGCAGTGGAAGTACATTTCATTTCTTCTTTTCCTGAAAGTAGAGAAGACAGTTCCTCCTCCAATGCCTAGGTTTGTTGCAATGAAAGCAACAACCTCCTTACGTACAGTTACCTTGGGTTTCTTCACAATGCCTCTTTTTGGCTTCAAAGATTTCGAAGTGGGTAAGGCAATGGACTTTCATTTTCCTTTCCCCTTATTGTCTTTATGAACCATCAAAATGATGGACTTCTTCTTTGCAAGCTCTTGCTCGACTGTTCCTAACATTTTGAGCAATTTTGGAAGGTCTTTGTCAAAGTCATGCATGTTGTAGTTCATCACAAATTGATTGTAGCTATTTGGCAACAATTGCAAGACCACATCAATGGATAACTCCTTTCGTAAAGGAGAACATAGTCCTTCAAGGTGCTCAATATGCACAATCATTTTAAGCATATGAGTTCCAACGGGACTACCTTCGGCTATCCTACAACAAAACAGTTCCTTGGATGTTTCGTACCTCTCATGTCTAACTTGCTCTTGGAATAGCAATTTTAGGTGTTCGATCATATCGAACGCCCCCCGTGTTTTCATGTTGCTTCTGAAGCTCAGGTTCCATGGTTATTAGCATTAGACATGAGACGTCCAAAGCATCCTCGTCATGTTTTTTTTAAATGTCCCTTTCAGTTCTAGAAGCACTGGAATTCAGCTCTTCAAGGATTTGTTGCTCCAAGACATACAATTTCTTTTCAGCTTTAAGGTCACTTCTCAAATTACGATACCAAATGATGAAATTTGTTCCATTTAGTTTTTCTTATTCAAGGATCGATCATAAAGTGTTTTTGTTTCCATTGTTGGTTTGTGCCATCTGTAATCTACCATAAAATTGCAGAGTTCTTAGTGTCATGAATTATTATTGTTTTATAAAGACTTTCATCAAACAAGCTCCCACTATTTTAATCAAAACAACTAGCCTCTTTTATTGTTCCAAAGAACGTCATGAGTTTTCTAGTGGGCCAAGATCCATATTCTCACTATCGACCAATTTAACTTTAGCTAACGGATCAACCAATAATGTTTTTAGGTAAGCAACAACAATGATAATTACATCTCTATGTAACCCTTGGATACTTAGGTGAATAACTTATATTTAAATTCATCATGTCAATATTCCTAACCCATGCCTCTAAATCCCTATTTCTATTAGGCTTAGTTTGGTTAAGTATGACACAAAATGGTTTGTAGAAATCCTATGTTTACCTTATCTTAGTAAGATTAAAGAGAGTGCCCAACTTTAGCATGAGCTACCCTCGATGATTAAAGTCTTGACAAGTGTCATGTTTGGAAGGTATCTTAAACTTGATATCTTGGTGAGGGATTTTAGTTAGTTTGAATTTATCATTCTTTCTTTTGTAATAGATCATTTCCTCATCACTTGGTTCAATCGGAATCTAGATTGCAGGAGGATCACGAGGATCACTTGAATACCTTCCTTTCTTTATGAGTCTTACAATGGAATGCGTATCTACGTACAAATTTATTTTAGCATGATATGAATTGTTTGATAAGGTGCATGTATGCATGATATTTCAGTTTACATACATGTTGCGAATACATGTATGACATTTATGACAAGCTGCATGCTATGCTATTCATACTACATTTTTATGATCAGTTTTAAATGGTGGGCATTTGACCATAAGTCACGATCAGTATGACACAACTCTGACAATTTAGTATTTAATTAAGACATGCATTTCCACCCAGGGCGTGTCTATGACTAAATGACCCGTACTCAATCAGACGATATATGAGATCTCTTTTTTTTTTCAATCTTACAAGTTCTTAGGAAGCTCTTATTTATATTATGAATTATGCATGTCTGATGTATATGTGAAGATATGATTTTACTCATGCAAACTATGAACTCATTAAGCTTTATAAATTTAAGACCATAACATGCATCTCATAATCAGGTGGTTCGAGGTTGGATAAGAGCAAATGACACGTTTAGAGACTTGTCTATTATCATTTTTAATTCAGTCTTTTGCTTAGACTTTTATGTATGGATTAATTGTAACTTAAACTGGTATGGGACGGGTAAACTCTTAAGTTACATGATTATGTATTTTGAAGACTTCGTATGAACGGTTCTAATTATTAGTTGTATTATTTGGAGTGTTTAAGGAAATTCTATGGGTGATGATGTGACATTTCTTTTGGAGAATTGAGGGTATTACATTATCCTAAGTCATTAATTCAAGATAATTAATGCTATTATTTAATGAGATAATTAAAAAGATAATTATCATTATTTATTATACAAATATTAATGCATTTTTTGGATTATTTATTTAAGATAATTATCATATATTGTTCCCTCTCTCCTATCTCTATATTGCCATACGTATACGTACGATTAAATGTGCATATAAGGTGAAGACAGGGCCGGCCCTGGGCCTAGGCCAAAGGGGCGACGGCCCAGGGCATCAAAATGAAGAGGGCATCAATTATTTTTAAGCCCAATATATGTATTAGGTTCAGTTTGGGCCAAAAATTTTTATTACCGTTAGTCCAGTCCATACTCCATATCCAGCAAAAAAATTTTATTACCGTTAGTCCAGTCCATAAGACCATACTCCATATCCAGCATCGATTATTTCACGATTCATCTCATAACTCATTCCTCAATCGCTCCCGCCCTCGCTCTCGCTCTCGCTGACTCGCTCTCGCTCGACCTCGACGCTCTGTCGCTCTCTCTCTGCCTCAGTCGCCGCCTCGCCGGTCGATCAAGATTCAAGCCCATTGGCCATCGGCGCATCGCCCATCGCAGGCCTCTGCTCTCTCGACTCTCGCCCATCGCCGGTCTTGACTTGTCACTTGAGGTTAGGGATTTAACAATTAAGTCTTTTAAGTTTTAACCTAGGTTATTAATTTATTTACTTTATTGTTGAAATTTTTAAAGTTGTTTGATTGGGAAACCTAATAATGAAAGATTGAAAGTATGAAACTTTAGTTTGTTTGTTTGGCAAACCTAATATTAATAATGAAACTTTCGAAGCTCTGATTCTTTGATTATGGTTTGTTGGGCTGTTTTACTGTTTTACAAACGACAACATAAAATTAGAATTTAAAATTTTATTTGAGCCCTGATTGTTTTTGTTTCCCTGTTTTATGGATGCTTATGTTTAATGTTTTATTATTTATCAATTTGTACAGGTTGCTTAATAGTTCCACTTTCTTGGCAATTTCATAACACAAACCACGAAGTACCAAACCCAGGTGTTATCTTTCTATTCTTTATCTCGTATATTTGTTTAGCAATTGAAAGACTACTTAAGTTATGTTGCCTCGATCACAACCATCGGGTGCTCAAAATAGGAAAAGAAAGAAAAGGCAAGAAGAAATTGCTCAATCTTTACAAGGATCTTTAAATAAGTTTATTGTTAGACAACCAAATGCTTCTGAAAATGCTAATGATAAAAATGAAAATGCGTGTGATGCAAATGAAAATGCTAATGATAAAAATGAAAATGTGTGTGATACAAATGTTTTTGATGCAAATGCTTGTGATGCAAATGCTTGTGATGCAAATGCTTGTGATACAAAGGTTTGTGATGCAAATGAAAATGTTAGTGATGAAATTGTTTGTGCTTGTGATGATGCTTCTAGTGATATTCGTTTGAATATATTTGATCCAAGAATTTGGGATATGCTAAATTCTAAAATGAAAGATTTGCTTGTTGAAAAGGGGCCTATTAGGGAAACTAAYATCAATTTCCCTAGAGATAATATAGGTAGACACTTTTCTGATGAATTTTATGTTCGTAAGTTACGTAATGGTGATTGTCATGATAGAAGGTGGTTAGTTTATTCAAAAGAGCTAGATAAAGTCTTTTGTTTTTGTTGCAAACTTTTCAAAGAAGGCCGGTCAAAAAGCCAATTAGCAAGTGTTGGATTAAGTGATTGGAAACATCTTGGTCAACGATTAAGCACTCATGAAAATAGCATTGAGCATATGACTAGCTTAGGAATTTGGTCCGAATTGCGATTGAGATTGAGTAAAAATGAAACACTTGATAAAGAGCTACAAGATTTGATAAAAAAAGGATACTGATCATTGGAAAGAAGTTTTGGTTAGAATAATTGCTGTTGTTAAATGTCTAGCAAAGAATAATATAGCTTTTCGTAGGAAAAATGAAAGACTTTTTGAAGATTCTAATGGTAACTTCTTAGGCGTAATTGAAATGATTGCCGAGTTTGATCCGGTTATGAAACAACACTTTCACCGTATCAAAGAAAAAGAAACTCATTATCATTATCTTAGCCACAAGATTCAAAATGAATTGATTGACATGTTGGCATCTAATGTTAAGAGTGCAATAATTAAAAAGATCAAAG
>NC_037529.1:9907231-9909338 GCF_001531365.2 Cynara cardunculus var. scolymus | reverse complement strand
ACTAATAAAATCAGTAATAAATTTTTATGCAAAAGATTTAGAAACCACTCACCTTAAAAGCTTTTGAAACCAAATGCTTGCAATCAACTTCTTTGAAATACAACTTCTTGCAATCCGGATGACTCTTTATAAAAACACTCTCAAATTCTCAAAAGGCAGGAGGAAGCCAATGGAGGTAAGCCCCCCTATTTATACATTCCAAATGGGGAAGGTTGGCTAACCGCCTTCCTCCCCATTTTGCCACCTTATGCATAACCAATCACACATATGTATGCACAGTCCACATGCACACACCTCCTACTTCCATGCACACAACATACACGTATGCATCACCACTTGCACTTAAAATTAACCACATAAATATATATATATATATATATATATATTATATTCCATACACATATATATATATATATATATTATATTCCACACACACACACACACACACACACATATATATATATATATATATATCCAAATATTGCATATTTTTACATCTCAGCATGTAACAAACATATCAGTTTATCATGATATCACATAATTATTCAAACAAATAATCACGTATTAAATACCTTGGGTAATAACCAGGATCTGGTTATCACATATAGCATCTACAAGTTCTTATTAAACAATGTACTTTTAATTTTAACATTTAGATATTTTACATGGTATTTAATAAATATATTAAATGAATTATAAAAATTCTAAATTATTCATTAATATACCAATATTAATAAAACTAGGAGAAAGCAACCTATCTCGCTAATTTTTTTTTTAAATATGTGTTTCTTGAAAAAAGAAAATAAGAATGGTTCTTTTTTTTAGCAAAAAGATATTATCTTTTAAAAAATATATTATATTTGTTCAAACACTTTTACTTGACGTATAAATATATTAAATTAATTAGATTTTTTTGAATTATTTATTAATATAACAATATTAAAAAATTGTAGATCACAATTTATTTCGTTAACATTTTAGAGAGAACTTTAAAAGATATATATATTTTTTTTAACAACATAAAATAACAAGTGTTACTTTTTTTTTACAAACAAAATATATCTCGAAAATAATGTATCATATTTATTTAAGAAATATTTTACTCTAAAATATTTAATTTGCATGCAACTTAATAAGAAAAAGTCAAAAAAATTAAATGTTTTTTAATCATAGCAATGAAAAATGAAAATCAATAATAATAATTTGAAATAGGTTTTTATTTTTATTTTAGTTAAATAATCAAAATGATGTGTCATCCACATCACTTCATTAAAGCCAAACAAGCAAAAAAAAAATCAAGGGGTTAACCGGTTTAAAAGGTAACAGGTTACCCATTGTTATAATGGGTATATTTTTTAAAGTGCGATACCTTAATAAAAATAATAATTTGAAAGTACATTGTTGTAATAAAGAAAAACAAAAATAGAATGTTGTAATAAGAAAATTTAAGAAAATGTATTTCATGAATATTTATGTATTCACATGTATACAAGCTTTATAGTATTCAGGGCCGGCCCTGGGCCTAGGCCAAATGGGCGACGGCCCAGGGCATCAAAAATGGAGAGGGCATCAATTTTTTTAAGCCCAATATATGTATTAGGTTCAGTTTGGGCCAAAAAAAATTTATTACCGTTAGTCCAGTCCATAAGACCATACTCCATATCCAGCATCGATTATTTCACGATTCATCTCATTCCTCAATCGCTCCCACCCTCGCTCTCGCTCCCGCTCTCGCTCCCGCCCTCGCTCTCGCTCTCGCTCTCGCTGACTCGCTCTCGCTCGACGCTCTCTCTCTGCCTCACTCAGCCTCAGTCGCCGGTCGATCAAGATTCAAGCCCATTGGCCATCGGCCATCTGCGCATCGCCCATCGCCTTCTCTGGCCTCTGCTCTCTCGACTCTCGCCCATCGCCGGTCTTGACTTGAGGTTAGGGATTTAACAATTAAGTCTTTTAAGTTTTAACCTAGGTTATTAATTTATTTACTTTATTGTTGAAATTTTTAAAGTTGTTTGATTGGGAAACCTAATAATGAAAGTATGAAACTTTAGTTTGTTTGTTTGGCAAACCTAATAATGAAACTTTCGAAGCTCTGATTCTTTGATTATGG
>NC_037529.1:9900156-9904646 GCF_001531365.2 Cynara cardunculus var. scolymus | reverse complement strand
TACAAATTATGGAGTTCGCAAAGAAAATGGACATGTTTCCACATGTCTTGCTTGCTTACAGGATACTATTGACCGTACCGGTGACCGTAGCATCTGCGGAAAGAAGCTTTTCAAAGTTAAAGTTGTTGAAGTCGTATTTGCGGTCTACCATGAGTCAAGAAAGATTGAACGGGCTAGCAATCTTGAGAATTGAGAGTAAGTTTTTAGCTAATATTAGTTATGACGAAGTGATAGATATTTTTGCTTCAAAAAACGCAAGAAGGCATCGTTTTAGGTGAATGATGATGTACTTTATCTTTTGTTACACGGGGTTTTTGTTTATGTCCCCCCGTGATGCACTTTATCTTTTGTTACACGGGGTTTTGGTTTATGTCCCCCCCGTTGCATCATTTTTGTTATATTTAAGGGGCACTTTTTTTGTTAGATTGACTAGGTTCCAAAACCCTTCAAATAGTTTATTTTGGTTGTTATTTACACGTATAAGGGGCATTATTTTTACTTTCCGCCGTGGGCATCCAAAATCTCAGGGCCGGCCCTGATAGTATTCATATCATTATAATATTCATTATAAATATCAAGAAAACATCTTAAGACTCCAAAATGTACCGAAGATATAAATCTCATCAGATAATCAACACATTTGATAAATATCAAGAAAACATCTTAAGACTTTAAAATGGACATTTTTGGCATGTACATTGTTTTTCACAAAACAACTTGAAACTCACGTTACTAGGTTAAGTTAAATATAGTTTTCAAAACTCAAGCTCTAGATTCCCAAAGATGTAGATTTGAGATCCATAAGCAAGGACCTCTAAAAAATCTTCTCAAAGCAACAACTTAAGTCTAAAAGGAAACTGAATGCAACCATAAGATCAGATCCAGAACAAACCCTAGATAAATCTTAAAATACCCAAATTGTTACATCTTCCAAAGCTTGAGATCAACAACCATGATTCTTCAATCTCCATGAAGAACCTTACATTGCTCAAAAACCTCTCTAAAATCAACTTCCAAGAAGATAAAAATCTCTTAAAAATGATACAAGAGGGAAGAAACCCTAAAAAAATATAGTTTAAAAATTGCCCAAAGTTTAAACCTAAGTCACGGTCCAGGTCACTTGTTCCCCATGGTGCGCTCCAGTGAGTTGCGCGACCCTATCCACAACCTAAGTCGCACGCCAAGTCATGTGGACCTCTGTTTCATACCCTTTCTTTGTTTTTTGCACCCAAGTTGATCCCCAACTTTTTTAGTATGGTAATTATACAAAATCTCACTCCATTATCATCTTGAATACCAAACGATCGTGGATAGACCTCCAAACGAAAATAGAAAATCTCGGGTGGTACAAAAAAGGTTCAAGTCTAGCCGATATGAGACTATTTTAACACATGAAGTCTTATGTTCATTAATTAGTTGATGAAAGAAAGCTTGTTGACTTAAAGGTGTTCAATAAATGAGGCAACACATTCAAGATGTATACAAAGTGGCAGTCAACAAGGTACACATTTATTTAAATTTTTTATGATTAAGTGTTTTTTAAATAGATTTTGTAATCGGGACCATTTTTTATTTTGATACACTGTTTGTAAAATTGTTTATTGTAGCATTTGATCCCACTAAAACAGGAAAGATGTAGCATTGTACCCAATCCTCATCCCTCCTTCTCATGTGTACATAAATAATCCACCGACATTGTTGCATTATGTTCCATAACGGTTATAAATATGGATTGTGGGGCCTTGATAGTCAGTTGGTGGTATGTTACCAATAACTTCTCATCTTGGTTCTAATTGATGTAAATTATATGAGTTAGCATGTTGCCTTAGATATGAGGTGTTGCAAATCGATCAAGTCTAGAATCCCGTCAAGGTGTAGGGAGTTACTCAAGCATCTATAAGGATAAAAGATCTCTTTGAAGTATATGTAATATTTATTCTAGAAGGTTACTCGCGCAATGCAACGAAATAAATCTCGATTTTAATGTTTAGTTTTTATTCTGTCTCTATAGATATAATACGATTTTATGTGGTTTGAGAAAGCGGTAATGTTTTTATCTTTGAATTAAAATATAAATTTGAAGATAATATACAAATTTGTAAAAAAAAATTGATAATAGTATCAAATTAATTAATTAATAGTTCTCGTTTATTTGGTGTAACTTCTTTAGTTTAATTTTTTATTGTAATTTAATTTAGATTTAATAACAAAGTAATTCATTTTTGGTTTGATAATATAATTTTTATAAATATAATAATTAAATATTCTGTTAGAACTCGATGATTATCTTAATTATATTTTAAATTTTTTATATTTAAAATGGATGTATATCATGTATTTGATTATGTTTATCAGCAGGTTAGTTACACGAATTTAAAAATGAAGCTTTAATAAGTTGTACTTACGCAAAATTACTTGTAATCTTAAATTTTAAGTAATATGCATCAATAAACAGTACTTCATGTATAAAAAATGGTTTTTAAGAGTTTTTGTCAAATGCATTATAATATAGTATAGATATGGCAAAAGATACATACACTCCTCACCTTTGGTGATACTTGAAAAATCAAACATGTTTAAATATTTGACAGTATTAGTATAGATTGGTTGGTTTCCTGTCTTGCATACAAGGGACCCATGTTCAAGTCTAGGCAGTAATTTTTTTTTCTAAAACATATAGGAAACACCAAATTTAAGTTGAAAACCAAAAAAATGACATCAGTGGGACTCGAACCCATGTTTTCATGCAAAGTGGGCAACATTTACCGACTCCGCCATTACAAATTTATGCCAAAGCTTCAGTTTCAAAAACTATACGGTGACACCCAACAAAACAACATGACAACACTTTTCAAAAACACAACTTTTTTCCTTTACAGATGAACCATAAAGCAATAACCTGTGACATCGCATGAGCCTATCTAGATCCACCCCTGATTACATATATATCACATATGATGGATTAAAACTTCACATGTGATTAGTTATAATAAAAATTATTCTGGTATTTTAAAAAATGAATATGTTATTGTTTAAACCTTTTCTTTTCTTTGGTATATGTGCCATGCCATTGTAACCTACACCATGTCGCACAAAGATCTTGACTTATAAACAATCACAACACGTTGTTTTCTCTCTTTCAACTTTTAAGAATTAAACATAAAACAACACAATATGTTAATAATATTATAAGTTCGTTTTTATAAATAAATTTTAAGTTATAATCAGTTAATTAATATCATTCAAAAGAATATTATAAGATGAACAAAAGAACCGAAAACAATGCAGTTTTATATTAGCCATGATTGATCACATACAGTAGAATCCAACAGATACGTGAACTTATTTTATACCCAATCTTTAAGGTTATATGTCGGAGATTTTTAGTTATATAACTTTAATTGAGATTTTAATTAAATCCATAACTTTTTCATGAGTATTTTTTCATATACATATATAGGGGTCCATTCAAGGGAGAACTGGTTAGTTTGTGATAACTGTGAGATCCAATCTTAACCACAAATCAATGGATAAATTAGAAAACTAGTATTTTTGGTAATTCGACTTAAATTTTTAATTAAAGGGAATTTTAGGTATTAAATTTTTTTTTATCTCTCATTTGTCTCTCTCTCTCTCTCTCTTCTACTTCAGACCTCCGGTAAACCTTATTTCAGCGAACACCATGTGATACCCAAAATACATAGAATGTAATATACAAAACACGCCAAGTAAACTTCAACACCACTATGATACCAACCGTGATACTATTGTGATACCAAATGTAGTACCACTATGATACCTATGTTGTGTGTGTGTGTCTATATATGGGGAGTCGTTCAAGAGAGAACGACTACTGTGATATACACCATGAGTAAGTGATACTCAAAATAAAGTAATTAATCTAATTAAAGTAAAATGAATAATCAACCCAAATTACGAATTTACCCTTTTATGTTATTTTAAGAAAAATTTTAATTATCTTAAATGATTGGCTCATGTTGGATCTCACAATTAACACAAACTAATTAGTTCTCATTTGATCAGACCCATATATATATATATATATATATATATATATAGAGAGAGAGAGAGAGAGAGGTGAGTTATTATGCAATCATTTACATTTGTACAACTCAATCTCAACTGTTCATTTAATTTGATAAATATATGATTTAATAAAAGTTTTGATTGTTTTCTAATATAAAGTATTGATCATAATTAATGAACTCTAGTCATCTTTCATAAATATTCAAATCATAATAAATGAATTCTCATCATTTCTATAAATATCTCAATTGATTGCGTTGTATTGGTTGTACAAATGGACATGGTTGCGTTTGAAATATACCATATATATAGATTATGAATTTAATTAAAGATGCATATTGTTATTAATTAATTATAGGGAAAAGTACAATAAAAACCAATGAACTTTCTTGTTTGGAATGATTAAGTCCTTGAACTTTTTTTTGGAACAAATAAGTCCTTGA
>NC_037529.1:9883714-9899783 GCF_001531365.2 Cynara cardunculus var. scolymus | reverse complement strand
AACATTTTTTGGAATGTCTAAGGACTTATTTAACATATTTTAAAATGTCCAATAACTTATTTAACATTTTTTGGAATGTCTAAGGACTTATTTAACATATTTTAAAATGTCCAAGGACTTATTTGTGCCAAAAAATTGTCCAAGGACTTATTTAACATGTTTTGGAAAGTTCAAGGACTTATTTGTTCCAAAAAAAAGTTCAAGGACTTATTTGTTCCAAAAAAAAGTTCAAGGACTTAATCATTCCAAACAAGAAAGTTCATTGGTTTTTATTGTACTTTTCCCTTAATTATATTGTTATTAATTATTATATTGATTGGATGTTAGGGCAGGAACTTTGGTGATACGTTAACACATGGTCTGAACATGCTTACCCAACATAAAAAACAAGAAAGCAGTTACGTTATAAAAGATGCATGCCCCTTTTAATATTTCTAGCATGCCTCTAAAATCTAGTTTTATTTTAATTAAACCAATGCTGTTATTTAAAAAAAAGAAAAAAAAATCAGAAAAAACCAAACGATTAATTATTTAAATTATTTTTTAAATGAAAAAACTATTAAACTGTTCTCATTTTGAATTGTTAAGTCCATGAACTGTTTTATTTAATGAAAAACCATTAATTTTTGATCATTTTGAATGATTAAAGTCTATGAACATTTAAAATGATTATCTACGTTCTTTTAAAAAAAAAGTACTTGTAACTGATTGGGATGGTTTTAAAGTAAAAAAGGAAATTAAATCAGTTATAGCGTTCACAAACCCTTGTCATTCAAACCCTATGCAAACACCAGTATCACTCCCTATCACCACTTCCGTCGTTGACTGTTCTCCATATTGCCTATCACGTTGTTCGCCCCTGCCATCGATCTCCATCTTTTTAATCTGTTTTTTATCTTTTGATTCTCCCTCTTCTTATAGATAAAAATAAATAAATGAAAATGAGGGAGATCAATGGCAGGGGACCAAGGTTCAATAGCATGATAAACGATATGGAGAACGGACAACGATAGGGCGACAAAGAGTGGTGAGGGAAGCGACACCGTTGTTTGCAAAGGAGTTTGAATGCTGCAGGGTTCGGGAACTGGAAAACTGATTTAGGTTTCTTTTTACTTTAAAATCTTCTTAATCTGTTACAGGTAGTTTTTTATGTTAAGAGGATGTAGATGACCAAATTTTTAAAAGTTCGATGTGGTTTATTTATTCAAAAAAAATATTCAATGACTAATCAATCAAAATGAGTAAGTTTAATGATTTTTTCATTTAAAAAATATTCGAAGGATTAATCATTCAAAACTGAAATAGTTCGTTGGGTTTTTTCTGATTTTTCTCCTTAAAAAATGTGAAAGTTATAATTTAGAGGTAATAATGATATTTTAAAGATGTTTGGATGTATGTCTTGAAAGTTAGAGCATCTCTAACAGCTATGTTATATTTTCTCTAAAATATAATATAAAAATCAAATGTCTTAAAAAATTATATTTAATTCCAACAGATACTCTATTCTAGCAATCAAACTAGGGGTTTGCAAAACCCAAGTAACCCGAAACCCGAATCGAAAATGAAGTGTTTATGCAAAAACCGAATACCCCGAAATTCGAAACCCGACTTTTGGGGGGATATTTGGGTTCGAGCTGGGTTTGATTTATGGCCACCCGACCTGTCCGAAAACCCAAAATGTATATACTTTTATATCTTTAATATTATATAAATCTATTTATTCATCTAATTATCTTTTGAAAATTTGAAATCCTAGTCGGTCATACTCTTTTCTAGTTTCTAAATCTATTATCAATTTCATCAATCCTTTCAATCTATTGAATTCATCCGCAATCGATTTTAAATATATGTTTTGCATTATAACGATATCTGAACTGAACGAAGCTCAACCCGAGCCCGAAGCAATCCGAAATCGGGAACCCAAAATTTAGGGTGTGGTTTCCATATCCAAAATCCAATCGGGTTTTGGTTTGTCCACTTGCACCCACCTGATGCAAACCCCTAATTTAAACATTAATTATATTATTAAAATATTCAATACATTTAATAAAATGTTATTTTTCTCTCTTAAACATTTATTATAAATACCTCTTATTAGTGGAATGTATTAAAACAATAATTTCTCTCTCTATTTTGAGATTTCTCTAAATATAGTGATTTTGATGATCTCTCTCATCTTTCCTCTATTTTAGTATACTGATAGCTTATGATCGTTCATGTTCACACAGTGACCACAAAGTCCTCATAGTGGCGGTGCAAGTGCACGCCGACATTATGACCGCTTGCAAGTAATAAAGTTGTAAAATAACGAGATCGTTTTCACAGGGACTGAACTACTGAGAATCAGAGACTTTCATGAACTTCTTGAGCATGTTTCGGTCTGTGATTAAAAGTTGGATTTTTGTTTATAAAAAAACTTTAAAAGACGAAATTAGCGAAATGAACTTATAGACTAAAGAATGAGCATGGGTGTAAGTATTTCTTAAGATAAAATCAACAATATAATGGTTAGAAACTTATGAATGTTTATAAAAATTCCAATCTCGTGAAAGTGAAAATTCATAAACAGTTCCCACAAAGTTCTCACTCTCATCACTTCGAAACTTGTTGATTTAGTAATCAGAAGAAGAACTAAAATCCGTACTCAAATCTCTTTGTAATATGAATAACAATGCTTAATCCTTAGCTAAATACATACAAATTTCGCATCTCTACTAATTATCACTCTCTCGAGTTATTTGTGCATCACTTAAGTCATACTTTGAATTCGCCAATCTCTGGGTCTAAAATCTATTATTAACATTTTAAAGTAATCGGCTTATCCGAGTCGAGTTTAAGTCCCGCCTTAAGTGATCAAGTTTACGAAGTGGTAAAGAGTAAAAACACTCAAATGTTGTATAAAAATCATAAGTTAAACTCGCACTCACACCCATATAAGCAAATTAGCTCATAATGGACATAAAAAACATAATATAAGATAATAAATAATACTGAAATGTAACTTTCATTAAAATAAAACTAAAGTTTGTTCCCACAGTGGTGAGACCGTGGGCAACAGATTACAGCTTTAATACAAGAAAATGAAATGCTAAGCTTAAATTAAGAAAAGAATAAAAGAAGACTTCAACTAGTAGTGCTTTTAAGGGATGATATTTAAATGAGCCCAATGCCTCTTTATGTAGGAAGGAGTAGAGATGGCCAAATGGGCCCGGCCCGGCCCGGGACCGCCGGAGGACCGGGACCGGGACCGACAAAGGACCGGCCCGGGACCGGGACCGGGACCGGTAAGGACCGGTTATGGGACCGAAAACCGGGACCGGTTAAGGTTTTTGGTAGTTTCGTGGGACCGGGACCGACCGGGACCGGGACCGGTTATGGGACCGACTATGGACCGGCCCGGCCCGGCACGAAAATTCAAATAATATTATAAATAAATGTATTTTTAAATAATTTTATAATGTATTTTTATAAGAAAACGTAATTTTAATTATATTAAAACGCATTTTTAAAGTGTATTTGAGTGACCCAATTGTAAATTTTATAATGTATTAAAAATATATATCATTAAAAAAATCAAAAAAAAAATCTTATTTTTTTAATGAAGGACCGGCGGCCCATAACCGGTTATAGAGTACCTATACCGGTCCTATTATTTTCGACCGAGACCGGGACTGGTTACGCCGGGACCGGTTATGGCCGGTTATGAGAAATGTGAGGACCGATTGGGACCGGCCCGGGACCGATTTTTGGCCATCTCTAGGAAGGAGTGATAAGGATGAAACACATTACCCAAAGGAAATGGACCTTACACAAACCTTCTGGACAAAAACCATTCAAGAAACCACAAGGGTGGTGCTTGATTGGTTTGAGTTTGGCTCCAAATGTCAAAAGTACCTCAAGATCTCAGGTTCAAATCCAAGGGGGAATAAAAATCCTCCTGTGGCCACTGAGGTTCAAATGCAGTGACTCCGGGCTATCTGTAAAGCAGGTGGTCGCCCTAAGATTAGTCGGCTCGCATAACGGGTTGGATATCCAGGTTAATAAAAAAAAACCCATCCAACAATCTTTTTTAATCCAAAATTTAGCTTTCCAAGGTAGCTCCCGCTGTAGGATATCTCTTATAAAGATTTT
The DNA here is from genome assembly GCF_001531365.2 of Cynara cardunculus var. scolymus. Classification (NCBI taxonomy): domain Eukaryota; kingdom Viridiplantae; phylum Streptophyta; class Magnoliopsida; order Asterales; family Asteraceae; genus Cynara; species Cynara cardunculus. The sequence continues at coordinate 9,895,652 of NC_037529.1, read as the reverse complement.
TAAAAAAACATACTCCAAAAAGTTGAAGTTTATCAAAAAATTCGTAAACTTCCCACAGTGTCCAGAAAGTGCAGGTTTTCGGAATAAATTCTCATCCTATGTGTTTCATCATATTTTTAAAACTTTTTAGAATAAACGGGGAAAAACAGGGAATTGGGTATTTAATATATGCTAAAAATGGGAGAAATAAATAAGAAAATAACTCTAATAAATTAGAGTTATCACACCCCCAAACTTGAGGTATTATTTGTCCTCAAGTAAAGAAAATAAAAGCAATAAGACAACTAAAAAGAATGAGGAGCACAAAACTTTACGGAGGGGCATTGAAATCTTGTCAAACTTAGATGATGTACGACTTACTTTTTTAATCTTTGAGGTGCAAAAATTAATCGGTAGGGCTTACCAGTTTAGTGTATTTGGCTAAAAGATCCTCAAACTTGTCTAAAACAACATATTGATTGAATGATTTCACTTTGTAGCACTTTTGTTGTATATTTGACATTTTTAGAAACCCAAAATTTGATATTTCACTTTTGATATTTGGGTTAAAACACTTTGCTTTTTCTTTTGTGTCTTCCTATTTTTGAATACAACTGATATATCTATTTTTTTTAACAACACTTAGAGCATATACTCCCCCAAACTTAAATTGAATAATGTCCGCACTGTGAATCCGGGTTAAAGTGTGTGGCTAGGTAACGAGGGTAAGTGTTTCAACCAAAAATGAAAAATAACCTACGTCCCTTTAATTTTTGCAAACCTAAAAGAATCCATCAAAGAAAATCGTACCTGAAAATAAGGGACAAACTAACGAAACCAAAATATATATATATATATATATATATATCTATTCCCAAATTGTTAACAAAAGCTAAGAGTATCAACAACCTTGCTATATCAACACAAAAAACAAGGATGGAAAATGTAGCAAATACCCAAAAGATTTAGACAAAATAAAGTTTCAAAATATGATGATTAATCACCTAGGAGAATTTAATCCGACCGCATCACCTTGACTGGCCGAAGGCTGACTCGTTGCATCAGAAGTGGAAGTACGACAAATTCTTGGAAGTCGAACTTGTGGTGAACAAAGACCTCCGAAAAAATGCGGGATATCGGCAGCCATCATAACATTTTTTTTTACAAACAAAAAATTGTTCACCACCCTATTCCAGTCAGGTGTATACGTCTAGAATTTTTCTAAACAAGCAGTCAAACCAGCAACTCGGTTCTCAACTCTGGTGATCCGATCATTGATTTGTTGCAAGAAATCACCAATGGAGCCCATCTTCTGGTTGCACTCCTCCCATTGACCGGTAATCATAGAGTAGTATCGGTCGTGGGTTTATGCATTCGATTGACGGTGCCTTGATCAAGCAAAGAGTGACTTACTCTCAATTTGATACACAAAAGACTATTCATCGCACCATGCGTTATTACGGTTGATTAGCTCATAGGCGTGTGCCAAATCTGAAATGGTTTGAAATCCAAACCAGAACAAAAAATAAGGTGTTTATGCAAAACCCAAATGCCCAGAAACCCAAAAACCGACTTTTGGGGGAATTTTGGGTTCTTTTGAGTTTGATTTTTGTTCTGAAAACTCGAAATATATATACATACATACATATATAGAGGGAGAAGCATGGGAAAAGTTAACTAATTTGCGAGAAGGTGAGAAAGAATATGGGTCACATAATCCATTAATTAAAAAAATAACATAAATGAAAATGAGAAATAAGTTTAATAACTAGGATAATTACCATTTTGAATTGGATAAATCCTTAAAAATCAAAGTATAATCTTTTAGATTTATTATTTTTTAATTTAATTAATTCATAACCTTTTTTATCAAGTTTTATATGTTTTTTTTCTAGATATACTTTTGATAATAAAATTTTACAATTTCATCAAATATCACATGTGATACAATCAATTTATATCTAATAATTATGTGGCCCGTATTCCTTCTAGTCTTCAAGCAAGTTGGCCACCTTCTTGTTTAAACGGCTCCTACATACATGCATATATATACATACATACATAATATATATATGTTTATATATATATATATATACACATACATATATATACATACATACATATATATATACATACATAAATAGACTTGGGATCATGTGAGACCAAGGGTTTTTCGTGAGACCTGTAAGACCAATTCTTAACCCTTGGATTAGATCTATATATATAGGTTAAAGAAAGAAAAAATATATAGGTAAAAAATACCCYTACAAGGTTAAAGTTTAATGCTAAATTTTAACCATTGGATCATTAGATTATAAAATCGATCAATGAACATAAATTGGTCTTACGGGTCTCACGAAAAACCATTGGTCTTACGTGAACCCAACCCTACATAAATATATATATATATATATATATAGGTGGTATATATATATATATATAGGTGGAATAAAATGCAAACCAAATTATTTGCACAAACTATGAAAACCGTCAACTTCATTGTTTATTTTAGTGAAAAAATTTTCATGAAATTGTTTAATATCATGAAATTGTTTTAAATAGTTGTTTTCATGATGAAAATGTTTCATATATTTTTGTTTCCATGTAAAAATTAAATTGTTTCGTGTATTTCTCATTTTGATGAAATTTATTTACTAAAATTAATAGAATGGATATGATGATGTCCATAATTATTTGAAATGAAATGAATTATTTGAAAAAATTTCATGAAAAAATTTCACTAAAATAAACAATGAAATCGACGGTTTTCACGGTGGTAGAAATGACTTGGTTTGCAAAATATCTATCCCCTATATATATATATATGGGTTGGATTCACGCGATACCAGCTTGTTTTCATGTGACCCATGAGATCACATTTTTACACATGAAAATTCACATCAAAACATTGTGGAAATAAAAAAAAGTCCAAACATTCACAACAAAAATATTGTGAAAGTTGTGTTTACATTATTTTACTGTGAACTTTGAAGTGTAAAAAGATAGTCTCACGAATCTCACGAAAACAGGTTGGTCTCACAAGATCCAAAGTGTGTGTGTGTGTATAATGTGAAATGTGAGAATGAAAGTTAAGATGAGAAGCATAAAAATGGATCTGGACCCTGATCACTTTTAATCTCTTGCACACTCATGAATTGTGTTTCTCAGAGGAACTGATATGGTGTATCTCGATGCATCTCATCCTAGTGTGCATCCAACGGTAGAGATCTCTTCTTACGCTTCTCATTTTAACACTCCTCACCGGAACCCAACTCTACTATATAAATATATTTGAAGGATCATATGATAAAGAGAGTTAAGTTGAGAAGCATAAGAAGAAATCTAGACTCAGATCTCTTGATCATCTTTAATCTCAAACTCACTCATGAATGACACTTGATACGAGGATTAATCTGGTGCATCTCAATCAATTTAATCTCAATGCATTTCAACCTAATGTGCATCGAAGGTGGAGATTCTTTTTTACGTTTCTCACCTTAACTCTCCTTCTCACCAGAATTCCGGAACCCTACCTTATATTTATTATCTAATTATCTTTTAAAAATTCTAAAAATCATAAGCATATCACCGGTTTATCAATCCTCTAAATCGATTAAAATTTATTTTCAAAATCGATTGAATACCTATACATTATAACTAAACGCATACCCGAAACCCGACCAACCGAACCCGAAGCAATCCGAAATCCAAAACCCAAAAATCGAGGCTTGATTTTCATATCCGAAGTCCGATCAGGTTTATAAAACATATAACACCAAAACCCAAATTCCTTTGATACATTAAAAGAATAATGAAGAACAAATTGAATTATTATATGAAACTATACATATACTTTACAACTCTTAGTTGCTTCCAATGCATCTGTATGATTCTAAGGCTTTCAAGATTCAAAGATTTCTTGATTTCACCTACCTAAGCATGTCTGTGGCTTGCAACTGTAGCCCACTCAAGACTGGCGAGATGCTGAAGGTGCTACCATCGCTCGTGAACGAAGGGTGCCCGAGTGGTGTCGGCCGATCGGGAATTGCGGGCACTTCGATATCGCCTTCTAGCATCTTCAACGCATCCATAATCGTAGGCCGTAAAGCAACCATCACATGAGCACATAAAATGCCAACGAGCACGAATCGCTCCATGATCCCTCTCGGGTTCATCGTTTCACTACTCGTCCCATGTCCCACCAACGAAGGATCCAAAGCCTGCAACACTTTCCCTTCTTTTATAAGCGACCAAGCCCAATCGGTAATCAAGAAACCACGGGGCGAATCCGAGCAAGAAAGATCGAGAGCTTTTCTACCACACATGATCTCCAAAATCACGACCCCAAAACTATACACGTCGCTTTTCTCCGTCAGCTGCCCGTAAAGCGCGTATTCCGGGGCTAAATAGCCATGGGTCCCGGCTACACGAGTAGTAAGATGAGACTGTCCTTCTCTACTTTGCTTGGCTAAACCGAAATCGGCCACTCGAGCTCCCATATTCACATCCAGAAGTATATTTGTAGCTTTGATGTCTCTGTGAAAGATAGCAGGCTTCACCCCGTAATGAAGATAAGCTAAACCTTTGGCTACATCCAAAATTATGCTCTTTCTTTGAGGCCATGTTAATGGAGGTTTTCGACTCATTGCTGGAAACAAATGGTCATCAAGATTTCCATTCGACATATACTCGTAAACAAGATATCTCTGATCATCTCTCCGCTCGTAATCTTCATCTGCGCCATGAATGCAACACCCTTTAAGTGGAACAAGATTCCGATGCCTTAAATTGCTAATGATCTCAACTTCGTTACAGAAATCATCGGTCCCTTCAAACTCGGATTCTATAATCTTTTTAACAGCAACCACAGATCCATCAGATAGAACCCCCTTGTAAACAACCCCGAATCCACCTCTGCCGATGAAATTCTTTGGTGAAAAGTTATCAGTTGCCTTCTCAAGATCATGAATCTTGAACCATATTGAACCAGTGTTCGGACGCCTTCTTGGCCTACCCGATTCGAATTCATCCATGCCCAATTCATCGATCTTTTCCCTTTTCCTCTTCCTATCCCACCAAAAGTATAACCCAACTAAACAAGAGATGACCACGATAGCAACAAGTCCTCCAATCAATCCAAATATCAATGAAGAATGTTTAGTTTTATGGGATTTGGGCAAAATGTTGATCCCAAAGGTACAAGATACAGCACCATCACTTTCAGGCCCGAACTTATTGACAATAGCAGCAGCATAAAGAACAACAAAGTAAAAACACTCGTTTGAATGAGAAGCGTTACCATCTTTGAGAGCCAGTTCGCTGTGAACCCGTAACCCTGCTCTGAGACAATCATCACAGGCAGTAAGCTCAGTGAGATCATCTTGACACGCAGAATCAAGAACGGTATGGTTCCCCAACGTTCGGCGCCAATCTTGGACGGTCTGAATTGCAGCACAGGTGTTCGACGATATGACAAACTGATGAGGGTCAAAACAAAAGGTAGCGAGATTACTGGGGAGGGAAAGGGAGTTGAGTTTGTTTTGGAAATCGGAGAGACAAGATGAGGATGTTGCGAGATCAGGGAGGTGGAAGAGAGAGGTTTCTTTGAGGTGTTGGGCTAAGGCGATGCCGAAAACGCTAAGCAAGGTCTGACAACAAGAGGTGGAATTGCCGACGGGTTTCGCTGAGTCGTCGGAGTGGCGGCAGTCGGCAGTCGGCCATGGAATTCTGAGCACGTGGTCAAAATTCAACGGACAAGAGGTCGAATTGGTTGGCGTTTGAGACAAAACCAGAGATGAAGAAGATAGCATCAGGAAGACGGCAGCAGTTAGAAAAAGATTCATGTTTGATTGATGGGTTTGGAAATTTCGCAACTGAAATTGATGGGGATGAAGGAAACAAAATAGAATCGAAATTGGTGGAGGTTTCATAAATGGCTGGCGCTGGCGGATGATGCAAGAAAGAACGCAGAAAAAAATGGAGATGGTGATGTTCCCAAAACGATAACCAGTCAAAGACTAGACTTCCCTCTTTCCTGAAGGGCATTGATAACACTCCTTTGGACTTTTCTACATATTCTCATAAATCATGTAAGACAAAAATGTTTTTCCTTTTTCTGAATCTGTTCTGATCTGTTTTGATCTGTTCTGGTTTGTTCCGATCTGGTCTGGTCTGTATATTAAACAATAATGTTATTTGGTGTCTAGGATTGTTTATAAAAATAATTTATTGACTTATTCCGGTATGACATCGGTAATACGCATTTTTGAGTGTTTGGATAAACAACTTATACCAGTGCTAAACCGGTAATAAAAAGTTTTTGAAGAAGTTAAGACTTATAATAAGTTAATAAGTGTTTTTGTAGGGAAAAAAACATAAATTGTTTCAAATAAGCAATACCAAACACCCCTAAAATGTTCATAGAATTTGTATTCCACTTTTCAAGGAGAGGAATGAAAGAGAGAGGATTTACCTATTTAAGGTTTTAATTTTTTAGTTTTCTTTTTATATTTATTTAAATATTAGGTTTCGTATATAATTATTATTTATCGTTTAAATTATGTATTAAAAACTTAGCCCACACCTTACAAAATAATGCGTAATGTGTTACGTTACAATGAAGCCATACAAGTTAATGTGACGATAAACCCAAGCCATGACGTCATAACAAAGTTATAACGAGTTATTTAGAACAATGCAAAAAATTGAATATAAAAGAATATGGTCTTTGTTAGTTTCTTGATCTTTGTGGGGTTTTTTTCCAATGTGTAGATAAGGTTCTTTGATAAATATTGACTTTTTATTTATGTTAATTTAATTGTCTAAGTATGAAATGTTAGGTTCCATTTAAGAGAGAATTGATTAGTTTGTACTTCTGATATCTAATGTGAATTACTCGGTTGAGATATTTAAGAATATTTTTTAGATAAGCTAAAAAGGATATAGTAATTATATTTTTGACAACTAAGTAAAATATAATTTTGTTATTAGAAAAATTGTTTATCTGGATAAGTGTTTACTAAGTCATATTATCTTACTAGATGTATATGATAAAAACCAAGAATCTTATCTGGTAAGAGCAAGACAAGGATCAAAAATCTTACCCGATAAGTGACAGCGACGACTCTTACCATGGTAAGCGCTTACCAGGTAAATTGTTGCATACGATGTCGTTTTGGTAAACTAAAATCTTAATCTATAAGTAAATGATAATGTTAAATTTTACCGGTAAGCGCTTACCGGATAAGTGTTTGGTAAACGACCACTTAGTTTTTTAACCGAATAACCGAAAACGATTAAATTGAGCCTTGTTCAGTTCAATGATCAAGTTATTTTGGAAAAAAAAAATGAAACTTGAATAACTCATACACCGATTTAGTCGACCAAGTAACATCCCTACTCAATATTGATATGATGTTGTTGTAACGTATGTGAAACTCAAAATGTTTTTTAAGATACACTCTCCAAAATAGATATTTTAAACCGTAAACGCTTAAAATAACAATTTTTTGTATATGTTTTTACCCATTTGAAAGAATGGTGGTGGAAGGGGATGGTGGTTGTAAGGATGATGATGGTGGCGTGGTGGTGGATGGGGCGAGGGTGGGGGTTGAGTGGATAGGGGTGGCAGCGACAATAGTGGGTAAAATTCAACATTATCACTTACTTACTGGGTAAGATTTGTGTCTACCAAAAAGGCATCGTAGACAGCAATTTACCCGGTAAGCGCTAACCGTGGTAAGAGTCGTCGCTCTCACTTATCGGGTAAGATTTTTGGTCTTTACTTTCACTTTTAGCGGGTAATATTTTTGGTTCTTGTCATATTCATTCGGTAAGATAATGTGACTTGTTAAGTACTATACTCCGGTAAGCATTTACTAAACGACCCCTAAATACAAACTTATAGCTCGTAGTATTTATTAGACGAACATGTAATGTTTGTTTAAATTGTTTTTTTTTATTAATGGAACATTGTAATGTTATAATACATTTTAATGTTCATAAAATAAAATTATATATATATATATATATATACTAGTTGTGTGTCCGTGCAATGCGGCAGAGTATAAATTTTATATAAATGTAAGCGAGAATATTGATTGACAATTACAACAAATAAACACATGATTGTCATAGAAAGACCAAATCAAATGGAAAATGTTTGTCCTTTAAGTTTGAATATGAATATATTATTTTGAACGAATTTTATGTGAACTGGAATTGCTGGATTACGATATTTTCAATGTAGTAACATTTGTTGTTCCTATATTTTAATTACTAATGTAGGCATGATGGGTTTTTTTCCTACACTTGTAATTTACAAAATGACATTCGGAATTATGTTTGAATAAACTGGAAAATAAAATCCTTTGTAAGAAATTCATTGAGATATTGTTCAAAACGTTCATATGGAGTGAGTGAGAGAGCGATGAAGAAGGTAATCGACGATTTGATAGGAATCGTGGAGACTAAAAGTGAGTCCGCCACCCAAACTCAATTGCAAGAGCTAGAAGAGGAAACTATGGGAGCTGAATCATCATTCTTTGGAGCGGGAATTATCAATCTGGGAACATAAGGCCTTTGAATTTTGGAAAAATCGAGGTTTTTGTCAATGGGTTTTCTAAAGGAAACTGAAAATTCGGGAGGAGATAAAGAATATTGTGAACATACCAAACTTGGTTTTTTAGGATTGTTTTAAAACCATGCATTAACACCTTGTACATCATGCTTTACATATTGTAATTAAGAGATTTCTTTAGCTCATGCATAAAATGCGAGTACTTTGTGTCTTATTAATTGTATTTAAGACTTTGATGTTGTTTATTAATGTAGTGTTATATATATATATATATATATATATATATATATATATAGGGTTGGATTCACGTGAGACCAAGGGTTTTTCATGAGACCCGTAAGACCAATTTATGTTAATTGATCAACTTTATAAGTTAATTATCTAATGGTTTAAAGTTGCACGATAGCAATTTTGTGATTATTGAGAAGTCTTGTAGCAATTTTGTGATTATGAATGTTCAGATTGTAGATCTAATTCAAGGGTTGAAAATTGGTCTCATGGGTCTCACGAAAAACCTTTGGTCTCACATGATCCCAAGTCTATATATATATATATATATATATATATAGGGTCAGGTTCAAATGTTAACCAAAGTTTTTGTGTTAACTTTGTTAACTGATCTTTGCTATTGAATCTTTCAATAAACGGTTGTGATTAATCATGATAAAAACTTATTTTTTAAAATTTAAAACTTCATAAAGATAAGTGAACAAAGTTGAAAAGGGCATTTATGTAATTTTCTTTTTTATGTAACTTCCGTATCATTAATTGGGAGTTACAAAATCTCATTATTTTTGTTAATGTAAGAACCATATGAACACAACTATATATATATATATATATATATATACATATATGAACCATTGTGTCAAATACGAACAAAAAATTGACATATATATGAACTTGGATTGCATAGCATTTATAAACACAATATAAACATAATAAGAATAACTGTAACGCGAAAGGAAATAAATAAAAAAACAGGTATGAACACAATATGAACAACTTGTGAATAATAATTTCTTCATTATGAACACATTCAGGAGCGATCATTTGTCAAATAGAGTTTTATGCATGCATTGCATTCACACCGTTTAAGGTTCGTATTATGGTATCTCATCTCGCCGGACTGAAGAGCCACATAAAATATTTTTTATTTAGTATTCTCTCCCTACTACATACAAACCATCTTGTTTTATGTCTTCGTTCTTGTTTTTTTTTTGGCATGAAGACGAACATCAGACCCGACATTGTCCGCGTACGTCCTGTACATCTTTTCCGCTTCATTTATAGATACGAATTGTGCGTGCGTTAATCTTTGGTTTAAGCTCGTCATCAACATTGGGGATAAAATACTTGATTCCATTTGAACACTCTCCGACATCGTACTCCGTTTCATGTTCGGAGGGTGTAAGTATGTGAACACCTGTTGATACCATCATAGTTAGTAAAATCAATGAACATTAATATTACATAATTCGAGTAATCAACTGCAACAACCAGAAAATAGATTTATTTGGTGCGAATTAGATAATAATTTAATGACATGAGATGATTAATGTGAACATATATGAACAACATGTGAGATCTATTTGGTTCAGGTTCACAAGCTATTCATAGACGGAAATAATTGACATGAACATATATGAACAAATTGTGAATATGATTAAGCCACATAGGAAGAGAACATCGTATGTTCATATATGAACACATAACCCCCATATTATAAACATCGGGTGCAATCACTTACACAATTTGACATATATGAACACCAGGTGCAAGAACGTGGCTTATATAAAGATTTGAGAGCAAATTTTTAACCAACGACTCGGTAAGTTGACATGAACATATATGAACAACATGTGAGATCACTAACAGGAATMGGTATTCATATGATGGGGGTCATTAACATGAACGTATACAACTGTGAACATGATGAAGCCACATATAAAGAGAATATCGTAGAAAATATATGAACACATAACCCCCATCATATGAACATCAACTCAATCACTTAGGCCCTGTTTGTTTTTCTTAAAAAATCACTTAATTGCCTCTTAAGTCTGACCGATTCAGACCTAGAGGAATTAAGTGCGTTTGTTTTTTTTTTTTTTGAATTAAGTGCTTAATTCATCTGATTAGGTCTGATTTATTTAGAGGTAAAACATAGTTTGAATTCCTCTTAACGCCTCCATCTCCCTACGCAGTACGCTCCGGCCCTCTCATCTCTTTCTTGCCTTCGCCTACGCAGTACGCTCCGGCCCTCTCCATCTCTCTCTCGCCTTCGCCTACGCAGTACACGCTCCCTCTCCATCTCTCTCTCGCCTTCGCCCCTCTCCATCTCGATACTCGCCTGCGTAACAGGATTGCTCTCGATTGCTCTCCATCGCTGCGCCTACCGTCTAACAGGGCCATCTCTCGATTTAAGGTATTTTGATTCGATCTCTCAAGCTCTCGATTTTGTTTGTCCTTGCTTGGTTGATTTCTGTTTTCCTCTATTGTGAAGGTAATCGCATCACCCACATCAATTAGGGCTAACCTAATCTAAAACATGCAGACATTGTTAACCCTTCTGTTAAAATTATAGTGGTTTTGAATGATACCACTTATGCAAGTCTTCAAGACTATATAGTGTATTTGGTATTATTATTAGGTTCGGATTTACCTATATAGCAACAGTAAGCCGAAAGCATCAGGGAGTCCATTCATAGGATTGATGAAATACATGAAAATGCCCCTTTTTAGTGCATCATAATGAAGCTTATGGGTGATCTAGGCAAGTTGAATTACCATTTTTTATTTTATTTAAGAGGATCACCTGCTGCAGTTTAGCATTGACACTGCTATATGAACTGCTGGCATGTGATGAATCATGATGGATTTTGATGCCAATTTTTTTGGTACAGCCAAAGTCATTACCATCTCTTCGGTTATCAGTCGATACCAAGTCAACAAGCCAAACAAATTGCACTGTAATATTTCTAAATGTGACCATCTTCAATCTGTAGCTAGTGAGGGAATGCCTATGATGGCTTGCCAGGATCTTCAACCATTTTTTTCCCATTGTTTTGAAATAATATTATGGGAATCTGATAGTAGAATAGAGACATTTTAAGCAACATGCCTTGAGTAGTTGGGCGAAAGGGGACAAAAACCACAAAAGAACACCTGTTGACATAGTGAGTTTGTCTCCAGAGACCTTTAAAAGGATGGCCTAGAAGAAAAAATGTTTATAAGTTTTTTCATGCAGGAAAAACAAGTTGATCATATGTCTATAGCGATTTTTCTCTCATTCAGACATCTCTTTGATCTGATCAAGGTGTAAGTTGGCTTTTTATTTCTTGGTATTTTCCCTCTTCAATTGGACTTTGTTAGAATATC
>NC_037529.1:9873910-9880194 GCF_001531365.2 Cynara cardunculus var. scolymus | reverse complement strand
TGACTGATTCAGATTTCAGACTTCAGCACCACCTTTTAAAATTCAGAAGTGAATTCAGACTTCAGACTTCAGCACCTCTTAAAAAACAAACGCCACCTTACACAAATTGACATATATGAACATCAGGTGCAAACACTTACACAAATATAAAGATTTGGGATCAAGCTTCAAAAATGACACTTGTGTTCATATGACATAAAATTCTGTTCATGAATTGTTATATATACTCAAATGAGAGTAATAACATGAACACAATGGTTAATGATTCATAAAAGTCGGTTATATAACCATATGAAAATGGGTCGTGCATGGAATTCCATCCGAACATGTGAATTAGGTACGTATTAATAATTAAAGAAAAAGCTACAAACACAATATGAACTACAAAAAACATAAGACATCATAATGTACATAATTTCGATTAAAACGAGTACAATAAAATATTAATTCATTACCAAGACATTCGCTTTAGTTATTTTCTTCACTTTCCAAACTCGAATTCCGATTGTCACCATAAACCATTTTAATCTTCTCAATGTTCTCGAGTTCTTTTCCAATGCGTTTATCCATAATAGCTTGAACGATACCGAAGATTTTACCACCATGTTTCCTCTATTAATCACAAACTCATAAAACAATAAAAATGGAAGATCAATATTAAAAAAATATATATCAATATTAAAAATGCACATTTTTAGGGATTTTATGTTTTGTAACTCTCAATTAATGATATAGAAGTTACATAAAAAAATGAAATTATTCAACTATCATTGGCATTAAATTGTAAGCTAGATAAAAACATAATAGAAACATGATTAGTTGAAATGATTTATAAAGTTAACACAAAAACTTTGATTAACATTTGATTTTATATATATATATATATATATATATATATATAATATTAGATTTGAAAATTTCAACTTTCATAAAAAGGCTGCCATTTGTTTCTGGTTTTCTCCGAATAAACTTATACGTTGCTTTCATCTTCTTATGGAAATTATGACTTTTCTTCTTATTTTTTTCTTCACAAACAAATCTCGTATCAATAACATTATTTTATTTATAATTATATTAATAAAAACTAAATTAGGTTTATATTCAAAAATATTGTACACATTATAGTTTTTTTGAACTATATTTCATACCAAATTGAAATATATTGGATCTTAATAAATTTTTTACATAATTTTGTGGAATTTCTAGCAGTAATTGTTTAGCTGTTATTATTACGATTTTAAAAAAATCCAACGAACTATTACATTTTGAGTGATTAAATTTTTTTAACAAAAAACTCCTTAAACTTTTTTAAAGTCTTTGAACTTTCTAAAGCCCAGAAAAACCCAAAGACCTTCCATATTTTGAGTGATTAGGTCCTTGAACAATTTTTAAACAGATAAATCCTTACACTTATAAAGTTTACTACTTCTTTTTTCCATGTATCAACAAACCAATATAAAAATACACTATTTTTATTAACCTTTTTTTTTATTTATTGAAAATCACATGTGTTTGTTATGATTCTTGATTGTCATTTGAATATAAGAAATAAATAAGTATTAACTTCTCTTATAATTCTGATTTGAATCATAAAAATATATAATGAAAAATGAAAAATAGTATTTAATCATTTTTATTATTGATTTATTATACTTTGTTACTGATGTAGATACATCGATTGAGAAATAATACGTTTTATAAGTATAAGGAATTGGTTCAAGAAAATGTTGGATTTCATCATTCAAATTATAGAAATTTTGATGTGTTTCTTTGTTTTTAATAATTTATCTGTTCGATTTCATATCTGTTAAAAAAATGTCCAGTAACTTGATCATTCAAAATTACTGGGTTTTTTAGATTTTTCGTTATAATATATAGATTTTTTTTATAATGGTTATTTTTCAATTTGAAAAACTATATAAAGATTTAGGGGTCATTTACCAAACGTTTACTCAAGTAAGTGAACACCAAGTCACATTACCTTATTGGATAAATATGGTAAGAACCATGAATATTACCTGGTAAGAGCGAGACAATGACCAAGGGTCTTACTCGATAAATGAAGGCGACGACTCTTACCATGGTAAGCGCTTACCGGGTAAATTGTTGCATACGATACCATTTTGGTGGACTAAAATCTTATCTGGTAAGTAAATGATAGTGTTGAACGCTTACCGGATTGCTTATTTGAAACAACTTATGTTTTTCTACAAAAACACTTATCAACTTATTATAAGTTAGAATGGTTTAACTTCTTCAAAAACTCCTTATTACCGGTTTGACACCGGTATAAGTTGTTTATCCAAACACTCAAAAGTGCTTATTACCAATATCATACCGAAATAAATCAATAAGTTATTTTTATAAACAATCTCAAACACCCGATAGTAAAAAAAAAATCATAGAAATAGAGGAATGGTCCTCATGGTAGTAGTTATAGTGTTTTTTTGTAGTTAACATGTCACTTTTTGTTGTCAATGTAGCGACAAATATAAACAACAAAATTCAATTTTGCTTTTAAAAAGGTTTTCTTTTTTCATTTTTATAATGCATTTATTTATATTATTATGATAAATAAAGGCTTTTTCTTTTGTTTAAAAATTATTAGCAGATTTATTAGTTGTCAGATATTTATATTAAATAAATTTTATTTATGTGTTTGGTTTACTTTTTTGATTTTAACAAGGATCTGAATTCCACATGTCGTGAAATGTAAATTCCTCAGGTTCTAGCAAAAAATTTCAATTCCTTTATCCCATTTTAAAAAAACTAAACTATAAGGGTGGTGTCTGATTAGTTTGAACTTGACTCCAAAGGTCAAAAGTACCAGGAGGTCTTAGGTTCAAATCCAAAGATAAATAAAAATCTCCTTGTGGCCACGGAGGTTCAAATGCGGTGACTCCGGGCTATCTGCAAAACAGGTGGTCGTCCTGAGATTAATCGGCTCGCATAGCGGGTTGAATATCCAGGTTAATAAAAAAAAAATATTATGAACTTATGTTTACTCCATTTCGTTCCATGATGGTTGTTACCACTGCACCTTCACTCCCACCACCATCACCTTCGTCACCTCCACCTCCACCTCCACCTCCACCTCCACCTCCACCCACCACCACTATTATATTCAACAAACCAAACGGACAAATTCAAATTCTTTTAACAATTTTATAGAATACAGAAAAGATTACTTCAATGTCTAAGCCTCAACTCTGAAGACTTCTCTTCAAAATTCAAACAATTCAAAATTCGACAAGATGAGATATTCTCTAAGTATTACTCTGAAAGAGTTAACTTCAAAGATCTAAACTTTCAAAATTCAAAGTTCGATGCAAGAAATCTTCCAAGTCAAAAAGTCTGAAGAGCCAAAGGACAAAAAGTGTGAAGTACAAGAGATCAAAGTTAGAAGATTAACTCTGAACGAGCTGGATTTAGACGATTTACAGAATAAGGCTTCTTAAAAATAATGACCATCTCTATGATGATAGAACACATGTACTAGTTTGATAGGTCTGTCTTTCTTATACTGTAATTGTAATCATTCTTTGTCTGTATAAATAGGTTGTTTGTTAATCATTTGTAAGTACGATTTTTACACTTGTAATTTGATTTGTCAGATTCACATATTCTTGTAATTTTTCATCGTAATCACTCTTTGATCAATCAATACACATGATGACTTCCTCAAACTCGTTCTTTGTTTGAGATCTAGACATTCTCTACGAGACTATCAGGTTTCCATTTCAATTACTGCCAATCAAACATATAGTTAAACCTAATTAAACTTCATTCCAATTCCGACAGATTCCGTAATGTTAACCAAATGCCACATGAGTCTTTTGGGGTCCTCCAATCCCATTTTTATCCCTTAGATAAGCTTAACATTTGAGGACAACAAAACATATAACAAATGAGATCTTAACGTCATTGTGTAAACCACGTTACACCTAGTCGTTCCAGATCCTAAAATAACATATGTAGCGTGTACATGTGGAACTGATGTCCCGTGTAAATGCATATAACACATTAAACACATATACATCTCAATTTTTCTAAACACAAGACTAAACAAACTTTACTTCATAAACTAGATAGATTATCATTTTCAAATATTTATGATTTATTTTACCTGGCTTAAAATGATCAAAAACTATACTTGAAGCCTTTGAGAATGTTTGATTTGTGTGAATAAACCACCAACTTAAAAAAACATGTCTATATTCTCAAACAAAAGGGGAAATTGGTCCCTAGAAGGGTCATATGAATAAGACAAAATAAGGGTAACAGGTCTTTGGAACGTACTTTAGTTTTACCTATTTTGGGTAACATACTTTCAAAACCTTCATTTTGATACCTAAGATATGAAATCTCAAACTTTCAAGTACCTAGGTTACCTATACTTTAGGTAACCGGTAAATTGAGGATGACATGTAATTTAAACAAATGATGTGGAATAGAAATTGACATGTAATCAAATGAGATGGAAAATATTAAACACATTATTTTTTAAAACTCAATTTGGGATTTCAATCGGCGCCTAATCAACAATCGGCTTCCTCAATTTCTCAATTTTCCAACAGACTTCTTCAACTCTACAATCGGCTTCCTCAATCTCAATCGACGAATTCTTCTTGCAAATCCTCCCTCAATCGTCGTCACCAATCTCCTACATTGATGTTATCTGGTCTTAGGTATGTAAAATCATTGTATTTCTTCTTTATCAACTCGATTTTTTGTGGTTTTAGAGCTTTTCTAAAATTTCCCCTTTTGTGTTTTTAGGGTTTGAATCTGCTATATCACATTGCAATGAGTACCAGGTTAGTTCTAAACTCAATCTGTATATTCAATCTGCTTTTCTAAAAATTCCCTTAACAATCATTTATGCTGAAGAAACATGTTCATACTGCACGTCAAGTTTTCCAGGAAATAAGAACTGAATTTGCAACATGCCTATGTCCCTTAAACCTCAACTGCCAGTTTTTCAATCTATATACATAAACAAAGAAAATTCAAGGCCTATCCTAACAGGGAGGTTGGCAAATACCACTTTGGATACTTGATAGCAAGAGCGCATCTATATGAGATGTTAAACCTCTGTTTTAGATGATAGAAGGGTCAATATATAAACACATAAATGAACCAGACAGGAAGAGCTTCAACCATTGTCTTACCTGCTAAGGATCCCAAGGGGTCACATGAAACCATAATTTGACATATTTCAGTGAGATATAGAATATAAACATATAGTGGTCAAATATGGACAACTAAATTTTTTGAGCCCATAACATCCATGAATGCTTAAGTGCCTTTCTTTTGGTATGACTTATGGATGCTTGTCATGTGCAGACAAATTCCTTGATCAATGGATGCTTGTCATGTGCAGACACTAAATTAGTCATACATTCTGAATTCTAAAACTTATCATTACCGTTGCATAAACTAGTCTAACAATTAATATTCATTATCACAACCAACCTTGAATTTTTTACATAACATAGTGAGTGCAATGCTTTTGAGCTTTGGCTCATAGCAGGTTCTAGGGGTGTAGCAAGCAGCTACACCATTTGTTTAAACCATTTGTTTTTCTTCATAACATACGTCAAACTTCTTCAAGTTCTTCAAGTAGCCTATCTTTAAACCATTTGTTTTTCTTCATCCTTATCGTTGCTCTTACCGGGTATGATTATCGGTCCTTACAAGTTCATTCGGTAAGGAAAATTACCTGGCAAGCACCTCATTGGGTATGATTATCGGACCTTACATGTTCATCCGGTAAGGAAAGTTACCTAGTAAGCATTTACCGGGTAGGCGTTTAGTAAACGGCACCTAAGCCAACCATAAATTCTTCTACTTGATAGTAGTAATTGGCCAACATCCCTTTTAATAAGAGGAAGTCTGTCCCCTAAAGCTTATTCCTCTAAAATAAATACGCTTGATTGTATCATACTTCAACTTGTTTTTAAATTGTATGATCTCTAAAGAAGTGAATATTTAGCTTCTAAAATACTAGTGGTGGTACTATTTTAGAATTAGAGTAAAAAAACTTATGTTGCTTTACTTGTCTTTTTTCCCCATATTCTATTACAAAAGATTTAGCAATTATTAGGACACTTCTGTTTTCATGGCAGAGAACATGAGGAAGGGGCCTTTAGTAGTGATGATGACCTTGGTGCAATAGATTTAAATGAAGACTGGTTCAATAATGAGTTTTCCGATGTCGATGAAGATGATGTCGCTAGTTTAGATCATCTATCGGACGGGGATGATGAAATTAGGGAAGTTCGATC
>NC_037529.1:9846714-9872745 GCF_001531365.2 Cynara cardunculus var. scolymus | reverse complement strand
CCCACTGGCTGAACATCGACAATGTGCTAGGCACATTTATGCAAATTTCAGGAAAAGGTTTACCGGAATCCAATTCAGGTCATTATTTTGGGCTGCATCAAAAGCGGGTACACCTCAGGAATTTAGATGTGTAATGCAAGAAGTGAAAGGCTTAAGTCATGAAGCTTATGATCATCTCATGGAAAGAGATCCAAACACATGGTCAAGAGCCTTTTTCAAGACCGATACATCGTGTGATGCGGTTGAGAATGGAGTTAGTGAGTGTTTTAACTCATTAATTGTTTCAACAAGAAAGAAACCTATAATAACAATGCAAAAGAAAGGGAAGAAACTGCGTCTAAAAGGACTAAGTGAAGTCGGGTGTAATATTGGTTGGGCATTAACGAAGTATAATAGCATTTTGGTTTATAATTGATAGCGGTGTTATGTTATTGTCCTTTTATTATAATTGATACGTCATTTTTGTAAAATATTTAACCATCTGGAATATTTTTGTTAATTAACTTATCAAATGTTTAGCAATGATTATAAATGTTTTTATTATTTGATATTGTTTAGTGAATTAAAATTTAAACAAATAATAGGCCTAAAGATGTAATTTTTCTTAATTGAAAAATACGTATTTCACAAAAGAATAAAATTAAAAGAACGACATGAATTTTTTAACTGAAAAAAAATACAAATTTAAAAAAAATGATGTGGAATTTTCCTTAATTGAAGAAAATACAGATATCTAAAAAAAAATTAAAAATGACATGGATTTTATTTTTCTTAGATGGCATTGATAAAATAAATAAAAAATGTCACATCAATAAAAACCTGATCCTAATCAGCATTTGTAAGTCATCAGGTAGACCAGGTACTTAAAAGATTGATATTTTACAATTGAGGTACCAAAATATAGGTTTTAAAAGTATGTTACCCAAAATAGGAATCAGATGAAAGTACATTACTTTTTAATGCAATTTGCCCTTTTTTTGTAGTTAACATGTCACTTTTTGTTGTCAATGTAGCGACAAATATAAACAACAAAATTCAATTTTGCTTTTAAAAAGGTTTTCTTTTTTCATTTTTATAATGCATTTATTTATATTATTATGATAAATAAAGGCTTTTTCTTTTGTTTAAAAATTATTAGCAGATTTATTAGTTGTCAGATATTTATATTAAATAAATTTTATTTATGTGTTTGGTTTACTTTTTTGATTTTAACAAGGATCTGAATTCCACATGTCGTGAAATGTAAATTCCTCAGGTTCTAGCAAAAAATTTCAATTCCTTTATCCCATTTTAAAAAAACTAAACTATAAGGGTGGTGTCTGATTAGTTTGAACTTGACTCCAAAGGTCAAAAGTACCAGGAGGTCTTAGGTTCAAATCCAAAGATAAATAAAAATCTCCTTGTGGCCACGGAGGTTCAAATGCGGTGACTCCGGGCTATCTGCAAAACAGGTGGTCGTCCTGAGATTAATCGGCTCGCATAGCGGGTTGAATATCCAGGTTAATAAAAAAAAAATATTATGAACTTATGTTTACTCCATTTCGTTCCATGATGGTTGTTACCACTGCACCTTCACTCCCACCACCATCACCTTCGTCACCTCCACCTCCACCTCCACCTCCACCTCCACCTCCACCCACCACCACTATTATATTCAACAAACCAAACGGACAAATTCAAATTCTTTTAACAATTTTATAGAATACAGAAAAGATTACTTCAATGTCTAAACCTCAACTCTGAAGACTTCTCTTCAAAATTCAAACAATTCAGAATTCGACAAGATGAGATATTCTCTAAGTATTACTCTGAAAGAGTTAACTTCAAAGATCTAAACTTTCAGAATTCAGAGTTCGATGCAAGAAATCTTCCAAGTCAAAAAGTCTGAAGAGCCAAAGGACAAAAAGTGTAAAGTACAAGAGATCAGAGTTAGAAGATTAACTCTGAACGAGCTGGATTTAGACGATTTACAGAATAAGGCTTCTTAAAAATAATGACCATCTCTATGATGATAGAACACATGTACTAGTTTGATAGGTCTGTCTTTCTTATATTGTAATATTAATCATTCTTTGTCTGTATAAATAGGTTGTTTGTTAATCATTTGTAAGTACGATTTTTACACTTGTAATTTGATTTGTCAGATTCACATATTCTTGTAATTTTTCATCGTAATCACTCTTTGATCAATCAATACACATGATGACTTCCTCAAACTCGCTCTTTGTTTGAGATCTAGACATTCTCTACGAGACTATCAGGTTTCCATTTCAATTACTGCCAATCAAACATATAGTTAAACCTAATTAAACTTCATTCCAATTCAGACAGATTCCGTAATGTTAACCAAATGCCACATGAGCCTTTTGGGGTCCTCCAATCCCATTTTTATCCCTTAGATAAACTTAACATTTGAGGACAACAAAACATATAACAAATGAGATCTTAACGTCATTGTGTAAACCACGTTACACCTAGTCGTTCCAGATCCTAAAATAACATATGTAGCGTGTACATGTGGAACTGATGTCCCGTGTAAATGCATATAACACATTAAACACATATACATCTCAATTTTTCTAAACACAAGACTAAACAAACTTTACTTCATAAACTAGATAGATTATCATTTTCAAATATTTATGATTTATTTTACCTGGCTTAAAATGATCAAAAACTATACTTGAAGCCTTTGAGAATGTTTGATTTGTGTGAATAAACCACCAACTTAAAAAAACATGTCTATATTCTCAAACAAAAGGGGAAATTGGTCCCTAGAAGGGTCATATGAATAAGACAAAATAAGGGTAACAGGTCTTTGGAACGTAACCGATGATAACCAGACACGATCCAAGGGTCAAGATAAATTGAACACTGTTGGTAAAATGGCAAAGCGCAAATCGGAACCTGCATCCAGCATTAACTGTTGTAATCAATCGGAACATGCATCTAGCATTAACTGTAGTGTCAACACGTCATTACTTTTATTGAGAAGAAAGAATAAAAATAAATGAATGTAAAAATTCTATATTAAACATAATAATGATATGTCTTCATGTGATTGGTGGGAGAGGGCGGGGATATAGGTTTTAAGGACAGGAGATTTTAATTCCATCACGATACGTATATTTCGTTTCTAAACCAAACCAGTTGGATTTACAAGGCCAAAAGCTATAGGAAAAAGTAAGATAGACACTAGACTAGAAGGAAGCAATTTACAATCACTTCATATAACCTAATATCTTTGTTGGGAGTTTTTTTTGGAAGGGTATCCCAGGCTTGCGGGACTAATCCCGGCAAATTGTGACTGACTTAATGGCCACAATTCGTGGACGCCTGGTATCGAACCCGGGGCAAATGGGATATTCCACCACATCACCGGCTAATAATAGGTTTATATAGAGCTATATGTTTTTCTACTCTACCAGAAGTTTTAAATCGAAGGTTGGTATTTGGGAAGTATAAGATTATGAATGCAACTGAGAAACTTGTAGGTAAATAATTGTGTACCTGCGTAAGAAGAATGATTCACGCTGATTAATGATTCCCTTTGGACGATGTCTCTTTAAGTTGTAGATGGGCATGTTGCTGTGGCTGATGACGACTGTAAACTCTGCGCTACAATAGCAGCTAGTGCACGGGCATATGTTGGTGGCATGCTTCTCAACATAGGCTTCATTTGATGACCGTAAAGTGATACTAAGTGAGAAAAAGCCCCTCCTATTTGAAGCTTAACTTGTTGTGTTTCAAGTGGTGAGATGGCTACTTGTGCAAATACCCTAACCAAATCTGGAACTAGCTTAAGGATCTGTTGAACAGTTGGCGGTAGAAACCAGAGAGATGTTTTAGCAATATGACCGACCAACTTCCGAGTTGTTGAAGAGAATACATATTCATAATGAATATCAAGAATAATGAAAACCACAATATTAATAAAGAACATACATGAATATAAACAATTTCTAAACAAGTACCTGTGAGTTGGATGATAAAACAAGGCTGCAAATGCAACTATAAACAGGGATGGATTCCTCGTGATCTTCTTTCAAAGGAAGAACATGGAAGAGAGCAGGGAGGACCTGATGGTGGCAAGATAAAAATAGTTTGAACATCTTCAAAATATGAAGAATATGATAAACCAAACCAATCGAACCCCGCTCCAAAGCAGAAAGAATATGAATCATATGATACTAGTATGCAAACCTGATCTAGTTGAACGGAATCCTGGTGTGACGTGATCATCTTTGCAACTGCACCAGCAGCATTGTCCCTTACTGCATGGTCTGGCTCAGATTCTCCAAGCAATGGGTAAAGGCCTCGCAACACATCACCAAAGTATCTGTTAATAAGCATCAACCCGTCAAAAAGCTACCATAATGGCCAAAGATTCAAATGAGTAAATTTACAAATAAAAGAGTAAAAATTCTTCTTCCATCCCATAAAACTTTACAAATAAAAGAATCTTGTGGACCCAATATCTACTTCTAGTGAACATTGACAAATAAGTAACTTTAACTTGGAATCTTTACAATATTAAATAAATGTTGCAATTTTTGTGGGACACAAAAGGTCAAAAATCAGTTAACCAGTTCAAAAAAGGGAAAAATCCAAGTATATGGAGGAAGGTTACTTCAGACCAAATTCGCCACCATTCTTGCACAACTCTCCAACACAGAATGCAGCATTCCTCCTATTGGTTGCTGATGATGAAGCTAATTCTTCAAGTACCAAGGGCATCACTTTCTGAAACAAGATGTAATTTGACAAATCAATTTAATAGAATCAAAACTCTAAGAAAAGATTTGGCAATATCCACTCAAGATATTACATCTACATAGCCAGAAATTGGAGCACCCATATGTTGAGCAACTTCAGCAAGACATGCAACCACCATGGTCCGACCTTGTGGTGAGTTTGATTCTCTCTGCAGGCCCACGGTTTGATGTAATTTGGAGAAACGAGTGATGATTAACATGATATAGTCTTGAGTAAGCTCACCACAAAATCCATTAACGGATCAAATAGAGTTGCAAAGATAAGCGCGAAGTGGGAACCCAGAGCCTTGGCAGAAGCAGGAAGTAGATCTGTAACAGCATCCATGAGCAATTCATTGGGTCCAGGATTGATTTCACTGTCAGATTCTACTTGCTGACAGGCTGACTTCTGGCACAGCAATACCAGAGTTGACTCTACAAGCCGAGGCATGTCTGAGTTATAAATTTTAAAACAGAGAATGAGGAAACTTGAAAAGTTAAATATCATCCAAGAACAATGGGTATATAGAAAAACAACAAAATTCATACAAGGATCGACAGCAACATATCCAAAATCCTTGATGATGCCTGCTACACTCATGCAAGCTTGAGCAACAACTTCCTTGTCTTCATCTTCATTCATTGTCTTGATATAAATGGTCATCACAGAATCTGCAACTTCATGCACCTAAAAGATCAAGGAACCGACTCAACACCTAAAGAGACTGCCGCTAATGATTCATGAACTTACCTAGAATTTTTCTCATTGTGGATGGTCTGTTCTGCAAAAAGGGAAAGTAAAACTACACGTCAAGAGGATGTGAAAGGTGGTGACTATTGCACATGTAGAATGGGACAGAAATTTACAGCAAATAATTGTCTAATGATCACTCTATGATAGGACAAAAAAATATTCCAGATATGAATTGGCAAAAGGAGAAGGGAATCGAACAAACAAATCTCCTGGTAATTTCTGCTTAGGGGAAGGGGACTGGATACCATTCAAAATTAACATTGGATGGTCAGAGGTAAAACTAAAACATCATATAATGGATGCGCATTGCAATGCCATATGTAGACAAAATAGCTTATTCATTCAAAGAAAAAAATAGCTAAAAATAACCACAATCATTTCTGAAAAGGAAGATGGGTAATGAAGTACGCTTACATTACGACCTTGTAAAAAGGCATTAGCAGCTGTCAAAATATCTGCAATCACAAGGATTTTTAGAGCTGGAAAGAACAGTCATTAACGGATGCAATATTGCTATATTCTTATGTTAGATAAAGTGCAGAGTAGCACATATTAGGTAATCAATTGGTAGAAGCTTCCTGCTAGATACATAATGATGCTGTCTAACATAAGAGAAGGTAACATGTTGATACCACTGGACGTTCTGATAGAATGTAGAAGCACCGATATCAAGAGGATGTGGGGTGATTTGAAAGGATCAATTAAGTTCTCTTTTATTATTATATTTATTAGTTGTCTTTTAGGATATCTTCTGGTATGCTATTTGAATTATGGTAGGTTTATGAAATCTTGAGTGTTTAGGGTTAAGGGTCTGGGAGAGGAAAAAACCGAGTATAGTCTTGGGAGATCACCTACTTTTTGAATTATCCTTGTTTTTTTCTTTCGTTCATTGATAAATGAAATAAGAGTTAGTTGGCGTTCTTATCACATTTTTTCTTTCTCATGTCTCATAACACAATTTACCATTCATTAGAAACATTGTTTATTTTATTCTATGTGTATAATATGTGACCACTGAACGGGAAAATTTTGGGTGAAACAAGTTGTGTTTGCTACTTATACATAGAAACATCATGTTTGCATACCAAATTGCTGACCCAAGAGAACACACCAACAATTCTTAAAAAAAATTATTTGTTACTTACGTTTCAAACCAGTAACGGCCTGAAGTCGGACATCTTCATGGAAATAGATGGAATGCTTCACCATAATCTTCAGTGACTCTTCCAAATATCTTGTGAAAATTAAAGAATTATAGTCCTAGATGCTGGTATATTTTGACAGTGTAAAATATAAATAACCAAAAAGGATACGGGGCATAGGCATTCTTTGTATGAAGGGCAAATAGACCAAGGGCTTGAGTTGCAGCAGCCTTTTCATCTAAAACCCCAGTTCTTATACTGAAATTTCGCACTCTGGGTTCATCTTGGGCTTCATCATCAGATGAAACTCCGGCAATTCCAACATCTTCATCCTCATAAGAATCATGAATATGAACAGCAGATCCATCATCAAGATTGCAAGAAGAGAATGCCAAAGGTACAACATATGGAAGATACTGTTTACAAAAATATCATGCCACACGTCAAAACAAATGTCAGGATTTCTAGCAAATAACCCAAAGTCGAATGCATACCCGAACCATTCCATCTTCCAAAATTTCTGCCACGTTGCTAAAAAATCCATGAGTATACTCATGAAGTTCATTGTACTCCAGCCCATACCCCTAAAGTTGTATGTTACATGTCAAGCACTTCAAACATACGTTGTAACTTATAGATAGAGATAACAGTATAATTATTACAGAAATTGCAGCTTCAATAAATGGTGGTAAAATTGGTTCCATCCTTTCCCTTCCTGCAACCATTGCAACTATCCCCACTAATTCAGTAGCCCTTGCTCGTGCACGGAGGTCCTCGTTTTTTGTAAGCAACATGAAAGTTCTCATCGATTCCAGAACCCTTTCAACATAAGGGACAAATGCTTTATCTGTAGCAGATGCAACCGAACCAATTGCAGACTGCAGAAATTAGAAAATTTTGAGAAGCTCACCGACAAGTCAGCTCAAGTAAAGCATGAAGAATGCATCATTACCATGCACGTTTCCTGTACCAATCTTGGACTATTTTGGAGAGTGGCAAGTAGTTTTTCCATCAAAGGATCAATAAAGCGGAGAACTTCCTCACCCATGTTCGCACAAAAGGCCGCCAATGCATAGTATGATTTCTCCTGCAAAGAAAACTAAGTTGCATCTTATGAAGGTAACAGTTATTCCAAAATTAACTACTTCACAAAGTTAATATACCTTCACATCATCAGTTGCATCCTGTAAGGATCTTAAGATACGAGGGAGAACTCTTTCGTAATGAGATATAATTTCAGGCTGAAGATACTCGGCAAATTGTCCTAATGCATATGATGAAGCTCCTCTTACAACCTGTTCAGGATCTCTTAAAGCCCCCAAGGTAATATGGAGAATGGGTTCAAGCTTCTCTTTCATCAACTCCGAACAACCCTCTGAGATCACACCCAAAACCATGACAGAAGCTTCTCGGACCTTTGGATATACATTCTGACTGCTCTCAGAAGCAAATTCAAAAACAGGTGGAAACACATGCTTTGACAACTTTAAAGACATGGTATCAATAACTTCTGCTGCAGCTCGATCTGGTGACAGATCATCATCTTCATCGTTGTTGGTGGTCACTTCTGTAAGCAATGGGCACATAATTCGGAGGATTGGGATGATCAAGTTGTGCTTCTTAAGGGAATTGGATTTATATCTCACAAGCGATGAAATAATTTGCATAGCCTGATACATGAAACATATGAACAGCAAATGCAGATAAAAGGACATAATGAGGCCCCACAATTGAATAAAGATTACCCACTCACAAGAACTTGAGGGCACTACCAAAGGATAATTGGTCCAGCCGTATCCAGGTTACCGGTAGAGCCCAGCCTACTAGAGGTCAAGAATTCAGACCTCACCAAAAGTAAGGAGTGTGTGTGGGTTATGTTGCTGTTTATAAATATTATATATAAAAACTTGAGGGCACTGCTAACCTGATGACGAGTGTTAGATTCCAAATCAGAAGTTGAGCAAACCTCAAGAGAGAACTGCACTATGGCTTTGATTGATTCTCCAAGAAGGGGTGCCGGAGATTCAATCAGCTCATCAAAAATCTCAAAAGCAATTATGGCAATATTTTCCTCTCCAGAGGCAAGGCATTGTCTTGAAATATTCAATATGCCGGGGACAAACTCACGAAATTTAACCTGCACGTATATGATAATGATGGATCTTCGTATATCTATAGGAAAAACATTGAATCTTAGCTTAAGAGAAACACAGGGGCAAAACAGAATACAATATTTGAATATCACAATTGGATCCATGTTGGAGGAAATAATTAGACTCACCACTACAGATTCATCATGAGTGGACTCAATAAAAGCCCCAACTGCCCTGTTCAACAAATAGGGTTCCAAAGTGCATAGTGAGATCACATTCATAATAGAATAGTTTCTAAAATATCCAAAATTGAAACACAAATAACTGAAGTACAAAGTTTGACGTAAAATATACTTGAGAACAGCAATTCTAACACTATTGTTCTCATCTTGTAGGTACTTGAGTAGAATTAAGTGCAAGTCTGCAAAATATGGTCGAAATGAATCCCCAATTGTCTCGGTTAAGGAGTTGAACAATATCAATGCCACCTTGCATCATCAAGAAGGACAATTAGTTTTATTTGATCCAAAATGAACTAAAACACAATGCTGTTGTAAGTTAAAAGGTAAAGCAAAAAATATTG
Organism: Cynara cardunculus var. scolymus; assembly: GCF_001531365.2. Lineage (NCBI taxonomy): Eukaryota > Viridiplantae > Streptophyta > Magnoliopsida > Asterales > Asteraceae > Cynara > Cynara cardunculus. Next base: position 9,863,419 of record NC_037529.1, on the reverse strand, counting down.
TGAGATCTCTAGCATAATAAACCAATAGCATCACCAACAAGAAGTCTTTTATAGAATTACAAGGGTGGTGGCATGTTGGCAAAAGGCCTAGGGGGATGTGGTGGAGTATCCCACCTTTTCCGGGTTAGAGTCTAGCACCCTATGGCCAAGCTTAGGATGTAGTCTAGGCAAAGCCTAGGTGAACCTTTCCAAAAAGGTCCTTCATAGCAAACTAGTGGCATAGGCTACAAAAGAATCCAATAGAAACTATGTTGTTACAACAGTCAAAATATGAAACCGTGGTCATGACCGTGATTAAAAAACAGCGGTATCGCGATGGTAAAGCGGTATCGCCATAGTAAAGCGGTGGTATAGTGGTCCAAGAATAGTGGTTCATATGAAACTTAGAATTATATATATGTATATATAACTCAACATATTATATGTATTCAATAAAAATATTATAAGAATAATGATGTCCGAGCCCAAATAAAAATAGTTGAACAATGTGAATACTTTTATCCAAAACCAAAGGTCAAAGTGTGGTGTTTAAAATCAATCGTATTTCTCTTGATGCAAATTACATGTATAAGACATATATTTATACAGGGTTTGGGGAAATCAAATCTCAATATTTTCCTAAGCCAAAGGATCTTGTTTCCTTTTCTTGTTAATTTCATGACACTCCCCCTCAAGCTGGAGCATACGTATTGACCATGCCCAACTTGTTACAAATGTAGTCAATACGGTTTCCATTCACAACTTTTATAAAAATGTCTCCTAACTGATCTTTTTTTGAAACATGTCATGTTGCAATGAACCCGTCCTCAATCTTGTCTCAAACGAAATGACAATTGTTTTCAATATGCTTAATTCATCAATGAAAAACAAGATTTGAAGCAATATGAAGGGTTCCCTAGTCATCACACCAAAGCTTTGTAGGAAGTGCAAAGCGCATAGCCAATTTCCTTAAGTAGTTGATGGCGCATAGCCAATTTCCTTAAGTAGTTGATGTATCCATACTATCTCACATATAGGGTCAACCACTACCCTATATATTAATTTAGCCATGGACCAAGATACCACATTCTATTTCTTACTCCTCCATGAAACCAAATTTCCCCCAACTAATACACAATACCCTGAGGTGGATCCGCTATCATCCACCAGAATCTGCATCGAAAAAAGCTTCACTTAGACCGATAAAGCTTTCTACCTTGGCATGACCATGACGTCCATAAAGCAATCCTCGACCGGGAGTACCTTTAAGATAACAAAGAATTTGTTCTAGAAGGGCCCAATGGTTAATCATTGGAGCAGGCATGAATCGACTAACGACACTGACTGCAACTGCAATGTCGGGGCTAGTTACCATAAGGTAATTCAGTTTTCCAACAAGCCAGTTGTACCTCTCAGGGTCATGAAGTGGTTCTCCATCATCCTTTCTTGGGTATACAATACGAGTTATTAGGGTGCTACATGGTTTAGCTCCCAATTTCCCTGTTTCTTTTAGAAGGTCGAGAACATATTTTTTTCTGTGATAAGAAGACCCCCTGTTCCTCATGACCTCTACTCCAAGGAAATATTTATGTGGTCCCAAATCCTTTGTCTAGAAGTGAGACTGAAGAAATGCCTTAAGTTCTGATATGCCTCGACTATACTTCCAATTATCACAATATCATCAACATATACTACAAATAGGATAACCCCATTTTCCGATCGCTTGTAGAAAATTTTATGATTGGACTTACACTTTTGCATCATATTTCAGAATAACCTAGTTGAATTTTCCAACCATGCTCGAGGACTCTGCTTCAACCCATACAAGTATTTCAGAAGTCGACATATTTTTCATACTCCCCTTAAGCAACAAATCCACGTGGTTGCTCCATATATACTTCTTCCTAGAGAGAACCATGAAGAAAAGCATTCTTGATATCCAGCTGATGTAAGGGCCAATAAAAGTTGGCTGCCAAAGAAACAATCAATGTAAGCAGTTAACGCAGTCGGTAGCGGAAATAGCAGTTATAGCGATGAAATAGCATGAGATAACAGTAAACTAAAATATGGTCATAGAATAAATACGAATATATAATTATATATATCACGTCAAACACTTAAAATATTGTAGTTGGAATTGAACAACAAAAAATCGAGAGTAGTTGGAATCGAGAGTTGTCAGCTAAGAGTTGAGACTCTGAGAGACAATCACTTTCGAGTTGAGAGAGGTGAGAGCCGATCAGTTTAGAGTTGAGAAATCGATGACCTAATTCAATTTTTTCTTTTTTGTTTAATTGTTTGATTAATTTGTTTCTTTTTATTTGAAGGCTTCATCTTAAATAGCCCACACCAAAAGCCTAAGTTATTGTTTTAAGTTTAGTACAAAAAAGTCTCCAAAGAGATAGCGTTATAGCCAACCGGTATTTAGAAGCAAAATAGCAGTGATAGAGGCCGCTATTTGCGGTACCGCTATTTGCGGTACCGCTATTTAGACCGCAAAAACCTGGAATGCTATTTGATTAAGGACCCTATTCAATATAGTGCCGCTATAGCATCGATATAGCGCGCAATTGACTGCCCAGCGATCAATCAAACAGAAGTGAGTTTAGCAACTGAAGAAATAGTGTCGGAGTAATCGGTTCCATATTGTTGAGCATGATCCTTAGCAACAAGGCGAGGTTTAAGTCTAGCCACAGAGCCATCTGGCTGATACTAAATAGTGAACACCTATTTACACCCGATTGCCTTTTTGTCAGTAGCCAAATCTACCAATGTCCATGTACCATTCTGATCAAGGGCATTCATTTCCTCAATCATAGTCTTATGTCATCCAGAATGAGTCAATGCTTCACCAACTGTTTTAGGAATCGAAGTAGAATCTATTTGAGCAATAAAGGAACACAAAGAGGTAGACTGTTGATTATAAGAAACAAAAGAAGTAATAGGGTACGTACATGTACGTTTACCTTTCCAAAGAGCAATAGGTATGTTAGGCGATGGTGTAGCAATAGGGGCACTAGGTGGATCTGCGAACAAAGACGGAGGTAAAAGGATTAGGATCTGTCGTAGAACAATGTCACCTCTGAAACACTTGAACAATAGGTGGGCAGTCAGGCTCTAAAGTAGGGCAACATAGTAGATTAACAAATCATCATCCTCTCTGATGGGTACTGTTTCCGGTGGTGGACACCGGAAAGAAAGGAACATTTTCATGGAACGAGACATCTCGGGAAACAACATAACAGTTAAGTCTGGGAGAGAAACATCTGTATCCCTTTTGAAGACGAGAATAGCCAAGGAAAACACGCTTGAGAGATTTGGGGTCCAACTTGGTGATATGAGGTATAGTGTCTCGAACAAAACAAATACTACCAAAGTTCTTTGGTACAACAAGAAACACATGCTTTTCTGGAAAAAGTACTGAAAAAGGAACATCACCACCAAGAACGACCAATGGCATTAGATTTATGAGAAAGCAAGTAGTTGAAACGACATCTGCCCATAAAGGCTTTGGAACACCCATTTAAAATAGAAGTGCTCGAGCAACCTCAAGAAGGTGACGATTTTTGCGTTCGGCAACCCCATTTTCAGTTGGCGTGTCAACACAGCATGACTCGTGAATAATATTCCTTCGCATTATCACTCCGCAATGTTTGAATTAAAACACCGAATTGTGTATGTATTTCAGGCTTTCAGCAAAAAAGACAAAGTGCATGAATACTTTAGATCGGTTTTTCATTGAATAAGCCAAGTAATGCGAAAATAGTCATCAACAAAGGTAACAAAATACTTAAAACCTGTTTTGGAAGTAACAGGACATGGACCCAAACATCAGAGTGAATTAACTCGAACGGGAGACGTAGCCCGCTTATTGACCCTGGGACTTAAATGAGAAGATGAAGTTTTGCAAATTGACAAGTATCACACTGTAAAGACAACAATGAGAAAATTGGGGACATAGTTTCTTCAAATCTCGAAGCGATGGATGACCTAATAGACAATGCATCTCGAATGGAGGTAAGGATGACTTGGAGCATACAAAGGAGCTAGGTGCTTGGGGTTCAAATATATAGAGGCCATGAGAATCCCGTCCTTCACCAAGATTCTGCTTGGTCTTAAGATCCTCAAAGACATAATAAGTAGGAAAGAATCAGACACTAGAGTTCAAGCTATGCGTAAGCTTACTGACAGACAGTAATTAAATGAGAAATTGGGTAGGCTCAACACAGATATAAGGAAATAGGTGTGAGGTTAATGGTGCCGGATCACAGAACACATAGGGTGGTCCCATCAGCAACTGTGACATGGGATGATGGAGCATGGGCATGAAATTCAGAAAAAATATTAGGATTACCTGACATGTGGTCTGAAGCACCAGAATCAATGACCCATTTGGAAGTAGATGATAAAAGACATTCAACAGATTTACCTTCTCAACAAAGGAGACAAAGGCGGAAATATTGGGTTCAGAGATGCTGAAAGTCGAGCATATTCATCAGCCAAGATGGTGACATAATTATCCGAAGAAGAAGCAACATGTGCAAAGTGACTGTTGAGTTTTTACCAAGAGTTTCTTGCATGTACGTCTTGTGTGCCCTGTTTCATGGCAATAAGAACACTCAAACATTATCGGTATTTTGAACAAGAGAATCAATAACCCGTTCACTATGACCACCCCGATGGCCACCACGAAAATTGCCACGAGACACCCTACGACCGGCAAGTGTCCTATTGTGAGACTGGGTTGAGGAGACTGAAGGTCCTCGTTAGGAGAACTCTAGCAAAGGTTTCCTGAAGGGAGGGAATGGTAGATTCATAAAATTAGGATCAGAGAGCCTCAAATTCTGGTCTCAAGCCTGTCAAAGAACTCATCACATCAATCTGCTCCTGTTGAGTGCATAACCTTCAATCAAGCGCTATAGGAGAAGGGTATTAAGATCCTTGAAGATTTTTTTGAACTCCATAACATAGGTAGTTAATGGTCGATCTTGTTGCTACCCCGGATGAAAAGATTTACATACATTGTAAATACGGGGTATATTATTTTGTCCAGAATACAAGAAAGCCAGATATCCTTTAATTCATTAATGTACTCACACTAATTAATCAAAGGAGTGAAGGAACTCCCAATAGAGTTCCTAATTTATAGGAACAGTTTGGCATCATCCTGTAACTATTGCTCCTTAACATCGTTGGTGGGGGGATCAGATGTAAGATGTGATGCCTTACCAAGTTACCAATACTTCATAAATACACACAACCATCTACTCCATTCCAAGAAGTTGGAGTTGTTGAGTTTGTTATCGATAATTCGAGTTACGATTGGAATCATGTCAGTCATAATTGGTTTGCTTTTTCACGTGTTAATCACAAGCAAAAGACATAAACAAAATTATCTCCCGAAAAGATTATGTGAACCAACACCCAAACAAAAAAAACTTGAACAAAAATAAGTCTCAAAGCAATGATATCAACTGACACCCCAAACAAAACAAATTGATGCCAAAACAAAAGAATGAAATCCACTTATCAGAGTAAAGAAAACGAAACATGTGTGGCTGTCTGGCTGATACCCCAAAACAGAAGTGCAAATCTTGCTGAAATGAAGAACGTGTGGAAAGAGACAAAGGTTGGACGGATGATGGTGGCGGTGAAAAAACCTCACCAGAATAGTGCTCCACGCAATTTCACGCACTGGCACATGGTTGGAAGGCGGCGGCTGTTGACGGCGCATGGGGATCGCTTGTTGGTCGGACGATGGCCGTACTCATTGGGTACGCTAATGAACCTCTTCTGAGTCTCCCGATGTTGGCTGTGAGATCGTATGGTGGTCGGACAGTGGCCGTACAATAATCTGGCGGCGGCCCAAATTTCAAAACCCTAATTTCGGGGGGGGGGGGGGGGGGGGGGGGGGGGGGGCTCTTGATGCAAATTACATGTACAAGACATTTTTGTACAGGGTTTGGGGAAATAAAATCTCAATAACTTCCTAATCTAAAGGATCTTGTTTCCTTTTCTTGTTAATTCCATAACAGTGTTCAAATCCAAAAGATAAGAATAATGGTCTCGAGGTCCAGAAAATAAGAATAATGAAGCCTTCATATTGTTGGATTAAAATAAAACTCAATGCAGGTCCAAAATAAAATCCCACAAAATTACTTGTTTAACACCAAAACAGCCTACAAATAGCGGTTATGCGGATGCTTTTTTGAGTTCAAAATGCAGTAATTGAGTGGTCAATAGCGCCGCTAATCGGGGGACTGCTATTTCAGACCACTATTTGACCATCGTTATTGTCCCATGACCACGAACCGTGATAGCAATGCTCATGATTAAATTATACAATAGAAATAATAAAAATGTCCAACCAAAAGCAAGCATAAAGAGCCAATCCTTTAGGGTTCTAGTACAGGAACTAAATCTTTCTATGCTCTCATATACGAGGCCAACTCCTTTGGTATACTCCTTTGGTACATTGATTATGGGGCTAGTCCGATTCAATATGTGAAATGATTTGATGGACCCTGCAATCATTGCTAACCTCTAGCATCCTCCGAAACCATGGTGAGGCTTCATAGGGCTAAGATATGCCTTCACGAGTTGAACCAACTTCCTAGGTTTCAGAAAAGGTGCCCTGCCATGACCCATCTCCACCAAACTTAAGGCACTAACAGTTTGTGATTTGGCTCATGATATACACCAGTAAATGGGTCATTGTAAATGGGTCATTGTAAATGGGTCATTGTAAATGGGTCATTGTAAATGGGCCATAGTAAATGGGTAATAGTAAATGGATCATGGTGGTACAGAGGGCTTGTTGGTAAATTAGGTAACTCTGGTTTCACGAAGCAACATCCAAATGTGTGTGTGCACTTGTATAGATGATAAAATAAATGAATAAATATATATGTTCATATATATAGACAAGCAATAACATGTTATACAAAGAGTTGCGGAGAAAATGTGGTGCAGTAATACTTCAAAAATAAAACACATACACACTAAAATTCAAAATTTAGACTGATCAGCAAAAATGAAAAATGAAGCATCTCTATGGGAGAGAAAGAATTGTAAGATGCATAATTGTTTCCTATATTTTTAATGAATTACAATAACATATTTATACTAGCATACAAAATCGAACATAAATGCAAGAATCAAATTTGAACTCCTATACATAACGTATTCTAAACACAGAAAAATATATAGAATCAAATCATTTCCTTTCTTTTGTGATTTGTTTTCCTTCAACACTCACCCTCAAGTTGGAGCAAAGATGTCAATCCTTCCCAACATGCTTATGAGAACTTCAAATATTTGTTTACACAAAGTTTGGTGAGAAAGGGCCTACATATTTCTCAGCGTTCAAGTTCTTCTTTGATAAAATGACCATCAATTTCATCATGATTTATTTGCTCATGTTGAACTGGATTGTGAGCAATACCAATAGCAGACTTATTGTCACACAACGACGTCAATGAGTTGTCTATTTCAATTTTTAACTCCTTTAAAATGCTCCTTAGCCACATTGCTTCACATATTCCTTGAGCTATAACACTGAACCCTGCTGCTTCAACACTGCTTCGAGATACAACAGGTTGCTTTTTACTTCTCCATGTTACTGGATTGTGAGCAATACCAATAGCATACTTATTGTCACACAACGACGTCAATGAGTTGTCTATTTCAATTTTTACCTCCTTTAAAATGCTTCTTAGCCACATTGCTTCGCATATTCCTTGAGCTATAACAACCCTGCTGCTTCAACATTGCTTCGGGATACAACATGTTGCTTTTTACTTCTCCATGTTACTAAATTTTCCCAAACAAAGCTATTATAGGTTGATGTAGATCTTCCATTTTCTACACATCCTCCCCAACCAGAATCTATAAACACTTCTACGTTTTTTGATTTTTGGATAAAAGAATTCCTTCACCTTGGTTCCCTTTGAGGTAGTGAAGGATTTTGTATACCACCTTGAGATGATCTTCTTGGGGACTATGCATGAATTGACTTACTAGTCCTATTCCATAGGCAATGTCATGACGAGCAAGAGCAAGATATCTAGAATACCAGCTAATTTCTTAGATCTGGTTTTATTAGTATATCATTCTCCCTTTCTGATTTTGTAATTTGGATCAACAAGTGTGGATACATGTTTGCAACCGAGAAGACATGTTTTTATCGTAGTACTAAATCTTTTGAAAATATGTGTAGCATCATATTTTTCTTTCAACAAATAAATCCATGTAAACCTAGTGTGATCATCAATAAAGGTGATGGACCATCTAGTGTCTGGGATATTTTTTACAGGAGATGGTCTATATATGTCACTATGCACAAGAGAAAAAGGTTTTGAAGGTTATGTTTAGCCAATTGACAATTTTTTGGCGAAGTCTTGATGGTTTTGTTCTTAAACAATTTGAAGTGACAACACTTGATAAAGATTGAAACTAGTATAATGAGGTTGTTGAATTGGTTTTCTCAAAGAGATTTTAGTGTTGAGACAATAACCCCCACCCACTTTCCTTAGCATTGCCAATCATCTTCCCGATTGCAAATCCTAAGAGGTACAAGGAGTAGATATAATATTTAGTTGACACTAAGAACCATTGGTTAGACGAGCGACGGAAAGCAAATTGCATGCAAGGTGGAAACATGGAGAACATTATGAAGAATAATGAATGGTGAGATAACAATTGAAACTTCCCCTGCAACGGCCAACAGAGATCCATCTTAAATCTTAACTTTTTTACTAGAATAAGGGAGATATGAGTAAAACTGTAAGAGGACCAAGTCATATCATCAGAAGTCTTGAATCTATGATCCAAGAATTTGATTTTTTTAGGGGGGGGGGGCCACTAAAGGCAGTAGTGTAGGTACCTAGTTGGGCCAAAGAAGAGGATTGGGAAGAATGTTGATGAGAGTTCATAGTTGGTACAGTCGCTCTAAATCTTCCTTGTTGATGAAAGACTTCTTAATTGAAAAGGTACCTGCACAAATTGACTCATGATGATAGTGGAACTGGAGTTGTTTGCTCTTGACATTTAAGTTGGCAATGCCAACAAAACCCAAAGGTTAGTTTCTCTATGAAACTTCGACTAGGGATGGTGATGACAGGGAAGCTTCAAATGCAGATAGCTATGACCACCAATCATTGAAAAGGTGGATCCTATGCTCTAATACCGTGTAAGCAGAAGAATAGTAAGATGTGAAATTGTTTCTTATATTTCATGAATTACAAGAGTCGCCTATTTATACTACAATAAAGAAGCAGACCTAAATGTAAGATAAATCTAATCTCCTAAATACATCAAGATACAATTTAATCTTCTGAAAGCAGAAAGTATATAGAATCAAATCCCTTAGTTTCTTTTGTGATTTGGTTTCCTTCAACGGTTTATGTATATAGACAAGCAAACACATGATTTATAAAGAGTCAGTGAGAGAGAATGGTGCAAACATACTTTATAAAACAAACACTAATATACTAAAAATTCTAAAATCAAAATTTAGATTTATTGGAAAAATATGAAACACCTCTCTGTCATCTTCTTGTGCACTCTGACTCCACTGGAATAAGAAAGGCAGTAAGTCTGGCCATTCCCCACGTGGGACAGCATACTTCGCAATGATACTCACCGCATTTGCACTCGCTCGCCTCACAGATGGACTAACAATGCAAGATAGCCATAAGACATAATCAATTTTCCTTTTGGGATGAGATGAAGAAGAAACACAAGATGAAGAGGAAGCATAAGTATAATAGAACCCAACTTATCCAAGTGTATCTACTGCATATGATAGATAAGGAATAATGGAAAAAAGTATTTGCTTTATGACACCGAATAGTTATTCTGAAGTCAGAAAAAACTATAAGATGATTAGCGTTTAAAGCATGATATGTGCATAAACATGAACACACAAGCTTCCACCATCCATTAGGTGATGTCAAGGTAAAGAAGACCATAATGTTACTTTGAAGGTTCACTAAAGGGAATCTGACCAAAATGGTGCTCAATAATCTCCATTTAATACTAGTAATCTTAAAATTAGATTCCCAAAAACCTAAGTAGATCTTTGTCTCTTTCAACAAAAGTTTGTAAAAGTGTTTTAAATATGAATATATTCTGCATCGACAGTTTTGTGGACAAGCAACCATTTAATTAGGAATTTCAAGGTGTTACACCAGCTAAACTTTGTGTCCAATCACATCTTAACACAAGCGTCAAATTTGAAGATAAAAAGAATAGAACACTTAATAATACACCCTATATCTAATGCATGTTTTCAACATTGAACTAGTTTGCAGGATTCCACCTATTCCACCTCACCCACACAGTTGAGAAATGGGCAAGGGAAATTTCAAATTGCTATGGGTCCGGGTAATGTGATGTTTTGTAATGAACTCGATAGGAAAAATCACTAAATGCCAAAGAACTTCACTTCTCAATATTACTGAAAAACAGAAGATGGTGGAATATGGAAATACAATCAAAGAAATGAAAAAGCTTCAACAGAAAATACAACTCCTCTAAGCATTCTACTGGCCTAAATCATCCCCAATACAAAATCTGAATAATTCTCAATGACATCCTCCTCTCATCTATTTATTTAATGGTAAGTGCCAACTAGTACACAATTTAGTTAGTCACAACATCCCACCCAAAAAATGCAATTTTGTAAAGGAAATGGTTTAGACGAACATCTAATTAATATGAGGTCACATACACCCAAGCAAAAAAGTACCCTCCAGATTTCCATGTTAGAATCAATATATATATATTGAACTATAATTATGATATATACGTAAACAAAAATTGCTAACCTTTGATAATTTGCCAAAATCAACTATGAGTAGTCAAATAGAGGTCTTGCAGTGTCCTAAAACGAAATTCATCCCCACTTGTGTTGTAGATCCAGACGTCATCTAGAGGATTCAACTATCTAATTGATTTCAAGCACATAAAATCGATTCGGGCAAATTGAGTGTATGTTTAAAAAAAAGGATTTGAGAAATCTAGAGGGAAGAACAGAAATTAGGAACCCCTTTTTTCCTGTAAAAGATTTTCCTTTTATACATTCCCCTCATTAACTGCCATAACAGTTAGGTTAACTGCTTATGGTGGTTGCTGATTTGGTATTATCCAAATCAATAAAATTAATTAAGATCAGATATTAAATAATTAAACCTGAAATTAAGAAATAAAAATTAATTTGAAGTCAAGAAATGTTCGAATGCCCACGGCTCTATCTTTGACTTCTAATATTCTCTTAGCGCGTTTGGTTTGAGGGATTTGGAGGGATTTGGATTTGAAATCCATTCCAATCCTACGTTTGGTTTGTAGAAATGGTCGGATTTCAAATCCCGGGATTCATTTGAAATCCCACCAACACTGGATTTGAGAATCCTTCGCCCTTACACGGGATTTGAAATCCATTCCCGTGGATTTCATCGCTGTCTCCCTCTCATCGCTTCAATCCTTCTCATCGCTTCAATTCTTCTCATCGCCGTCTCCTTCTCATCGCCGTCTCCTCYGTCTCCGTTGCCACCGCCGTCGCCCTTCGTCTCCGTTGCCACCGTCGCCGTCGCCCTTCGTCTCCGTTGCCACCGCCGTCGCCCTTCGTCTCCGTTGCTCACCGTCGCCGTCGCCCTTCGTCTCCGTTGCCACCGCCGTCGCCCTTCGTCTTCGTCGGCCTTCGTCAACAGTCGCCTTCGTCTCTGTCGCCTTGTTCGTCAACAGGTAAATCATTTTCCCCTTTTGGATTTCTCTCTAAACTATGAACACATATTAGGTTAAATCCTTCAATTTTGACAGATTAGGTTAAATCCTTCAATTTTGACAGATTAGGTTGAAATCTCATTAACACAGATTAGGTTAAAAAAATTATTCGAAGTATTAGAAACCAAATCCTACAAACCAAACAGAGGAATGGATTTCAAATCCAATCCAATCCAAATCCCATGGAATCCAAATCCCTCAAAAACATTCCCGCAAACCAAACGCACCCTAAATGTACCAAACCCAATGCCTATGTCCAGCCTATAATGTTCCATACTCGGGCCTCTGACCCAATTTGATAAACAAGGTGAACTTGGGTTTATAAGCATCCGAACCTTTCAACTTCCTTCTAATGTGGGATGAAATCCACAACCAAGTTCCAACAGAAACTAAACAGGCAAACTTCTAGCCAGGACTTGTCATTCTAACTCTGACGTCAAACTGCATGCTTAAAGCATGATCACTTGATTCTTCTCCAATGTATATGTTGGATGGCAACTAATACAACATAAGGTGACATCTCCATATGTTTGATTAGAACTCTGTCATGAGCTTCGGCTTCAAGAGCCTTTCGACATTCAAGAAAATCAATTGAGATAAATCATCACAGCAGCTCCATGAAATCAAGATATATTTAGGCCCATGTGATCTACAAGGGATTTGCTTCATGCTGATACACTATAATCCTTGAATGGGTTTCTTTACGCAGGACAATACTTACTTCTGTCGGGTGTGACTTTAATTCTGGTAGACAGCTGGTTGCTAGTTCTGTTAATCTGTTATTTCTTTCCTGTTTAGCCTATAAATAAGTGGGGCTATCATTTGTAATGCCGTTTATTTTTCATCTAATGAAATTCTCTGCCTCACACATCTAAATTCTCTCAGATTTCTAGTAATGTCCTAACAACTTCAAACACTGTTTACTACAAGCAAAAAAAATACTGAAGCATAGAGCATCATCTGTGGATAATATAACAACCCAGGAGCCATTTCATGACGTGAAATCAATCAGAGGCAGACCCAGAAAAATAATATAAAACAAAACAAAATGAATCATAAAAAGTACCCTTCATTAAAAATGATAATTAAACAAGTTATCGCCTACAATTAGTTTTCATCTTTTGGAAGTAATTAATAACATCTTCATATGTAAAATTTTCCAAATTTCTAATTATCAAGTCTATTACAGAGGTGTTTAAATATCTACTATCTAGTGATAATTTGAAGGGAGGGTATAAGGGTAAAACTATAGAAGCCAAAAGTATAAGGGTAAAATATATAGAAATATTTGACAAAATTATAATAGATACATTGATTGGTTGTTTGCATTTATAAGGGAAGGTCATGGGTCCAATCCTCCCACATCCACTTTCCTCTATTTTTTCTTTATAAAAAAAAATAACATAGAATGAGATACGTTAAGAGTGGGATTTGAACCCACGCACCTTGAAAGGGGGAACCTTAATCTAGCGCCTCAAACCATCATGACCATCTCAAGTTTCTGTCACTAATTTTGTTTTAAGAAATATAGGGGCGCACAACAAAACATTACGGTGGCACCCTTAAGGAACATAATTTTTTCCACTACAACAAGACCATGAAGCGGTGGCATGGGACACCATATGCCCCTGAAACCAATGTGCATCCTTACAGAAATGATAAATAACTACCATAGCAATCCAAAGCTGAAACTACCAATGACATACTGACTTCCAGGAACAATCTTCATAGCTTTTCTCTCTCTACACCTGCATCCCAAAAAATGGTGCTTTATTCTTGGTTTTCATAATCCAAACACTGAAGAGTTTTAGACTTCCTATATAGCTTTGATATTCACTTATGCTATATGAGCTCATTGGCTTGTAGTTATAACCCAAAAACTATATATTTTTTTAACTTTTCAACAGCATTTGCATGTCATCTTTGAAGTTTATCATTCCTTAAACTTAGTTCCTCACCAAGACCCCCACAAAATCAGTGCCTACGCTACCTGCAAGTGTACCCAAAAAGAATACAGGTACCATAGTTGCGTCTTGAGTACCAAAAATTCATGGGTTGAACCCATGGGCTCCCGTATATTCTCCATATAATTTTAGTAGCCCTATGTTATATGTAACTGTTTAACTTAGCATTATCTAAACATGATAATGCCTACTATATATTTATGCACACAATTTATTTAATTTCTTATGCAAATTTTAGGTTTTCTAAACAATTTTGTTTGCGTGCTGTTTCAGCTAATAGAAGGCAATGACAGTCAAGATGCAATATTAGGAGATAGAATTAGTACGCTGTTGAAAATTGCTGAAGGGTATTATGTTTAGCTATAGATGGTGATTTCTTTTTCTTTTTTTTTAAAAGCAATGCTTATTGTACCCTCTTCAAATTCTACTAAACAAACGTATTTTTCTTCATATTTTTTAATTTTGTCAAGTATTTCGAACTTCTTAATTAAAGAGAGTACCTTGGAATTCATAAGAAACTTACTTGTCTATGTACTGTTCCATTCGATCTTTTAGGTTTTGTTATTGTTGTTTGAGACTTTGCTAGCTATGTTGGATTAGTGGCCACTCTGATACATCAATGCTGGTTAATTTCTTTTCTTGTTTCTGAGGTACACCACAAATATAGAATGCATAATTAGTGTGCCCAAAAATCAAAGGTATTTTTGGTGCCCACACCCATTCACAGAAGAACTCAGCTGACCAAGGGGATATGCATACAGCCCAGTAGGTTGTCATGTACCAAATGTCCCTTTTTGATTTTTCAGCACCAAACACTATTTTCAGCTTAAAAAAAACTGTGAATTTAAGGAATTTCAGTAGTAAAAGAACTATAACGACATTATACAACAGAAGCACGACTTAAATAGAAAAAGGAGTGATAAGATATAAAGTTAGATTCAAACTAGTATTAGTTTTGAATTCCAAAGTATGGAGATTGCAATTCAAAGGGAAAACAAGGATACATATTAAGGAGATGAGGCTGGATGATCAGCAGAAATTCAACAACAATTCTCTACGTTCTCTTTGAAACTGTTCCTTTCTGTAATCAGTTTTCGCTAACCACATATATGTCATTACATGTTCTTTAATCAATATTCACACATGAAAGCTCATAGTTTCTGTCAAGGTCCCATGTCGACTAGACTTGGATCATTTCTCCTTAATATATGTTGGAACCTCACTTCTCTCTTTTGGAGGGTAATCTTAACGGGGTCACACATATTCTCAATGATACCAAGGTCTATCACTCTAGTGACTCGACACCCTGGGGCAATCTATTATTGTCTAGCCCCTCTCAACACTCTGTGAAAATTTGTGTGGACGGGACATGTAAAGAGTCCCAAATCTGCTAGAATTGGACCATTTCTCCCATAATCTCTCCTTAAGGACCCTTTTGGAGAGCAATTTGATGGGTCCACATATTCTCACAGTTTCTGTAGTCGTAGGCAATCTTTGGAGATGTTTGTTGATCACATTCATTTACATCCTTGTAGAAAATATACACGTGGGCTTCGTGGATGAAGGTGTTCCCATTGGAAGTTTTGAGCATAAGGCTCGCATTTCGTAAAGAGGGAGCAACAACATATTAGTTTATTAGAGTTAGGCATTAGCTATGACGTAATAGTTACAATCAACTAGGAAAACTGAAGGATGATATCATCAAACATGAGAATATCAACAAATGAAATCCGTAAACAATGTGAATCGACAACCTGTAATCCGTAATGACGCTTTCAATGAGATAATGTTTGACAAGGTGGCGAAGCTCATCCGGAAGCTTAGGCCAGTGACCAGTGATCTTCTTACGGAGGAGAACGGCAGAGAGCTGTCGGACATTAGGCGTCTTTGCAGTGCGTATCTGGTGGATAAGTGACGGAACCACCTGCGGATCCCTTACCAGGCGCTTAATTTGATCCTCGGCTTGCCGGCGTGCCTCATTGTCCGGCATCAAGAATTGAAGTAGCAGAAGCTCCAATGACTGAGCCATTGTTGTCCTCTCGCTAGCCTTCTCTCTCTCTCTCTCTCTCTCTCTCTCTCTTTATATATATATATATATATATATATATATATATATATATATATATATATATAATATGCATGTATACGCTGCCGTGAGGGTTTTGCTTTCCGTAGCTCCGCATGAGCATTGCCCCGACCAGTTCGGAAACTCGTTCCACCCGTCCTCTCCCCGGTTACGCACTCCGTACCCGTATATATATTATTTAATAAATTATATTATATATTATTTATTTTTATTACATTCATAAATGCTATTTTCTATTTCAATATATTTTAGATTTTAAGATGATCTCGTTAAATTGCACCAAAATGAAACCAAATTTTATTTGATTTCTATTTTAGGAAACCAAATTTTAAAATTATCATTTAAGGGTCTCTATCAAACTTTTTGTTTATTTAAGGGTCTGGTTGATCTGTTAATACTAACTAGAAGAGTACTCGCGCAATGCAGCGAGACACATCTTGATTTTAATGTTCCATTTTATTCTTTGTCTCTATCGATGTTATAATACGATTTTATGCGTTTTAAAGAAAACAATAATGATTTTATTTTTTGAATAAAATATAAATTTGAAGATATCATAAAAATTTGAAGATATCATAAAAATTTGAAAAAAAATTATATCAATTTTAATATCAAATCAACTATTTAAAAGTTTTTACTTTTTACGTAATTTCTTTAATTTTTTTTATTATAATTTAATTTAAGTATAATAATGAAATAGTTTATTTTTGGTTTAATAATATAACATTTTATAAAAATAATTAAGTATTATGTTAGAACTTAATGATTATCCTAATTATATTTTARAWTTTTTATATTTAAAATGAGATGTTTATTCTGTATTTGATTATGTTTATCTGCAGTTAGTTACACGAATTCAGATATGGAGCTTTAATAATTGTACTAATGCACA
>NC_037529.1:9839314-9846359 GCF_001531365.2 Cynara cardunculus var. scolymus | reverse complement strand
TTTAATATTATAAATTTTATAAAGATAATAATTAAGTATTCTGTTAGAATTCAATAATTATCCTAATTATATTTTAGATTTTTTATATTTAAAATGAGATGTTTATCCTGTATTTGATGAAATAGGATGAAATCGGATAGGGATGAAATCGGATAGGGATGGCTTTAACAGGTTGTACCATTAGCAATAGATGTTGTCTTTAAGAGTTTTAAGAGTTTAAGAGTTTTTAAGAGTTTTAGCCAAATGCTTTATAATATAGTATAGATATCATCCAGATTTTTTGTCAACTAAGATATTCCACATCATATTAATTTTTATTTTCAAATTAATATTTTATGTCATATTTAAAATTGTAAAATAATTATAGAAAAATAACTAAAATTCGTTTTTTTTTCAAAAATTAATGTAATAAATCTATTTTTAATTCCAAATCTCGTTTTTTTTTTAATTCAGATATCAAATTGAAGTTTTTTCAAAAAGAATCCAAATTACCACAATAAAAATTGTTTTTTACTAAGTCAATAAAAAAATCAATTTAATAGAAAAAAATTAATTGATTCAATAAAAAATAAATATTAAATATCACATTCAAGATTTTTATATTCAACCAATCCGTATCAATATAAAGTTTTAAATCAAATTTGGCAAATCAAACCAAAAGTTTGATAGAGACCCCTAAATTACCTGTTATCTGTTCAACAGATCAACCAGACCCTTAAATAAACAAAAAGTTTGATAGAGACTCCTAAATGACGATTTTGAAAGTTGGTTCCCCACAATAAGAATCATGTGAAAGTTGGTTCCATTTTGATGCAATTTTTTCTTTTATATATTATTTAATATGTTTTGATACATGTGACGTTAACTTTTTTAGATTTAATTTAACTTCTTTTGGTTTTTGATTTAAATTATTATATTATAATGTATATTTTCTTGTATTAAATTTCTTTTGATTTTAGTTTATTAGAAAAATATGAGATTTAGACATGTGTGACGTCTCACACATTTTATTTAAAAAAACTTACAAAAACGGGAAAAAAAAATTGTTTCCTTATTTGAAACAGGGATGAAGATGTGATCAAATTTCCTAGTAAAAATAGAGACGGAAACGGAGACAAAGATGGAAGATTAGGGATGGGAACAAGAATTGGGATCCCCACCCCTCCCCTGTCTATTTATAGTGATGGAGGTCGTTATGATCTAGGGGCCGTTTACCAAACACTTACCCGATAAGCGTTTGCCGAGAAAATTTAACACTATCAATGACTTATCGGGTAAGATTTTAGTTTACTAAAACGGTATCATATGAAACAATTTACCGTGGTAAGAGTCGTCGCCCTCACTTACCGGGTAAGATACTTGGTCCTTGTCTCGCTCTTACTGGATAAGATTTTTAGTCCTTACTTACCCGAGTAAGCGTTTGGTAAACGGCCCCTTAGTTTAATATGTTCTATTTCTTTTTTTCTTTTTTGGATAATTATACTTTTATTTTTAAATATTCAAAAAAAGGGTTAAATAAATCCAACCGTTGAAAAATGAAAATCAAATGCTTACGACATTTAAAAGTAGAGTAAGGTGTTGTTTACCAAATCTTACCGGGTAAGAGAGCTATCCGGGTAAGAATGTTTATCAAATGTTTTTGGTAAGTGCTTACCAAAAATATAATGACTAATATAACCCTATTTGTAATTATATATTGAATAATATATAATTATTTTTGTTATTAATAATTTAATGGAAGAGAAAAAACAATACTGAAAATATGAACACATCAGGTGAAGATGGTATTACATCAATGGTAACAGATGGCAAAGCAATCACAGCAGCAAAAGAGAAGTGATTGTGCTTATGTATATATTTTCATCAATGGTAAAGTAAAAGGAGGGTTTGCTACAGTGATTCGGGTGGTTGGTGGCCCCTTCGAGAGTTGCGGGTCCTTGTCGCTGCATGAGTGGTAGCTCACGCTCAAAAGTCCTCCGACACGAGTCCTAGTCGTTGCGCTGCGGTCCGTTTCCCGGCTTCGCTTGCGCTATCATATATGAACTTGTTCATGTGCTTATGTATATATTTTCATCAAACATTAAAGAATAATGTAACAATAGCTCTTCAATGGAAATGATAAACATCAGGAAATTCATTTAACAATATCTTTACGCCCCTCCCCCTCCCCCTCCCCCTCCCCCTTTACAATGTACTGCTAATAAAATTCATAATAACAAACAGTAAAGATCCCCCTCCCCCTCCCCCTTTACAATGTACTGCTAATAAAATTCATAATAACAAACAATAAAGAACAATGTACTGCCAATATCTCTAATTGGGACTCAAAAAACAGCGAAATCCAGTAGTCATATAATAACAAGCAGTAAAGAACAAGTAACACAGAGCGACGAGGGTTGGGAGCGATGTTTACGAGGTCCAACGTTGAGCGAAGAGGGCCAGGAGTGACAAGGGTTGGGAGCGACGAGGAGGAGGATCGATTTGAAACTGTCCGGCGTTGGGGAACTCGTCGCTGTTCCCACAAGAGCGAAGAGGGCCGGGAGTGACAGGGGTTTGAAACCTAATCGTGAAGAGGGCCGAGGAGGAGGGGCGATTTGAAACCTAATCGTGAAGAGGGCACATAAGGAAAATGAAAATCTGACCCGGGTAAGCATAATTTTGTTGCTGTCTCGATCAGTGTTCGGTCAGCGTACCGGTCAGACCAATGAATTAGTAAACAAGCTGACTGATGACCGAGTCAACATTGCTGACTGGTCAGCGCCTAGTAAACAGCCCCTAAATTATAAATCTGGTTTTTGTTCTTATATATGGATTAGGTTTCGTAATCTAATTTTGTTAACGTAACCGTTAAATAAGAGACAATTTGGTTTAATTTTTAAGAAAACAATATATATAGAGGGAGAGAGGGGATGTTTCAAATGCAACTTATTACATTTGTACAACCAATGTAACTCAATTAATTGAGATATTTATGAAAATGATGATAGTTCATTTATTATTATTTGAATATTTATGGAAGATGTCAAGATGATTAGGGTTAATTAATTATGATCAATACTTTATATTAGGAAACAATCAGAACTTTTATGAAATCACATATTTATCAAATTAAACGGATGGTTGATGTGAGTTATTATGCAAATCAGCGGCTTGGTCGAACCAAGCCTCCGCAATTTCAGAACCAAATTTGCCTGATGTAGAGGCAATCAAGAAAGCCGCATAAGTAAACTAATTTTTACTTAAGTATTATCCTTTCACAAAAGTATAAATCTTTAATAGCGGGTTGGTTACACCTACAACCGAAATGGAAACCAAGTGTTTCATGGTTCAAAAATTTAATTTGATAAATATGTGATTTTATAAAAGTTTTGATTGTTTCGTAATATAAAGTATTGATCATAATTAATGAACCATAATCATCTTCTATAAATATTCAAATCATAATAAAGAACTCTCATCATTTACATAAATATCTCAATTGATTGAGTTGCATTAGTTATACAAATAGACATGGTTGCATTTAAAATATACCATATATATATATATATATATATATATATATATATATATAAAGAGAGAGAAAGAGAGAGAGGTGAGTTATTATGCAAACATTTACATTCGTACAACCAATACAACTCAATTTCAACCGTCCATTTAATTTGATGAATATGTGATTTCATAAAAGTTTTGATTGTTTTCTGATATAAAGTATTAATCATAATTAATGAACTATAGTCATCTTCCATAAATATTAAAATCATAATAAATGAACTCTTATCATTTTCATAAATATCTCATTTAATTGGGTTGCATTAGTTGTACAAATGTGATGGGTTGCATTTAAAACATACTCTCTCTCTCTCTCTCTCTCTCTATATATATATATATATATATATTACAAAGGTACTCGCGCACTGCAGTGAGATAAATCTCCATTTTAATGGTTAGTTTTTATTTTGTCTATATCGATATATTTTGATTTTATGTGGTTTTGAGAAAGTGATAATGTTTTTATTTTTGAATGAAATATAAATTTGAAGATAGCATAAAAATTTTAAAAAATAAATCGATAATAGTATCAAATTAATTATTTAATAGTTCTCGTTTTTTATGTAACTTTTTTCATTCATTTTTTTATTATAACTTAATTTAGATTTAATAACAAAGTAATTTATTTTTAGTTTAGTAATATAATTTTTTATAAAAATAATAATTAAACATTCTGTTAGAAATCAATCATTGTCTTAATTATATTTTAAATTTTCTATATTTAAAATTGATGTTTATTCTGTATTTGATTATGTTTATTTGCAGTTAGTTACACGAATTTAAAAATGTAGCTTTAATAAGTTGTACTTGCATAAAATTACTTGTAATCTTGAATTTCAAGTAATATGCATCAACAAACAGTACTTCATGTATAAAAAATGGTTTTTAAGAGTTTTTGTCAAATGTTTTATAATATAGTATATATATATATATACTATATATATATATATATATATATATATATATTAGAAGGGTACTCGTGCAATACATCGAGACACATTTCCATTTCCATGTTTCGTTTTATTTTTTATCCATGTCGATATAAATACGATTTTATATGGTTTTGAAAAAGCGAATAATGTTTATATTTTTTAATAAAATATAGATTTGAAAATATCACATAAAATTTGCAAAAAAATATATCAATATTAGTATCAAATTAACTATTTAAAAGTTCGTGTTTGTGTATTGTTTTAATTCAATGTTTTTTTTAATTTAATTTAACGTAGAAGTAACTTAATTTTGGTTTACTAATATATTTTTTATAAAGATAATAATTAAGTATTTTGTTAGAACTCAATAATTATTTTAATTATATTTTAGATTTTTTATATTTTAAAATGTGATGTTTATCCTCTATTTCATTATGTTTATCCGCAATTAGTTACACGAATTCAAATATAAAGCTTTAATAAGTTGTACTTATGCATAATTTACTTGTAATCTTGAATTTTAAGTAATATGCATCAATAAACAGTACTTTATGCATAAAAATGGTTTTTAAGAGTTTTTGTCAAATGCATCAATAAACAGTACTTTATGCATAAAAAATGATTTTTAAGAGTTTTTGTTAAATACTTTATAATATAGTATAGATGTATATACTAAATCAAATTAGAATCTTGAGGACCATAAAAGGGGAATTTAACCAAAGGGCCTTTGGCCTAGCGGTGTCGTAGCCCTTGGCCTTCTAGGAGGTCAGGGGTTCAAACATCATCATAAGTGAGGAGGGTGTGTGAGTTTATTTGTTGCATTTGCCGTATATAAATATTATATACTTAAAAAAAAAGAATTTATAAAAATAACCATTTAATACAACCATTTGCCACAAAATAACTGGTTTTTGAGGTTTTTGCGTTTTGACCATCCGGATTGCCCCCGGGGGTGATCCGTACATGTGGGGGGCGATCCATACATAAAGGGTCTTAAAAAAATCAGCCTTAAAAGACGAGATTACTGTTCACCCTCGAAGACCGAACTTTGACCTCGCCCTAGGGGGCGATCCAGACTGTCCCATCGCCCCCAGGGGCGATCCAGCCTAAAAACTTTTTTTTTATTTTTTTTGTTTTGTTGTATTTTAAAATAAAACTGATACCCATTTAAGTTGTATTTTTTAACTTTTTTAGAACCAAATTTCATGGGTAAAGGTTTAAAAATAAACCATTATAATTATGGAGACGCAAAAATTATTTTTATCTGATTTGGGTTTTGTAAATCAGATATAAACCTGTACATCTCTTTTTTTTCATTTTTTTCTACCTTCAATTTCACTATAAATACCAACCTCCTACTTCATAATTTTTCACACATTCCCTTTCATTTCTCTTCTCATATATTCTACTCTCACAACCCTTAACTTATTAAACACAATAAACCATCACAATCTTTAACCCACTAAACACAATCAACCATCACAAAACATGAAATCACGTCAAAATGATGATGTGTGTATGTATCTTCGAAGTGGCGGTTTATTCCAATATAAAAATGGTGTTTTAGAGTATCTTCCGATAACCTCCCCCACATGTGCAATACGTTTGTCTTCGCCAATAACGTATTCTGGGGTCGTCAAACGTGCGACGAAAAAGTTAAGTTTACGTGGTCCTTTCAATTTATTTTTTAAAACGAATACGTTATATCAGTTTATGGACGACGATGATGTGGTAATCCTCCACAACGCCATTCGTCAAACTTTACCAGAAATGTTGACACTATACGTGGTCGACAATGGAGGTTATAGAGGAAATCCATCAAGTGCAAACCCGGGCGGTCCAAACACTTTTTACCCCGGTGCTGTGAGCACACTCTTCCCCGACGTTAGAGGTGCAAACCCATATGGTCCAAGCACACTCTTCTCTACCGGTTGTGCTCCTGGTGTAAATCAGAGCACTTTTTCCCTAGCGGTGGAAGTGGTGAAAATTGAAGCACCTTCTTCCCTTACGATGGCGCGGGAAATTCATATCTTGAACAAAAATTTACCGTTAAACCTGACAGTTATTTTGTTCAAGACTTGAACATGCCTCTGATGCAGTCTCCCAACTCGTACCCGGTCCGGTCTCCCGAACTGTCAACGCCGTTGTGGGAGGTAGATATGGCAGAAGATGTTTCTGTTGCTGCCGAAATTTTGAACATACCCGAAGACGACGATAACTCCGATTACGAAGATATCAAGCCGGTAAGGAATAGTTTTTGGGGTATGCCCGACCCACCACCTTGTCCGGACCCAATTAGCAAAAGTAGACATGGAAACATTTCCTACCAGCTTACATCCCATGTCAAAGTTCTACAAACCTTTGACTCGAAGGAAGCACTTAAGCTCGCAGTTGGATTAAAATGCGTTCATGAAAACTTTAAGATGAAAGTAAAGAAATCTTCCAAACTGTTAGTCCCGAAGGGTAAGGCAATAAACAGAAAGTAATTGTAGAAGGGGGGGTTGAATACAATTACACAGATTTTTTCAACTTTTTAATTCTTATTGATTTATATCAAGAATTAA
>NC_037529.1:9830319-9831833 GCF_001531365.2 Cynara cardunculus var. scolymus | reverse complement strand
TTAGGTGGGGATGGGGTGTAAGAGATGTGATGGGGGTAAGGGGTATTAGGTGAAAGAAATGGGTTTGAGAAAAAATGGTTGGGGAATAGGGGACAAAAGCCTAGGGAGCGGGGTGTGTGTGTACGGTTTGAGAATAAAATCGGTGTGAGGGAAGTTTAGGATCGGCTTGGGGTTTGTAGGAAGCCGATTGGGCCGAAGGGTGAGAGGCCGATCAAGAGGGGGGTTCGGCTTGTAGTCGGCGCCGAGCAAAGGAGGGCGGCGAGGGGGGGGGGCGCCGATTTAGAGTTGAGGATCGGTTTGGGGTTTTGTTTGGTTGTTGAGAAATCGATGTGAGGTAAGGAGCAAGCCGAAGGGGTTCGGCCTTAGGAGCAAGCCGAAGGGGTTCGGTTTGGAAAGCGGCTTGGGGGAGGAAGAGATCGGCGTCTGATTGGTGTGAGGGTGGAGTAAAGAGAGAAGCCGATGAGGATTCGATTTATGGAAGGTGGGTGTGATTCGGTTTACGGAATAAAATGGGGGAAGCCGAAGATGAGGAGAGGGGCCGAATGGGGTAATCGGTTAGTTGCAAGGGATCGGCTCGGTGGTGGTGGAAGCCGAAGGTGGGAAAGGGGGATCGGCTTATGAGGCTTTTTGAAAAGTGAGGATGGTTGAGGGTGGTCCGCGTGCAAGAGGGAGCGGTAGAGGTGTGAGGAATATAGGGGAGGCCGATGAGAGGTATTTATAAAGAGGGAGAGGTGTTCTAGGGTTTAGAAAAATAGAAGGTGGGCCGAATGTGAGTGGGTCGAATGTAGTTTGGGCCGAAGGGAGGATCGGCTTGGGGGGAGCGCCGATTTGAGATGTGGGATCGGTTGGAGAGGAAACCGATTAAGGGTGGGGGTTGTTTCGGCTTTGGTTTGAGGATAGGTGTGTGTGTGTGTGTGTGTGTGTTCGGCTTGAGGAGGGATAGAGGAGATTCGGCTTGGAGATCAAGGAAAGAAAAAGGGGGTGGGGGAATCGGCTTGGCGTGTTAGTTTGAGGTGTGATCGGCTTGTAGAGAGGATAGGTTTGGGGTTTTGGATTGTGGAGAGGGGGAAAGGTTTTGGTTAGGCCCAAAGATAAGGCCCACATAACACAAACAAACCAAAATAAAACCACTACATATAATAAAATGGTTTATCGTTTTTCAAACATAAAGTAAATTTTAAAAAAACTAAAAATCATTTTTTTTTTGTTTTTCAAACATAAAGGAAATTTAAAAAAAATACTAACAATCATTTTTTTTTAAACATAAAAAAAAGTAAAAAAAATACTAATATATATAAATAGAGAGAGAGACTTTTTACAGATAAAAAGAGAAACTGATCTTAAAAAAAATACGAATTTTTAAGCAAATCACACAGAGACGTTTTAGAGAAAAAAAAAAGGAATTGATTTTCAAAAAAATACACGAGTGTAAAACCCATCATTTTCAAAAAATCAATATTTTAGAAAAAGAAAGATAGCATATTCACACAGATACCAGACTATTTTTGAGCAAA
>NC_037529.1:9824564-9830219 GCF_001531365.2 Cynara cardunculus var. scolymus | reverse complement strand
TATCCCATCTTTATCTAATAATTTAACTGTTGCTGTAGAAAGACCAAGAGTACCACATGTAACCTGTGAATTATGATTTGAGTTCTGTTTATGGAGTTCTATACGAATCAATCTTGATTAAAAAATGAAGATAGTATGCAAGTGGGGTCCAATTTATACCTGAACATCACCAAACTTCCAGAAAACTTGTGGCTGGAAAACCTCATCTGATACCAACGCTACTAAATCATCATCAGTGATAACCTGGAGGGGATAAGCGCATGATTATAGATAGCAGGCAGAACTATATAACTCGCATTTAATAGTGATACTCGATAGGGCTGTAAACGAACCGAACGTTCAGCGAACCGTTCGTGAACCGTTCGGCGGGAAGTTCGTTTATGTTCATTTATTTTGTTCGTTTAGTTAAACGAACGAACATGAACAAGAGTCTTGTTCGTTCATTTATGTTCGTGAACGTGCGTTCATTTATGTTCGTGAACGTTCGTTCGTTTATGTTCGTTTATTTATTAATTTTAATATATAATTTTTATTTATTTAGTTTGAATTTAAATTTTAAAACATTTTTAATTATTGGGCTTTTAAAAGGGTTTAGGCCTTTTTAATATTGGGCCTTTTTATAGGGTTTTGGTGGTGTGGACTGTGGACTGTGGTCGTCGATTAGGGCAGAAGCGAAGGGGAGAAGCAAAGGCCAGGGGACCGTGCTGTAGCCTGTAGATCTAATTGACTGGTGTGGAGTGTGGACGTGTGGAGTGGTGGTCGTCGATTAGGACAGAAGCGAAGGGGACCGTGCTGTAGCCTGTAGATCAATCGCCAATCGTGAAGCAGTATCTAGGTATGTAACCGTATGTTCTCTCAAATACACTTGTTTTCTCACAATGCTATACTTTCAAGACCGGTATCTTGGTTATTGTATAATGTTTTTGGTTATTTATGTACGACACACACATACATTCAGTGAGGCTTGAACCCTTGACCTCCAAGGAGGTTGGGACAGCACTGGGCAATTGACCCTTTGTTGTGTGTCTATAGGATTGCTGTAAAGAGTTTTTTGTAGCCATCTCTTCTTCGGTAATGGTCTGAGTCACTGAAAGGGTCCTATTCAGAATTCCCAGGAGTGATTGAAACTTCCTTGAGCTTCCATCAGTTTATGGATTGTCTCAGATTTTATTTAGTTTTCCTTTTTCTAGTATTGCTGTTCTTTGGTATTCGTTTCGGTAACTTGAGTTGATACGGGAGGTAAAGCAAACAAAAAAGATAATAGAGATTGATAAGGAAAGAAATGGATTTCTTTTATTGTCTTCTTGCTCTCTGGTAACTATATATTTAATTCCGTTCCTAAGGACAACTTGGGATAAGTATTACAAGGAGGATCTGTATTGATGATGATCATAGGAATGTATGGATGAATGGCAACAAGCTTAGGGTGTTAGGAGCACAAAGAGTAATAAGTGGGATATACCAAACAAGATTGGCTTAGAAAGGACCAAGGAGGATCTGTATTGATGATGATCATTTAGGCATGTTCGTTTATGTTCATTTAGGCATGTTCGTTTATGTTCGTTTAGGCATGTTCGTTTATGTTCGTTAAGACTGTTCGTTTATGTTCGTTCATTTACGGTCGTTTACGTTCGTTTAACTTGTTAACGAACAAACATAAACGAACACGAACACATCGGATTTCTAAACGAACGAACACGAACACAATTATTTTCGTTCGTTTACCGTTCGTGTTCGTTCGTTTGTTCGGTTAAGTTAAACGAACGAACACGAACAAGCCTCCGTTCGTGTTCGTTCGATTCGTTTACAGCCCTAAGCACTTCTCCCCTTCGCTTCTGCCCTAATCGACGACCACACTCCACAGTCCACACCAACAAAACCCTATAAAAAGGCCCAATATTAAAAAGGCCTAAACCCTTTTAAAAGCCCAATAATTAAAAATGTTTTAAAATTTAAATTCAAACTAAATAAATAAAAATTATATATTAAAATTAATAAATAAACGAACATAAACGAATGAACGTTCACGAACATAAATGAACGTACGTTCACGAACATAAATGAACGAACAAGACTCTTGTTCATGTTCGTTCGTTTAACTAAACGAACTTCCCGCCGAACGGTTCACGAACGGTTCGCTGAACGTTGGGTTCGTTTGCAGCCCTAGCTATATGGGGTATGAATCAGTTCCAGTCAGAGCTTCTACAAGAACTTCAGTGGAAACCGTTTTACTTAATAGGAAGTCCTAACATTTTTTAAAAGGGAATGATCTATTCAAGGATCAAGGTTAAAAAGTATGCCAGTTTCAGAAAAGTATACCAGAAAGAAGCTTCAAAAATTGAATTTATAATTCCATAGGTTGACAAATTGATTTGTGTCTGTTGATGTGGCGGATGTGTTTGAGGAGCTTATTGGATTTAGGGGCCGTTTATCCAAACACTTACAGGTAAAATTCAACACTATCACTTACTTACTGGGTAAGATTTTAATCCATTAAAACGGCATGGTATGCAACGAAATTTACTCGGAAATGCTAACCGTGGTGGTAAGAGTTGTTGCTCTCACTTAATGGGTAAGATTTTTGATCTTACCGGGTAAGATTCTTAGTCATTACCATATTCATCCCGTAAGGTATCATGACTTGGTAAGCGCTTATCCGGCCCCTTGCACAATGTAGTTGGTTCTAGTCAACAGTCTTAATAAAGCAATAGTTGGTGAATGAAGTTCTAATCAGATGTATGGGTAATGAAATTGTGAGCTTAACAGAAGAAGAACAATTAATTCAATGGTACAGAATTAATAAGGTAACATATAGGAGACGATAAAACACAAAAGAATTGTTTCTGAAGATGGAGTAAGTTTCAAAAAAGTATTTTTATTCTGATTATACCTTCATGAATCGAACTATTTCATGCACTTTTTGGTTTCTATAGCTTGATTTCGGATCTATCTGTTTACCACTAGTGGCATACTGGTGTCAATGAATGTTGGTTTGGTTTGGTAGATGACAGTTAAGTTGATCTTTTATGCAAATATGTAAAATTTGATCAATGGGCAGGTGTTTTAGATGCTTGTAGTTAGTGTTAATTAAGATATCTTGCTATCAACAATGTGTGCGTGTTTGCAGAATTGTAGTGTGGATTTTCATTTTCTACTCAAACATGCTTTATACTCCCTATACCTATACCTTGTGATAATTTTTATATATCGAACAAAAACAGTGGAGTTGGAAGCCATTTATGAAGTTGATGTAGTCATATGGACCTAATTTTTAAATAGCAGATAAACCACATTGGAAATAGTTGAAAATTGTTTTTTTTTGGTTTAAACTTATTGGTCTACACTACAATATTAGTTGTTGTTGTTGGGTTTTCTTATGGTTTTAGCCCATGAGGAAGGCCCATACATGTTATGGCCCATATATATATATAGATCTCTCCATCCCTATTTTCAGATTCTAAGTCGTGCAGCCAAAATAGAGAGAAAAAGAGAASAAAGGTGAGAGCTCCCTTATTTCCGTCATTTTTGACACAGCAGCAGAAAAGCTTYGTTTCCYGGAGATTGAACGGTTTGATCGTCGTGATTTTTTGGCAGTGTCTTCACAACATCTGAGCCAACGTTTTGGACGGTCGGATCGTGTTTTTGAGGTCTGGAGGTCAGGTTTTCTGGGGGTTCTTCACAGCAGCGTTTTGTGGTGACATTCTCTTCACTTTAGCCTATTTTTGGTTCCATACATCTTGATGTGCATATTTCCAAGAGTATGATGGTTTTGTATGCCTCTAGTATAATCTAGAGAAGACTTTGTATTGCTCTAATATTAGTGGTAGTGGATTTTAAGCGGCTCTAGTAGTCCCGTAGTTTTTACTCTCGTTTTGAGGGGTTTTCCACGCTAAAATTTTGTGTCTCATTGTGGTTGTTATTTTTACGTCTTGGGGGCTGTTTTTACTTGCATTGAAAATACCCTATTTGTTTGCATCCTCAAAGGTTCATTCGGGTCGGGAAAGTTTAGCCTAACGAAGGTTAATTCCGCATTTATTGTTTACCGTTAGTGGCTTCGTTTTTTCCCATCAAATTGGTATCAGAGCAAGGTTCTTCTTGTTGGTTAGGACTTGTTTGAACGATGGAGGCTAATACAAGTAGGATGATAAGTTTAAATGGTTCTAATTATCATGTTTGGAAAGGAAAGATGGAAGACCTTCTTTATGTGAAGGATTTTTACTTGCCTGTATTTTCAACCGAAAAACCAGAAAACAAAACAGATGCAGAGTGGAATATTTTGCATAGACAGGTTTGTGGGTATATTCGGCAATGGGTTGATGATAATGTTTTGAACCATATTACCGGRRAGACTCATGYTCGTACTTTGTGGAACAAGCTTGAACAATTATATGCTCGAAAGACTAGGAACAATAAGTTGTTCTTGATTAAACAGTTGATAAGCTTGAAGTACCGTGATGGAACTCCTATCACTGATCATTTGAACGCCTTTCAGGGAATTATCAATCAGCTTGAGGGAATRGGTATCAAGTTTGAAGATGAGATACAAGGTTTATGGATTCTTGGTACGTTACCGGATTCATGGGAGATTWTTAGGACATCATTGTCCAACTCTGCACCCGATGGTGTTATTTCCATGGAATTGGCTAAAGGCAGTATATTAAATGAAGAGACGAGAAGAAAGTCACAGGCTTCCTCTTCACAATCGGATGTCTTGGTCACGGAAAGCAGGGGGAGAAGTCAGAGTAAAGGTCCGAGTAACAGAGGGAAGCATCGCAGTAAATCCAAAGGAAAGTTTGGTGATTTTGAATGCTATCACTGTGGGAGAAAAGGGCACACAATACGGTTCTGCAGACAGTTGAAAAAGGAGAACAAGAARGCCAATTACAACAATCTAAAGAACAACCAAAAGAGGGATGATGGTGGTAATGACAATACCGAAGTTAACACTACTACCGAAGAGTTCTTTATTTGTTGTGATCATGATATGGTCAACCTTGCACATGATGATTCGAGTTGGGTTGTTGATAGTGGTGCTACGTGTCATATAACATCACAGAGAGATTTCTATTCATCTTATACTCCAGGTAACTTTGGGAATGTCAAGATGGGTAATACTGGGTCAGCAGAGGTCGTTGGTGTTGGGGATATTTGTTTGAAGTTTGACACTGGAATGGAGTTGGTTTTACGTAATGTAAAACATGTTCCAGATATTAGACTTAATTTGATCTCCACGGGCATACTTGATGATGACGGTTACCACAACAACTTTGGTAACGGAATATGGAAACTCACTCGTGGTTCTTTGATCGTAGCAAGAGGTAAAAGATGCTCAAARCTATACATGACACATCCAAAGATCTCCAATGACAGGGTCAATGCAGTGATGAATACTGATATGACTGATTTGTGGCATAAGAGACTTGGTCACATGAGTGAAAAGGGGATGTCTCTACTATTGAAGAAAAATGTGCTAACCGGTGTGCATGACATTCATCTGAAGAAGTGTTCTCATTGTTTGGCAGGTAAGCAGAACAGAGTTTCATTTAAGAGTCATCCTCCTAGGAAGGAGAACATACTTGATCTGGTACATTCCGATGTTTGTGGTCCTATGAAGACTATGACACTTGGTGGTTGCTCCTATTTTGTCACATTCAT
>NC_037529.1:9814213-9824244 GCF_001531365.2 Cynara cardunculus var. scolymus | reverse complement strand
GCATATTCCCAAAGATGAAAGATCGAAGCTTGATATAAAGACCAGGACATGTGTTTTCTTGGGATATGGACAAGATGAGTTCGGGTACAGGTTATACGATCCAATCCAAAAGAAGCTTATACGAAGCCGAGATGTTGTGTTTATGGAAGATCAGACTTTGAATGATGCTGAGAAGGAAGAGACAACTTCTCAACATAATGATGATCTTACTGATTTGGATCCAGTTCCTCCTAAGCATGTTGATACACATGATGGAGATGGTGTTCAGAATGATGAACAACATAGTGCTGATGATATTGATGCTCCAGAGCACTTAGAGACAGATGAAGATTCTCATTCAGAGCTACCGGTACCTAATATTCCACTTTTGTCCCACTTAGGCGGTCTGCCAGAGATCGTCATCCTTCCACCCATTATTCTGCTGATAAGTATGTGTTACTCACTGATGGGGGAGAGCCTGAGTGCTATACAGAGGCCATGGAAGATGAACACAAAAGGGAGTGGGTTGAAGCCATGCAAGATGAGATGAATTTCTTGTATAAGAACAATACTTTTGAGTTGGTGAAGTTGCCTAAAGGCAAAAGAGCTTTGAAGAACAAATGGGTCTACAAAGTGAAGACTGAAGAGCATACCTCACGGCCCAGATATAAGGCTAGATTAGTGGTCAAAGGATTCAGTCAAAGAAAGGGTATTGATTTTGAAGAGATTTTCTCTCCAGTCGTGAAGATGGGATCCATTCGGGTGATTCTTGGTTTAGCTGCTAGCCTTGATCTTGAGGTTGAGCAGATGGATATGAAGACTGCTTTCCTTCACGGTGACTTAGACAAGGAAATCTACATGGAGCAACCTGAAGGTTTTCTGGTTAAGGGCAAAGAAGACTATGTGTGCAGACTTCAGAAAAGTCTTTATGGTTTGAAGCAAGCACCAAGGCAGTGGTACAAGAAATTTGAGTCAGTCATGGGTAAGCAAGGTTATCGGAAGACTACTTCAGATCATTGTGTTTTCTTCCAAAAGTTTGGTGATGATGATTTCATTATCTTGTTGCTATATGTTGATGACATGTTGATTGTTGGCAAGAATGCAGAAAGAATGCGCAGCTGAAGTTGGAATTAAACAAGTCTTTTGCTATGAAAGACTTGGGGCCAGCAAAACAAATTCTTGGCATTCGGATTACTCGAGATAGAGCTTCGAAGAAGTTGCACATGTCACAAGAGAAATACATCGAGAAGGTGCTTTGCAGATTCAACATGGATAAAGCTAAAGTGGTTAGTTCACCTCTTACTACCAACTTTAAGAAATAAAGACTGCCCTACTTCTAAGAAAGAGATTAAAGAGATGGATACAGTTCCTTATGCCTCAGTTATAGGGAGCTTGATGTATGCCATGGTGTGCACACGACCCGACATTGCCTATGCAGTCGGTGTTGTTAGTCGTTTTCTGTCGAACCCAGGTAAGAAGCATTGGGAAGCAGTTAAGTGGATTCTCATATATCTACGCGGTACTTCCAAATTGGGTATAACTTTTGGAAATGGGGAACCAATGCTTGTTGGGTACACTGATTCTGATATGGCAGGAAATAAGGATAACATGAAATCCACTTCTGGGTATTTGATGACTTTTGCAGGGGGAGCTGTGTCATGGCAATCAAGGTTGCAAAACTGTGTTGCTTTGTCTACCACTGAGGCTGAGTATATGGCGGCAACAGAAGCATGCAAAGAACTATTGTGGCTGAAACGTTTCATACCAATGATGCTCTTGAAGACAAGATGCTTGAGCTTGATAAAGTTCATACCAATGATAATGGTTCCGATATGTTGACAAAGACTTTGGCAAGTGAAAAGCTAAAAATATGTTGCTCGATCGCCGGAATGGCGAACTCTTCCTCATATGCAAAAAGGGGGAGATTTGTTGGGTTTTCTTATGGTTTTAGCCCATGAGGAAGGCCCATACATGTTATGGCCCATATATATATATAGATCTCTCCATCCCTATTTTCAGATTCTAAGTCGTGCAGCCAAAATAGAGAGAAAAAGAGAASAAAGGTGAGAGCTCCCTTATTTCCGTCATTTTTGACACAGCAGCAGAAAAGCTTYGTTTCCYGGAGATTGAACGGTTTGATCGTCGTGATTTTTKGKCAGTGTCTTCACAACATCTGAGYCAACGTTTTGGACGGTYGGATCGTGTTTTTGAGGTCTGGAGGTCAGGTTTTCTGGGGGTTCTTYACAGCAGCGTTTTGTGGTGACATTCTCTTCACTTTAGCCTATTTTTGGTTCCATACATCTTGATGTGCATATTTCCAAGAGTATGATGGTTTTGTATGCCTCTAGTATAATCTAGAGAAGACTTTGTATTGCTCTAATATTRGTGGTAGTGGATTTTAAGCGGCTCTAGTAGTCCCGTRGTTTTTACTCTCGTTTTGAGGGGTTTTCCACGCTAAAATTTTGTGTCTCATTGTGGTTGTTATTTTTACGTCTTGGGGGCTGTTTTTACTTGCATTGAAAATACCCTATTTGTTTGCATCCTCAAAGGTTCATTCGGGTCGGGAAAGTTTAGCCTAACGAAGGTTAATTCCGCATTTATTGTTTACCGTTAGTGGCTTCGTTTTTTCCCATCAGCTGTGTGAAAGAAATCGCCAAGATGCAGAATGAAGAGGGACAAAACATGGACCTGTACATCCCCAGGAAGTGGTATGTTATTAAGGAGTCCTTTTTCTCTCTCATGTATCAATGTTCATGCAGTAGACTTAAACCAATATGATTATCCTTTTGCAGTTCTGCTACTAATAGGTTGATCACTTGAAAGGATCATGCATCTGTTCAGATTAATGTTGGTCATGTGGATGCTACACTGGCCAGTTCAGTTCTCCACTTTTGCCCTCTGTGGTTTTGTGCGTAGGTCTTGCGATTTGGTTAAAATTTCAATCATCAAATGTTTTTTTCTTGTGGATACTATGGAAATATTGATAAGATTTCATTTTATGGTGCAACACCAACGGTGGTAATGTTTTAGAGTAAGTTAATGACTGTAGCAGTGACTGAATGATTTTGATAGCAAGTAGAATGAATACTCTTCACCAAGGGGACATTCTGTCGCTGAAGCATTTTGTGTCAAAAGGAAATGCTTTCTAAGTGAATGAGAGAGAGATGTCATTTGTGTTTGATCTTAATTCTTTCATGTTTGCTTATAGTTCGAGTTTGTCATACGGATATTACCTTTCTGCTTAAATCTTTCGCTAATAATTGTTATATATACAAGTCTTATTTTTACATGTCAAATTCATGTTTGTGCAAAATGGGTGGTTTTTGCAGGGAGATGCGGATAGTGCACTTGACACGCTGTGGCAGAAGAAGAGAGTCGAAGCTCGCCAATAAGTTGGTTGTATGGTGCTTAACGACGTTTTTCATGTGTTTGAATTTGAATTCGAATTCGAATTGTTAGGAGGAAATTACATTCAAGTTTATAGCTTATGTTTGAGATGTTTATCATTTGATTAATGCTCCTGGCCTTGGGTGCTCATGGGTTGGGTTGAAGACATTTGAACAACCCAATCTATGCTAGCGGTTTGACAATTCTTAACCCAACCCAACCCAAACGAAAGTGCAACCCAACCCAAACCGTACGGGTTGGTCGGGTTGATACTTTGATACATTAAAGTATTCTTCTAACATTGAATATGTTATTTCTTTACTCATAATTTCTTTTTCATCATCAACCATTTGATAAAACTTATCCATACTTATTATGTATATCACATCCAGTTGATTTTCTCAATTTACATATGTATGTTTATAGTTACTGAATATATATATATATATATATATATATATATATACACGAATGAGTTATATAGAGATGTGAATAGATTGAAAAGATGTGTATATGAATAGCGTATGTGATAATGTAACTGTCTAGTATATATATTAATAGAAATTCAACAATCATATTAAATCTAAGAAATAAATGGATATCGGGTTCATCGGGTTAGGTTGGGTTTAAATAATAGTAACCCAATATCAACTCAATACCTACGGTTTGAAAATTTTACAACACGATTAGACATTGGGTTGTTTCGGGTTGAGTTATTTCGTATTGGGTTGAGTTAGGTTAATCGGATTGGTAGGGTTTTTGAGCACCTCTAGTGTGTGGACCATAATTTCAAACCTCTACTTTTCTTCTCATCTCATTCCTCCCATCATTTTTTATATTATTAAAATGTTTTATACAATTAGAAAATGTTATTTCTCTTTTCTAAATATATAATTTCAAAGCTTTTTATTGGTGAGAAGTAAGAATTGGGAGTATGATAAAATAAAATTAGTCTTAGAGTAATTTTTTTTTTTTTTGAAAGTTCTTCAAATTTAAAGAATTTCATACTCTTTTTTACTTTTTTTATTTTGGAGAACGGATATTCATGTGATATAGTGAGATATATCTCGATTTTAATGTTTCGTTTTATTCCGTCTTTATAGATGTTATATATGGTTTTAAGAAATGAATAATATCTTTATTTTTGAATAACTAAATATATCAATATTAGTATCAAATTAACTATTTAAAAGTTTTTTTTTTGTGTAACTTTTTTGATTCAATTTTTTTAATTTTAATTTAATAACGAAATAATTTATTTTTATTTAATAAAATAATATTTTATAAAAATAATAATTAAGTATTTTGTTAGAACTTAATGATTATCCTAATTATATTTTGTATTTTTTATATTTAAAATGAAATGTTTATTTTGTACTTGACTATGTTTATGTGCAATTAGTTACACTAATTCAAACATGAAACTTTAATAAGTTGTACTTGCACACAGTTTATTTATAATCTTGAATTTTAAGTAATATGCACCAATAAACGGTACTTCATACATAAAAAAATGATTTTTAATAATTTTTATCAAATATTTTATAATATAAGTATAAGTTGAAGAATTGGTTGAAGCATAAAAACTTATTCAAAATCTCTATTTTAAATAATTTATATGGAGATGCTTCAAGCCTTTTAAATGGTTGTTTACCATTATTATATTTGTTGTAGTTTAAGGATATTTGTAGTTTTATGCAAATTATAGGGATCAAAATTGTAATTTGCTCTATTATTTATAGTAACAAAAAACGCCGATCATATTCATGAAGGATCAGACGGAATTACAATAAAACAGTTAAATTCATAAAGGATCATACGGCAATAGAATAAAACAGTTAAATCACATGTGATTTTATATGTGATTATAGAACACGGTCAATGAAGCGTGAGCAGACGATGTGGCTTGCAACCTTAAATCTCAGCAAAATCGTGCGAATCACATGTGATTTTAATGTAAAACGAGACGTGATTCAACCGTCTTCATATTATCTTATTTGGCTTTTTTTTTTTTTTAAATATGAACCTGACTCGTATATTCATACCCCTTCACCATATGAGTGGTATGTGAGTGAATAAGGATATGAAATACTTATGAGTGGGAAAGGAATATAAAAAATAATTCATATGTAAGTAAAGAAGGCATTAATCGCAATCTCCTACAAATACATTGTTTTTATGAAAGATACGTCTAAAACACCAATAGGAATTTAATAATACTGATACGTGATGTTTTCTTTAAATTTTGACATGTGATTAATTTATTATAATATAAAGTTTATATGAAA
Source organism: Cynara cardunculus var. scolymus (assembly GCF_001531365.2). Classification (NCBI taxonomy): domain Eukaryota; kingdom Viridiplantae; phylum Streptophyta; class Magnoliopsida; order Asterales; family Asteraceae; genus Cynara; species Cynara cardunculus. The sequence continues at coordinate 9,818,590 of NC_037529.1, read as the reverse complement.
CAAAAAAAAGTTATCTGGTGATTTGGTTTACTCGTAAAGAAATGCAATCACAATTATGGTTGCAGTCTGATCGGGTTGAAGAAATTTAAATAATTTAATTCAATGTTTACGGTTTAAAAAATCTTAATCCAAGTAAAACTACAACCACACCCAATTCAAACTGTGTAGATTAATCGAGTTGAAACTTTGGTGCATTATTTAATAATCTAACTAAGCGTTTATGTTTAAACGCAATAAAAGCAAAATAAGAACATACAAAAAAGGTAACAAACTCAAAAAAGCTTGAAGATTCATCCAAATAAGAAAGTAAAATTACGGCTGAGATTGTAATATAATTTTGAATATAGCTAGTTACGGATTGGTCTATTGTCTAATTTATATATGTAAATCAATCACTTAACAATAATATTAAATTCATAGTAAAGAAAATATCGTGTTCATCAGGTTGGGTTAGGTTCAAATTACCTAAACCCAATAGTGTATCAAGTATATGTCGGGTTACCTTCGGTTGAGTTTTTTAGGTTTTCTTGGTTTGGGTTAGTCTGTTTTTTGAGCACCCCTAATCACAATGGTCTACATCCAAACAACGTGGATTCACTTTGTTCGAAAATACAAAGAATAACACATGTCAAAATTACGATTTAAATCATACTGTAAACATAATGTAAGAAAAATAAGACTGCAAACACCATTAATAAAGTGTTGAATTAAATATGAGATGGTAAAGTTGTATACTTTATGACAAACAAAGACAAAGAATGAGAAGAGATTTTGGGTTAGTGATGAGAAAAAAAGGCCCAAAAAGAGCAAAACCAATTGAAACTATAAGACTTAAAATGTTAGTTTTGCAACTTTTCATGTATGCTTTAAAGAATGGTTGCTCTTTTGGGACCTTCAATTTCAATTTATACTTTAATTAAAAAAATATTTATCATCTAAAATTACTATTAAAGACAAATATTTAAAAGTATTGATTATAATAAGGGGTCGTTTACCAAATGCTTATTCGGGTAAACATTTATTAAGTAACATTACCTCACCGGATGAATATAGTAAGGACCAAGAGTCTTACCCGGTAAGTACTTACCTGGTAAATTGTTGCATACGATGTTGTTTTGATGGACTAAAATCTTACCCGGTAAATACATAATAGTGTTAAATTTTACCGGGTAAGTGTTCGATAAACGACCCCTAAGTTTGTTTCACAATATAAAACTCTTTTTTTTTGCCTGTTTGTGTTCACTAAAATACATGTAAAAACTTCATACTGTAAAACAAATACTTTGTGAAACAAATATATGTTAATCAATGCCTTAAGTCCCAACATTAGCTAGAACAAAAAAACATGTGAGGTTTTAAAGTATAAGTTCTCACAATTATTACAGTATTTGAGGTTCTTATCTGATTATGTTTTAAAGGACACAATAATATGAGTTTGTGTTTTTACACCATTTTTTTTCGATTATATATTGAAATAACAAAGTTATCAGTTAAATTACGTCATTTATGTTTGTTGATAATTATTAATTGATTAATGTTATTCTCGTTAAGTTGTCCTTTCTTTGTCGTATTCCGAATCCATCAATCATGTTAAATAGTGTTATACTTGTCCGTTTGTCGAATACATAAGAATCAACAAATTAAACAAAAAGATATGTTAATTTAGTCATGGGTAGGTCGTGAAGACGAATAAGATCTTGCAATGGCATTGTGAGGACACAAATCATCTCTTCTCTCAAGAATAATATATCACCAAGGTAGAACAAAATCAACACATATAGCAAAAGTAGGGGTTTTGATTGAGGATGACAATAATAGAGACTAAGATGACTTTAGTTTACCCTCTAACATGTATAGGAATGATGATACTTCAAAATTTGGTTCATCATTGCACAGTAACGTACAACATGGTTTCCCCTCACCCTGTCATTTTACAGTTAGGAATCCTTCTTTTTCTCCCCCAATTTATCGATCCATATAGTTTCAAACAAAACACCCTCGATCGTATTTGAGAGAAGAAGCATGTGCAGGATTTCCTGTATCAGAGAGCACTTCATATCTTTTTTGGGGTCAAGAGATGGATTATATCAACACACAAGATTTTCTAGTACCCGTATCTAACCAACTTTCTGGAAAAAAAAGGGATTACAAATCACATAATAACCTAAGAATCCAGTTGAGAAAGGACTAAGATCACACCATGTAATGTCTTCAAAATTTCACATAAACAAAAATTCATGAAAACCACTGTATGGATTATAATCCAAAAGAACGAACGAAGAAGATGATGAAATAACTTTTGTGTGAGATAATGCTTGAGAAGTCTTTGACAAAAGGAGAGAGATCAGAGAACAATTTGAGGGTAGAGTTTTGATATATGATAAGAATTTAAGATGGGTGGGTGACAAATTTGAAGGGCGTATCAGTTATAAGCAATCCAATTTAAAGAGACCCTGAAGTCAGGGGAGTAGGAGAGAAAAATTAGGGCTCTTTGAAGAAAAGGTGGAGATGGTTGAAATGGAGGAGGAATCGAGAAAGAGAAATGAGGGATTGTGGGAAGTGGAAGGACATAAATGAGAGGTTTAATTTAAATTTAAGAGAATATGTGATAAGATGATGCTTTAAATAGTTGTATATTAATTATCAAAACTTATACTTCTTATTTTTTAACAATAATTGTTTAATGTGTTTTATAGTATATTATGTGAAATGAAATATTGGGGAATATAAAACAAATTAAATAAATAACTACAGGTTTAAAATATAAGTTCTAAATAATTCACTATTTTTTAATAATACTTAATAATATAATTAAATCAAAAGATATTCGATATTAGACTCGTTTTGAAAGTATTGATGAGACGATTATAATGATGTATTTTGTATAATAAAAAATTAATTTTTAATGCGTTTTAGTTCACGTATGATTATTTATGTTAATACGATAAGAGTGTAAAACGAAAAACGAAAAATAAGGGATATTAAATAAATAAATAAATAAATATATATATATATATATATATATATATACATATATATTGATTGGTGGACAATTGTTGTTTTTATAGCATGTTGGTCTAACACAAGTGTTTATTTTTTTAATGGGGTGTTTAATATTTAGTTAAGTCGTGGGTTTGATCCAAATCTATTTTACGTTTATCATTCTTTTTCTTCGTGAAAGTTTGGCAACGATTTGTTGTAAGATCGAGATAATATAAAAAACGCTCAAACCCATGTTTTCGTAAAAGGACTTGTATCTGTTCGAATAATATATATGCGATATGTTTGAAACCTTTTTTTTAAAACGTCTGTTTTTGAACGTCTCAAGTCATGTCTGATGGTTATATGTCAATAATCCAAGTTTGATTCAATCTCCTTTTGTTTTGCAATGTAGATTTGATGGCGAAGAATTCTTAAGAAAAATGAGCGGAAAAAAGATAATGTACGTTGGCGATTCAGTAAGCGTAAATCAGTGGCAATCAATGGTTTGCCTTCTTCATGCTGCATTGCCATCTCAATCCAACATAACTGATGAAACTATCAACTCAACTAGAACCGTCACGTACCAGGTAATATATGAATTGTTATTATCCATTATTTTATATAATACGTTATAAAGAAGTACTTAATGGTCATGTTATGATGTGAGCTTTGTAGGATTACGGAGTTTCGATTTCGGTTTTCTTATCTCATTACTTGGTAGACATTGTTGATGAGAAAATTGGACGGGTTATGAGACTTGATTCCATCGCAGACGGAGATATATGGAAAGAGAACGATGTTTTGATCTTTAATACTTGGCTTTGGTGGTATCGTAGCGGAGATAAACAACCGTAAGTACGATTTTTTATTTCGAAGATTATACAGTCACTGACCAATAGTTTAAAAGTTGTACGGTTTGATGCAGATGGGATTATATTGAAACAGATAATAAAATACTGAAGGACATGGATAGAATGGCTGCTTTTCGCGAGGGTTTGAAGACTTGGGCGAATTGGGTCGATTCAGATGTGAACACACTAAAAACGACCGTGTTTTTCCAAGGAGTTTCGCCGTCTCATTACAAGTAATGATTTCTTTACTGAACATTATAAAAACTAAGTTTTATGATAGACATGAGATCCGACCCTTGATCAAATTTAATGTATTAAGAGCATCTTCAACAAATTCTTTAAAAATGGAGAAAATTAGGGTTTTCGATAGTTTTTTTTATTCTTATTTTAAAAAATTTGTTCAAAGTATTCTAAAACATTTACAATTAGTTTTTTTTAAATAATTTTATCAAAATAAAAAAGCAAAAGTCAAAGTCTTAAAAAAATTACATTTAATAATTTCTCAATGTAATTAATTAATAATTTCCAAATAAAACAAAAAGAA
>NC_037529.1:9786278-9813648 GCF_001531365.2 Cynara cardunculus var. scolymus | reverse complement strand
AGTACTTTACGCATAAAAAGTGGTTTTTAAGAGTTTTTGTCAAATGCTTTATAATATAGTATAGATATTTTATACGTATATTATTAATGTAGTTTGGTAATATAAAAAAGTTTACAGTACATGATTATTCAAAGTTGTCGGTTTGAAATTTTTTGAACTTAACATAACCTAAACAAAAGTACATTATCCAACCTAACCCGTTCAGATGACCTTTCATATTTAACTCAAGTTCTTGATTAACGCATGTTCATGATTTTCCACCAATCAAAGCTTCATTATATATGAATCACCGTGGATATGGATGACCTTCCATATTTATGTAGGTTCATGATTATGCAATTCACATATCACCTTTAATGTCCAAGAATCTTTTTTTGCCAAGCGTTTCCATTCTAGTTCGAATAGACAACCCGTATGTTTGGTGGAGATTCTTTTACCTTTGTAGGTACCGCCACAGTCACAATGAAATACAATTGTAGAGGTCTTGAATCTTTTAGTAATAATAACGCAACCAAGTGAATTTCCAACGTGGTAAACCCAACTTATTAGATCTTGACGAGAACTGAACACCTGAAAATAAAGAAACGAGACATAGATAAAATATATTTAGTTAATACCATGTCGGTTGAAGCAATTTACACTTGAAGAGGTGTAGGTAATAGGGTGATATTTGATTGGTTTGAGTTTGGCTTCAAAGTTTAAAAGTATCAGAAGGTTTCAGGTTCAAATCCAAAAAAATAAAAATCTTTTTGTGGCCATGGAAATTTAAATACGATAACTCCGAATTATCTGCAAAATATATGATCATCCCTAGATTAATTGACTCACATGACAAGTTGGATATAGAGGTTAATAAAAAAATAAAATAATAGAAAGCAAACACATAAAAAGGTAGATAGCGTTTCTTTTAAGGAAAGTTATGGAGTGTATCACAGACAATTATGGGTACTGACGACACCCATCAAAGCCGCGTTTATTATACACGCTAGCGCTTTGTGTCATCATGCATATTATTTTTATTTAAATGTAATAATTAATTGGACAAAGTATATGAAAAAATAATATATTTTAACTTTATTTTTATTTTGATAACGTATTTTCAAAAAATGTATTTTGATATTTAAGATGTAAAGTTTTAAATACTTAGTTAATCGGTTAAAACATTAATTAATTTGTATAAAAACAAATAATTAGAACATCTCCAATATTTTTTTTTATAACAAAAAAATCAATTTTTATTGTCTATAATGCTCCAACACTTTTTTATCTCATTCTAAAAAATAGAGAATCATGAATAAAACTTCAAAAAGGATAGACCAATGAGTGTTAAATTAATATCTCATTTCGTATATATTTGAAAAAGTGTATTTAAATCATAAAATTATAGAATATTTAAATAACATAATTAATGATATAATCTCTAAACTAAAGAAGATGTTGGAGTTGATTGTAATTTATTATAGAGATTTTAACTTTTAATTCTTTATTTTACAGAAATTTAGAGAAGCCGTTGAAGATGCTCTTATATTCCTCAAAATTTTCTTCAAAATGGACTCTAAAATAAATTACATTCATCTCCAACAAATTCATTATTTTGGGGAATCCAAGATTGATTAAAATATTACATTCATCTATTAATATATTTTCTTTCTTTAAATATTTAAGTTTTCAAAGTGTTTTATTGATGGTTTGAATTGGTAATTATTTATACAAATATAGCCTAGCAACGACAAAAGTAGTCGTTAAAGCTCAACATTTTGTCGGAATTGCAACAACCATCGTCATTGAGATGCAGCCTCTGTTAGTGTGTAGTTGTAGTTCCTTGTAGGTAGAAAATTATACCTACCGCGATCATATGTCTTCGCTATAGTCATAGATAATGAAATAAAAAATTAACTTTTTATCTACTGCGACAACCCGTTTTAACATTTTTTACTTTCGGTGTACAACCTACTTTATGGAGTCAAATGCATATGTGACTTTTCAAGTGTATATAAGAAGCTACAGTAAGCACATTTTTGGTGTTCAGGAAGTAGAGAAGAAAAATTGTATGCTAAACAGGGAACAATCCTATTTTTGTATTCAGAAAACTAATATCAGTTCAAACACAAATATTGAGCAAATGTTGCTTCCTAAGCCTGAAACTTAGACCATCCACACACATCTTTCAAAGCAATTGCAAAAAAGCAATTGCATGCCATGTAGGATTTCACTTGCAAATTTTGAAAGTGTAAATGCAAGCCACGTGGACATCTATAACATTGAAATATAATATGTAGAACAATTAATTTTATAAATTAATAATGTTAATGTATTTTTAATAATGTTAATGTATTTTTAATAATGTTAATGTATTTTTAATTACATTAATTATATAATAAATTAAATTATTTTATATGTAATATTTTTAATTCAATAAATGTTGTGTTTTGATATGATTTAATAAATTAATGTTTCAAATTTAAAACAATAAATTATATAATTATATCATATATTAGTCGTTTTAATTAACATTTAATTAAAATAAAACATGTTATTAATTAAAATATGTAATATTTAGAATGTATATATAAATAATTTATAAAATAGTTAATAAATGTTGTAGTAGGGACCACTTTTAAAAGTGTAGGTGACGTGACACAGTTGAAAGTGTTGTAGGTAAATTGCAGGTGTGTGGAAGATAATTGCAAAAGCTGATGTGGTACAATTGAAAGTGTAAATGGATTGCAGGGATATGGATGGTCTTACACCCAAAGAATACCTTGGGAATCCAACAATCGTCGAAAGATCCTGCAGCGTGGGGACACAAATCAAGGGTTCATGAACAAGTGGACTAGGTAGGTGACTTCAACAAGCAAATTATGGTGATTTTAGTATGTTAAATCGATTACGTGAATTGGTTCGAAAACGCGTTCGACATCAGTCCTCGACAATATCCAATTTAATACAACCCAAGAGTCCCTTTCACTTATGATTACCACACACGATAATACCAGCTGTTCTACAACAAAGTGCTGCAACTGTCACCTTCCTTGGATCTTCATCCCCATCCTATATACTGTTAGTATAATATGGGATTTGGAAACGCGTCTTTGACCCACAGACATTCATCATTCATGCCATTTTATTTCACCCTACCCTATATATATATATACAACACTCTTTCATGTCTTCTATCTACAACTTGATTAACATCATCAACATTTACTAGAAATGGCTTCTTCTTCTTCTTCTACCACTGCACTTTCAGTTTTCCTCCTCCACCTGATTCTACTTCTTGGGAGCACTTCTATTGTAGTCTTTGCAGATTTCTACAATGAGTTTGATATTACTTGGGGCGATGGCCGAGGTAAGATACTGAGCGGCGATCAGTTAACTCTCTCCCTCGATAAATCATCTGGCTCTGGCTTTGAATCAAGAAACGAATACCTGTTCGGCAAGATCGATATGCAGCTGAAGCTTGTACCTGGCAACTCTGCTGGCACAGTCACTGCCTACTATGTGATTATCTATCTCTTTCTTGTTCATTACTTGATACTTATTAAACTAATCATTTCTAGCTAGAAATTTGGAAATGCTAATAAAACGTTACTAATTGCATGCAGTTGTCTTCCAAGGGCTCCAACTGGGATGAGATCGACTTCGAGTTCTTGGGTAACTTGAGTGGCGATCCTTATATTCTGCATACAAATGTGTTTAGCCAAGGCAAAGGCAACAGAGAGCAACAGTTCTACCTGTGGTTCGACCCAACTTCTGATTTCCACACATATTCCATCCTCTGGAACCCTCAACGCATCATGTAAGTACTATTATATACATATATATATATATATATATATATATGCATCCTCCTTTCTTCTACATATTACTATGTATGTATAGCAACAGATCTTTTATCCGTCTTTCTGTTTATTAATCTTCCTGTATGATCAATACTTCAGATTTTCTGTGGATGGAACTCCCATTAGAGAGTTCAAGAATGCGGAATCGATAGGGGTGCCGTTTCCAAAAGCTCAGCCGATGAGGATACACTCTAGCTTATGGAACGCTGATGATTGGGCAACCAGAGGTGGATTGGTGAAGACCGATTGGAGTCAAGCTCCTTTCACTGCTTCCTACAGAAACTTYAAGGCCGATGCYTGTGTTGTTTCTTCTGGGAMATCGTCYTGTAATAATGGGTCAACAACAWCATCATCATCATCATCTTCTGGTAATTGGTTATCGGAGGAGTTGGATAACACAAAGCAGGAAAGGCTGAGATGGGTTCAAAAGAACTACATGATCTACAACTACTGCTCAGATTCCAAGCGTTTTCCACAAGGATTTCCTCCGGAGTGCAAGACCCCATAAGATATTCTTTCATGTATTTAGTTTTAATTAAGATTGAAGATAGAATTACTTATTCATATTCTTTGTAGCCATTACTCGATTTAATAATAAATTAAAGATTGGAATTAAATTTTGGTGTATATATGCTCTCCATTGTTTAATTAATTAAGCTTTTTTCTTTTCTTGTATCAAAACTAGGAATTAATTAACTCAATCAAAGATTTGCTGTTACAACATACCTTTTCATTAGCAAATTAAGACAGTTTTCTTTGTTATTAGCGAGATGAGTGTCTTATTTTTTTGGTCTGTAGTTGGAATGAGACAACAGATTGATGCTAAAATCACGATTTTAATGGTTTTGGGTTAGGGTTGGTTCGAGTTGTACTTGGAACATAAATGAAAAACAAGGCTATAAATAAATAATAAACTTCCAATAACCACTACAACAAAATTGGATTCATAGCACACCATATCAATTTCAAAGCGTCCTAATATAATCTTTTATAAGACTCAATTTATAGAACAAAGATATAAGTAGTCCTATCAAAAGACGTTCTAATAAGTTTATAAGACGCTTTTGGATGCATTAACAAGTTTTTGAAGAAACCTTTACTAAAAAAACATCCCATTAGTTATTTACAGAATACTATTTAAAAAAATATCTTATAAAACAAGTATCCTATAAATAAATGGATTTGTATATCACTTTTTTAAAAGTATCCTATATATAAAATAGCTAATTAATATGACACATTGTATTAGAAATGTCCTAAAAACTTTTTAATACGTCAAAAAATGTTCTATAAACTTATTACAATTCTTTTAGATAGAACAATTTATTTTTTGATCCTATAAATCGAGTCTATTGGGACATTTTCATATTGATGGCTTCTTACAAACTCAATTTTATTATAGCGAATTATTTGACGAATATTTATTGTATTACAGCAAATATATATATATATATATATATATATATAGAGGGATGTTATTCTACACCCTTTGCTATTCCTACACCCTATACAACCCTCATCTCAACCATTCAATTTTTAATCAATTAATTGTTTCCTAATATAAAGTATTAATCATAATTAATAAACTCTATTCATATTCCATAAATATTCAAATCATAATAAATGAACTCCAATCATTTCTATAAATATCTCAATTAATTGGGTTGCAAAGGTTGTACAAATGCACAAGGTTGTAAAAGAAATATACCCTATATATATATATATATATATATATATATATAAACATATAAACAGCTGTTTTACAACAAAAATCTGCTCACCAACCCAAGGAAAAGGATTGCTATATGCGTACGTTCTTCTAGCATATATATAGTCTCACCTTCCTTCGTCATCACCCTTGAAAAACCCTATAAATACATAACCCTTCACACCTTGTATCTTCACATCAACCAAACCAAACCTTGGTTAATTCACTACAACAAAATTGGGTTTATAGGACATCTCTACTTTCAGGTTAATCCAAAAAAGTTCATATTAAAGAAAGGAGAGTGAGGGGAAGAGATACACAATAGAATTGAAAACCTCCGAGGATGACTCCCATACAATTCTTGCAAGAACCAGAGTTTGCTGCTGACACAACAGGATTTGTTCAATACCATCATAAAATTGATACCTACATTCCGCTTCCCATTCATGGATGAGCCTCTACTTTGATTCATGGAGCTACTATGGTAACAACTGCAACACAACTGCAACACCTGGGAAGGCAACCCGATTGGCAGTTAGCATGGGAGGGAATATGGACCTTCTTTCTTTTGAAACTGACTGATGTTGAAGAATCAGCGGAATGCCATATCTACATAAAAGAACATTTGTTCGCAGACTTCCAAGTTATACCCGATATATGCAAAATTGCCCTTATAACATTAACATAAATGTATGGGTTCATCGGCGAATCCATATGATCATCAATCTCCTATACGTTCACGAGTCAAACCCATTACAGGTCGAGTTACTTGGGTTGCTTCAAAGCTCACCAACGATCTCTACTCGATGATCTAATGGATTTAGATCAACTATCAAGTCGATGGATAAGGGTAGAACCAATAAGCCAGCCAGCTTAGGGTTATAATTACAGTTTCTCCCATAACATTCTCCACAAACCAATATACCAAAATATATAATTATACAGAGATTAACAAGAAAATGAGCAGGAATATATATGTATCTGAGTCCTTGTCAGTTCGTTAAATTGAAAACCTTACTGTACAGGCAAACCCGAATTATCTCTCCTAGAAAACCCTAAAATTTACTGCCAATTGGTGGAGGAGAGTCATACTACTTGACAGTTTAAACCAGTCATTCATTTTCATTCGTCTTCGTCTAACTCTACGATCTGTGCCCGTCTTTCAGCAGCTTTTTTCCTTACAAAGAACCCCCACCGCATTGCCGCCTTTATCTTCAGCCAACCAACAACAGCTTTCCCAGGCCGGCTGCGATCCTCATCAAACTCAAAGTTTGGAGCTGGTGATGGGATATACGATGGAAAAGAAAACCCATCTTCACCCACCCCCCCTCCATGACCACCTCCCATGCTGAACAGTCGAAGTAGATGTTGCATATCTTCATTCTCGAGCATCTCATGACTTCTCATGCGGATCTCATCCTCTGACATGAAGTCCCCGACACCCTTGTCCCTACCACCGTGGGACCAGTCATCAAAAGGATTCATATTGGCTTGCTGGAATTGTGAAGATGATTGTGGGGGGCCAAGAGCTAGCCCGGCCCTGCTATCATATCCGTTGTTCTGTATCTGCTGGGAAGAAGAATTGCCAATATGGCGACCATTTGAAGCAAATGAATTCATGTCGTACTGCCCATGTGGATTGGTGTTTACATGTTGAGGCAGGGTTTGGTACGCTGTGTCCACATTATCATTATAACCTGAACCCAAGTGATAAAGGGATTTAATCAGATCTCCAAATTTGTATTTTCTCATGTCATCAGGCAAATCAAAGTTTAGATTCAAAACCCAAGCATCATTAGTTGACGAACAGATGATGAACTCATAGCAGATTACGTGTGGTCAATCAGTCTCCCGGTTAAAAAATAAGCATAGTGAAAAATCAAGTATCAAGCACGGCAGCCTTTACCTCCTAATAGCAGGTTTGAATCAACTGAGGCCAACTCTGAGGAACCCACAGCAGGCAGGCGAGGTGGCATTAGCTGATTATTTGAAGCTCTGGGATACTCCATGGAGCTCATTGAATATTCATTACGAGATACACCTGACCTCTTTGGTTGCTTAAAGCTCACAAGTGACTTGCCATCATACTCTACAACTTGGCTCCAGTTGTCGTACGCCTTCTTAACCAATGCATCCACATACATCTGTGAGAACAAAAAACAATAATTTAATTAATGAACCCATGTCCACTATTAATTATCGTTGCTAAAAAAAATTATTACCAATGTACCCGAAGAAACGTCATTTATGTTTATTCAGAGCAAATATGTTTTATGAAATAACGCAAACATGAAGATTCGACATAAAATTTTAAATAATGGGATTTGGAGGACCAACTTTCTCCACTACAGATTAATTGTTTGTTCTATTACCAAGGAGATAAAGAGACAAAGAAGAAACACACTTTGAAAGAATAGGAACATCAAAGGCAGGGAGGAGAGAGACATAGGTTAAAAGAAGATGCTTGTAGTCTAATTACTTATCGAGGAAAAAAAAACTATTGAAATTCAACTACTAGGGAGTCCAGCTCCATATTAGGCTTAACAACTTAGCCTCGTAAACAAGTTCAAATTTTACGTCTTCTGAAATAGCTGTGAACCCTGGGCCTCCAACATGTTAGTGGGTGGTCGACTGTCATTAACACAGTTTCTTGATGTTTCTACCACTTCCAGTTGTTGAGTTTAATCGGACCGTCCACCTTGGAAAAATTCATAGTCTTATACTTCTATTGATCAACACAACCAACAAAAAAAGGACAAACACATTACTGCGATAATAATGGGCAGGCTATTGCATTTTTAAGATAAGTAAGAGAATTTCAAAAAAATAAGACCAAAATAGGAGCAAAGGCTATCGAACCAAAATAAAGAAAACCTATCATGAGAAAAGAGATGAACAGCACCATTTAAATCTACAAACCCAAGAAGAATGAATAGATATAATAACACAATAATGCATATAGCAAAAACCTTTTGACTGTCGGAAAGAGAATCAGCTGGTTGATATTGGTCATTAGCAATAAGACCACTTAGCTCATAGATATTGTTGAAAACAACACCAACATTTCTTGTATCCTCGGGATAATATACATAAAGCTTCCCACTCAGCACACATGTTTTTGCATGCTCTATCAGAGCCTCCCACATCTTATTTGACATGCCACTTCCAAGGATCTAAGGAAAAGAAAGAAGTGCATCAGAAGAGAATTACACATTGAGAGGACAAGATGACCCAACAAACCATACCATATACTTACATTGCGTAGTTTTTGGGAATCCCTCACAACAAGGCGAAGGAAATCTTCAACCGTGAAGATCCCAGCACTATTTAGCCTCTTGTGGAATGATCCATCCTTGCCAATTTTCTCTAATCTCCACACATCATCATTTAAGGCAGGTGGATAGTGTTTCTTGTACACTGTCAATGAGAAAAATAGTTAACAGACTATCAAAACACTTTCTTTAATAACTAAAATAGCAAGGCCATGAAGGTGAACCAACATACATTCCCCTCTATGGTCTTTAACAGTGAAAGCTTCAGTCTTTGCTTCACGAACACGAATGCCTTCACAGAATCCTGAGGCTACCTTCAGACCAAGCCTAAATTTCCTGCTCCTAATCCAACTTGAGTTATCGGTAAAAGTTAGCTCCCCTAATGTTCCAACACCTTCTTTGAGTATCACCTGCAGCTCTCCAGTCAACAGTGGCCTCTTTCCTTCACGCTCTTTTACAACATGGCTTTCAAACTCCTCTTGAGTCCAACCTTCATCATCTTCATTGTTAAAATCACCTTCCAGCACAACAACATCTAGCTTTATTGATGATTCAGGTCCTGATGTAACAACATGCCCGGTGTTAGCATCAACCAAGACAATATGAATAGCAGCACCCTGCTCCCCTTCAACTTTCCCTCCAGTGAAGAGAGGCAAAGACATCCTGGACTTGAAGTGAAGCTGCAAATTTCTCCCATCTGGTCCTTCAATACGCTTAGGTGAAGACCTGAAATTTCATTGGTTTAGACACTTAAATAGGCATAGAATATCATTTAACCAGTTGCGAATATCCGATCAAAAGCTGAACACACTTTCCTTTAGTTATGGATGGGGTCACAGTAAACGTCCAAGATGATACACCTTGGTGTATTCTTTTCGCCATGGATATGGCGTTGATTAACGTTTGAAACAAAGTTGGGGGTTTTGGATAAACACTTCAAAATCTAAAGGTTTTGGATAAACACTTCAAAATCTAATGGTTTTGGATTAATCCAGAACAAAGCAAAACACATCAAGTGCAATGCTATCTGAAACTCATAGGGAAACATAACACTCCATAAAACTATTTGGATGGGATTAGAAAGGACATTGTTCATTACTCGGGATCAGTTTTCCTAAAAGACAAAAGGACTAATATGGTTATTAGCCAAGATGATATGGATATTAGCCAAGATCACCTTAGTGCATCCTTTTTGCCAATAATATGGTGTTGATAGATGAAACTAGAAAAGTACTAACTCAAAATTGGCTCAGAGAAACACTTTGGAATTTAAAGATTTTAGAAGAACAAAGCCAATATATTAAGTACAATCCTATCCACGTTGATAGGGAAAAGGAACATGCTGTAAAAGCATTCAGACTGGACTTTGAAGGATATCATTACTGGGGATCAGTTTTTCAAGAAGACAAAAGTACTTATTTGGATATTAGCCATATGATAAAAGCAGAGTGATGAAAAGGCAACAAGCTTCAACAGCCCTATGATTGAAAATTTCCATCAGTATGGAAAGGTAAGTTCTAGAAGAATGCATCAAGACATCCTACGGTTTATGAGCAACATGTTAGGCCACTAAAGGACATGCATACAAAATGAATCTAGTATAATTACCAAGGTTTTAAAGTACAGAAACGCATGGTTACGCCTCAAGAAGGAAAAATACTAGACAAAAACTATAGAATATACTAAACAGAAATATATTGGACATATTATATACCGAACAGATTACACAACATATATACCAACAAAGAAAATATATAGAATATATATACACAATCTTTACATATAAACTAACAATGAAAAATACATACACAATATATATAAGTATATAATATACTAGCAAATAAATAATATGATATCTCAAGTAGGTTAAAGAGACTTCTATACTCTGTGCTTGAATGCAGCAGGTTCAAAGAACATATATATATATATATATGTGTGTGTGTGTGTGTGTGTGTGCCGTGTGTGAGGGGGAAGAAATGAGGTTTTAAAACATTATTGAGAGGTGAATCGCTGTTGAGAGGAAGACAAGAACCAGACATTCTTTTTTAACCGAAATTTAGTGTTTTGTCTTTTTTATTATTTAAATAAGGAGGCACGCCCACTACATAAGAGAGTGCGCCTCTCTGTAGACTCACTGCTTCACCTACCGCCTCACACTTGCAAGGCGTACCGCGTATGAATCAGCCAAACATTGAGATGCGACACCTCAAGTGCGGTTTTGGGCCACCTTGTCTTGAGGTGCGCCTTAAAGCGTACGCCTCAGCCGGTTTTAAAAACCATAATAATTATAGATCATGAGGTGTAGATTAGTCAAGATGACATCGGGCATTTAGTTAAGAAATATTTGCATGGATGGAGTAGACCAAGGAAGGTGGCCTTAGGTAGGCATGCGTGGAGGTGGACATTTATGTCCTTGACGACCACAGGCCCACAACTGTAGGATTCACTTACTTTCCGTTTCTTTCAGGGTTTCACACTTCATAATTTGGGTTAACTTTAACCCAGTCAAGTAGTTGTATTATGAGATATTGGTTCATGATGTAACTAACATGATGTCTAGCATTTTCATACAAATTACATTTATGTATGCACGTCTGCAAAAAGGATAAGCAAGAGAAAAAGACAAGCCACATAGAGAGACTCGAAACAATCAAACTGCACAAACATGGTAGTAAAAAAATCTCTTCAAAACAGACGTAGGTTACCTAGTATTGAATTGGTTAAAACGACATGAAACCGAAACTCAGGTTTAACTCTAAAATGGGTATAAAATATAATTGGTCCCTAAACTTTTAATTATCCTAATTTGAGTGTCCAACTGTCCATGATATATGACTCTTTGCGATCAACCTTGTATTCCATGGGTATCTATGTGGCTTTGATCATTTGATGGAAATCCAGGTGTAAAGAAAACACTTATAAAGAGATTACTACGGCTACCACTACCTTATGAATGCAATACATTTATAAAAAAAATTATCACAAACCTTCCATTACTTAGTCGAGCAGGGCCTAGCTTTGCTAAAGCTCGCTCCACTTCCTCACTAACCTGTTCACAGAAAATGGCTTGTGAGCTGGTCAAAGGTAGGAAGAACAATCGCAGAAACTTTATGTAACTTGTAATAGGAATTGTATCAAGTAAGACACACCCACACAAAATCATCTTTAGTTCCCTTGGTTCAAAAAGTAAATCTTCCCAAAAACAGTGCTCTCAATGTAAAATCTGATAATAGAATAATGCAACAGTGCTAGTTGTAACAAGTGTCCACAGAAATAAATTAGCTCATACTAAAAGAGAATTGAAAAGGCAAACAAATCATCTCACATATTTTAAAAGTGGAAAATGAAAAAGGTGACATCTTACAACTCTGCGAAGAATAGGTTCCAAGGATGAGCAAAGCTTTTGGAGACTATCCACCTTCAAAGCTTCCACAATTACACTGGATAGAAAAAAAAAATATCTATCAAAAGTGGATTCAAAAATTCTCCAAATAAGCACATGCAAAATGTTGAAATAGCATTTGTTATCAAAAGAAAAAACTTGATATAGAGTTGTAGACGATTTACACATAATCAACCTGCACACAAGCATATTTTGGCAAGAATTGAGAATCAACTTGGTTGCATGAATCAAAGCAGATACTGGAGTGGGACCCTCCATAGCATCGGGTGACCAAGTATGCGATCCTACCCGAATTCGCGCAAGTGTGCCCACACCCCCCAAACTGCAGATGGGGCTGGAGATCCAGACACCAGCTCCTGCTCTGCGTGTAAAGTGGCAGGCTTATACCATTACGCTCACGAGCAGAATCTTAGCTTTGATTGGTATTTTTTTTTCTTAGTGATTGTAAAGGAGGGCGCTCCTTTGTTCTCAGTTACTCATCAAATGGCACTCAGTTCATATCTTTGGTTTTTCTGCACCATATTTTGATCTCCCTTTTCACTCTGCTGGGCCGACACTGACACTGAGAGACGAAAGCTAGGGGAGCGAATGGGATTAGATACCCCAKTAGTCCTAGCYGTAAACGATGGATACTAGGCGCTGTGCGTATCGACCCGTGCAGTGCTGTAGCTAACGCGTTAAGCAACTCATCAGGCCCATGATCTGAAGACTACAGGTTCGAATCTCCAGATCGACATATGATGCTAAACGGAGACCAAGATAGAGAGCTGCTGTTGTACTTGTTCGCTCATCTTTCTAGTGTGCGCTTTAGTTTTCGAATGTCTCGTTCAACTCTTTCCTTTCCCACCAGCTCGTTCTTTACTAGACATCTAGCCGGCCTATTAAGCGCAGCTAAGCTAATATGCGGCCAACAAAGACCGTAATTACATAGATAACTGCTCCTCCGCGTATTCATTGCAGATTCTCTCAAATAACCGCTCTAACTCAGTCCTTACTTATGTATTGAACATCTAGTGGTGATAGAATGTAGAATCCGCAAGAAAGGCCAACATGTTGCAGGAAGAGTTTCAGGTATCCAAATGCTGACTCCCAATCGGGTTGCCTTCCCAGGTMATTGCATATGGCTATATAGAAAGTAACGAGAGCAAGCCCTCGCCCTTTATCCTGTATGGGTTTGTGTTCACTCCGGGCATCTTTTCGATTTTTTAGATTTTAGGTTCTTCGCGAAGCTGAGGTTTAGGGGAAAGAGGAAAGTCTTCGATCCGCCTTATCTTGCAGGTGACGACGACGTCGAGTTGACTTATTAATATTAATTAATGATCTTGCTCAGTAGGAGGGCTGTAAGGGCAGGCTGCTCTATATGGTCTGACCCCACCTACCCGTTCCGCCCAACCGTAAGCTAAAAGAAGCCCCCAAGACAACTTCCAAACCAACTTACTCAGCCAACCCTCAGTAGCGTAAGAATAAACAACTATCAAATACTGCTCAATTTCACCAAGCATCAAAATTTTAACGACCATACATTTCGAATTAAACAAAAGAAAGACCATCCATCACCACAAATTCGTTTGACAGAGAAGCTGTTTGTTGTCCAAGGTCCAGGCCTTATACAAGTCGTATTAACAAATATACATTTCAAAAGGTTTCAAAATAGTAGTAACACTTATAACTGGAAAAACATGAGAACTCAAAGCCAACAAGATGACAAAAACAGTTAGTAGTCTTTCTCCACTTGTTGTGTGTGTTGAAGAATTTCTCAAAATTCTAGGATCTGGACTTATATGATATTTCTCTTATGTAAACATTGTATGCCAATGTAAGTACAGAATTCTCCGTAAACCTCAATGTTTACATCTCTAAATTGTTGGAACTATTTCAAATCAACAGAATTCTCCGTAAACCTCAATGTTTACATCTCTAAATTGTTGGAACTATTTCAAATCAAACTTGCACTATGTAATAAGCAACCACTTGCATTCAAGATCAAGCTTATACAGGGACGGATCTGTGAAGGCCTGAGTGTGGTCCCATGCACCCACTCAACCGATTTCGCGAGTATCTTTTTTGGGGTATGAAAGGTGCACCTGCTAAACTTTGAAGGGTGCTCCGGAATATCAAAAAGTACAAGAAACATCAACCAAAAAACCGAAAAAGTCCCTGGTAATCAACCAAAAAACTTAAAAAGTCATTCGAAACAGTGGAATTCAGCTAAAAACACATCGAACAACTTTGCGGGCCTGGCATCTGATCCAGCTTAAAGGTGCACCAGCTGGCAAAAATCCTGGGTCCACTGCTGACTTTGTATATAACTATCTCATATCAAACACAAGGCGCATGTTGTGAATCAATGTTTGAGCATCTAACAGGCAGACAAAGCTTATCTCCTTATTATTGATAAAGCAATAAGAAGGCAAGACTTCAGGTTCATTCTAATCAGCATTCTGGACATATTTTAGTATTTTACTATAGCTGCAAGTGGAAAAACTATATATCTGAAACCAAATGCAAAAACAAAATGATAAGAACTAATTATTAATGCACTAGTAATGTTTTCACGTTTATCAACTATTCTATCATGGACCATGCTTTTCTTCAGGAACACCTGCCTTGCACCTGGACCTAGGCTCTATTGAGCACTGATGCACCCAGGTGTGGCTGACAGTTTGAATAAGACAAGTGATTGTTCCCACCGACTATGCTGTTACGGCGGTCAAAATACAAAATAGCGGTCAGGACTGAGATTTGAAATGGCGGTTATCGTGGTGGTATAGCGGTCCAAAAATAGCAGTCATAAAATAATATTAGAATTATATATAAATATAATATATATGTATGCATACATAACTTAACATATTATATGCATTAACTCAAAACATAGTTTCAACATCAATACATCAACGTAAACAAGTTTCAGCATCAAAACATCAACTTAAACAAGTTTCACACAAACAAAATAGGAAGCTGAAGCAGAAGCTGGGAAGCAGGGATGTTTAGTGTTGAGTCCACGAGGAGGCTGGTGGAGGTGTCGATGAGGAGGCTGGTGGCTGGAGTAAGACTTGTGGCTGTGAAGAAGACGGAGGAGGCTGTCGACTGTCAAGGAGGGGGCTGGGAGTATCGAGGTCGAGACATTGAGTGAGGACTGAGAAGGACGATGATGTTGAAAGAAAATTGAAAACCTATTACCTAATAGTCTAATCGAATTCGTTGACGGTTAAAGAATGGATTAAAATGATTTAGCGTTTTAAACTAATAAAATAAGTCCAAATATAAATAAGGCTGAAGTCAAAATTAAAGCCCCAAACAAGATCAAAATGTAAGCATCAGGTTCAAAAAGGCCCAACTGCAAATAGCGGTATCGCTGACAGCTATTTTACGTCAAATATCGGTGAAATAGCGGCAAATTGCATCGCTATTCTCAGAACCGATATTTTACCACCGCAATTTTGTATAGGACCGATAACCAATATTGCACCGATTTTAACAGCATAGCCCACCGAAATACCAACTAAGATAACACATGACAGGAAAAAGAAGCCTATCTACACATGGATTCCAAATTTTCCAAAGACCTATTACTTATTACAAGAATCCAAGCCTACAACAGTTACCTAAAACCAAATGTAAATCATAAAGAGCTTCACTCCTGAATTTGACCACTCTGACTTCATAAAAGTGAACTTCCGCTCTTAGAATATGAATCTTATATGCAGTACTGGAAAAAGAACAAGGGTCTCCATCTCAACTTAACTAAATCTAGGCCCAGTTCAGTGGAAAACCAATTGATTTCAAGTTGAATTGAATTTTACCCAGGTTTGCTTAGTTTCAAATTCAAGACGATATGTATTCTGATAAGCATCCTTTAATTGCTTACCCAAGTGTCCAAAGAAAGCATAAAGTAAGCACATGACTTGTCTCCATGAGTATGACTAGAATAGTGTAGCAGGGCAAAGATTGCAACAGTATCAAAATATGAGGTAATATGTTGCGAACAATAGTATATTCACAATGTATTTTGCTATATTTGCATGTCTTTAAAAACCCCAAAAAAGGATACATAGGGAGGAAAATTGTACATAAGACTGATGTTTATATTGAAGATAAGAAAGCAATGCTGTCCACCAGGACCCAGATGACTTAAATTCTTTCATTTATGCAGCAGAGTGTCTAGAAGGATAATTGAATGTATGAAAAGAAAAATGAAAGGTGAAAGATGAAAGATGATAATAAAACCTACCCTCATAATGGATCGGCCTTATGAACCAATCTACACACAAACAATACCATAATCACTATACATTATTATAATGATGGATTACAATACCATAATAACAGAATGCCACATACCAGAAACTACCGCTAATTTAACAACTGGGTTAAATAAAACAAGCATTTTTTAGACCTGCTCACATTCAAAATGATGTTACTGCATGAATAGGGATCATAAATTTTACCATTTTCCTTTATCCAAGAAAAGGTATTTCTAGTTTGCATGGGTCTCCTGCTTAACCTGAGAAAAGTAATTCCATTTTTGTCTAAATTTCGGACTAAATGGGCATCTAAAAACTCTAGAATCCTAGAACCCCTGATATTAACATTGACCAATTTTACCTCAAAAATAAAGACAAATTACATTAAGTGATTTCTTTCATTTTCCATTCATGGCACTTACGGTGATGAAAGAAACAAATATTTAGAATCTACATATTATATTGAGAAAATGGATGCATAATTATTTAGTAAGAATCATATGTGATTTAGAATTTGGGTATACTAGATTAAGATATGTTTAGGGGGATTCTAGACAATTATCTTATTTTGTAAGCATTTGAGTTCTGCTATGAAGGGGACACTTGAATCAGCTGTCATCACATGATAGTGTCCATACTGAAGACTAGTCTTCCTCCTCCTATCATGCCTTTGGGGAATAAGCATGTCAAAAGCTTGGTGGAAAGTTCATCTGCTTTCCTTTCAGTTGCCTCATTGGCAATGGCAAAGGCTTGGATGGGTCTAATGAGAGTGAGGTAGGTGGGTGAAGAATTGTGGAAGGTTTTAAGATTTTAATTTGACATGGGTAATTTAGTAATTTACCTATCTTGTCCCATCCTCCTGATTTTTGTTCTATCTAATTTGGTGGGGTTTCGTCCTGCTAAGTGGTGTCCTGTCTCAGTCTAATTGTCGCACTAAACATAGGACAACGAGTTTTTTTTGTGCTTTGTTCTTGTCCCATGTACCAAACGGTCCAAACACACCGTAAATAGCCTCAAGGACATCTTTAATATGTTCTTCCTCACAAATTCAGGAGAATCAACCAAAAAAGTATGCATGTAAACCCATTTAATCCACCATGTTGTCATCAGAAATTAAATTGCTGGAAAATTCTCCGTTATCCTCCAAACTTGACCCATTATATGAAAGCTTGTGCTTGACATAATTAAATTCTGAAAATTCATATTAACTACACATACATGGAAATTTCCTACACATAGAAGTAATACATCAATATACTGTAAAGCAGAACCATTGTAAGTGGGAATATATAAGAGCTTAAAATATTTATAATAAAAAAAGCAAAAATATTGGATGCCTGAACAGACAACTCTACTAGTACCCGAGAAAAACAGAAAATCCAACATAAGCAATGAACAGCCAACTTTACTTGATACGCCAGAACAACAAAAAATCCAACAACATAAGTAGTACCCAACTCAACAACTCCATGAACAAAATACAAAATCAAGGCAACACGCATGATATCATAGTCAACGCACTTACTTTTACACATTTCACAGAGCAACTGATAGTTTACCATGTCAAGAACTTCTAATTGCAAATTAGATCTCAACCACACGCCAAAAACAAAGGGAAACCAAACTTCATTCATTACCTGGCTAAAGCGGGCCGTTTACGCTCCGGCTGCTGTTGTTCATCTTCACCACCCTCCAAACTCCGTTTCCCTCTCTCCCTCATTGAATTTTTCCTCTCCATATTCCTCGTCTGCATTTCCTCCTAGTTTTTCAAAACCCAAACACAATCTACAAAGCGTAAAACAGTTATATAAGTAAAAAAAACGAAACCCTAGAAATGTTTTCCAAGTCAAAGATCCATCGTATGGAAAACCCTAAATTGAAGATAAAAGTAGAGGCATCTGGTAATAAAATTCCAGATGATGATCAAGAATCAGCGATAAGTATTTATAGTTATACCTAAATTCATGTAGAATATACAAAAATACCTGTGAGATTTCCGAAGTTTCTCTCACTAAAAACACACAATGACTACGGGTCTGGAGGAGTCTTCTCTGACGACTAGCAAGTGTCGTAAGCTGTTATGCTTTCCCCTTCAGATCTTTTGGTTGGGTGAGATTTTAGCCGTTGGATCAGCAGATGCGCCGTACAGTGCCACGTCAGATAGCGCGACTTTCGGCTCAGCTCTAGCCAAAAGTTTGGGTTGTCTATCTACCTCACGAACCTTTTTAAGCCGGATATTTCATCATATTCTGTTTATAAAGACTTAATTACGTCCATAAAAAATAATCATAAAGAAATGTCTCTACAATTTATATTCTATAATTTTTTAAGGCTTTTTTTTTATTTAAACTTGCGTTGTTTACCAATTGTCTTGTATTGAACAGTGTTAAAGTAAACAAATACTATTATATCCATGTATAATATAGTTGTGTATCCGTGCAATGTGGCGGGAGCCGTGAATTTTAACGATTTTAAAGTTTCACTGGTTTTATTAGAGAATATTTAACGATGATATAAGTTACATTTGGTTTTTACTATTAATACAATTTGAATAAATAAAAGTTATGGTTTCAATTACAGTCTATCGATGGAAAAAATTATATAACAGTTTAAAATCCTATATATTTAAACGACTTCATAAATATATTCAATTTACACCAAGAAACTTCACTAATTTGATTATGACATAAAAATAATGCAAATAGCATTCCCGTGGCTAAAATAACTAGGGAAAAGCCAGAGATTTAACAATCTAATTTCTTTTATTTCTCTTTGTTGATTACATATTTACAGAATTAGCCCCTCAACAATAACAAAAGTTGTTCTTCTACCCTTTAGCTTATACACAAAGTGAGGCATAGTCCCTAAGACCTTGAACCTTACCTCAATTGTCAATAATAGCCCTGACCTGCTAAAACCTGACAAAACAATAGATAGTTAAGTTGATTAATTTCAAGTGATTTCATAAAAATGCCAACAGGTTGATTAGCAGAAAGAATTTTCAAAACCTTTAACACGACCACACCAACCTTCTCTCGAACTTGATGCACATCAATTTCTATGTGTTTAGTGTGTTCGAGAAAAACAGAGTTATTTGCTATTTGGATAGCAGACTTGTCATCGCAAACAGAGTTATCGTAAGTAAATCATTTAAAATTTTGAGAAACTCAAACAATCTCACACGTGGCCAAAGCCATAGCCCAGTATTTAGACTCAACAGAACAACGAGAAACAATATTTTGTTTCCATCCACCAAACACCAACATTTTTCTTCCTTGAATTTCAACTCAACCCATTCTTGCAACCAAAAAAAAAATGGACCTAAACTTGTTAAAACATCCATTGTCTCATCATAAAACACCTTACACCCATGAGGATTAATTTCTTGAAAACACGGGTATTATATGAAGATCCCTTCTTACTTTTCTCATAATAACTTTCATTCTTACAAGAACCCAATCCAAATTAGACGAATGATCGTGCAAATCCAACCCTAATAGATTATATAGTATTTTATCAATTTTAGTATGTGTATGCATGTGATTGTAATTCAATATGCACATTAGTTTTAGAATATGGTTATGATGTAAAGAACTAATGTTGAGAATTTTTTTTACAAATTAATCGAGTATTGGATAACCTCGGGTTGGGTTCTTTTGGGTTGGTCGGCTTTTTGTACACCCCTACTTATGTGAGCAACTTTTTTAGTTGGTAAGCGGTAAGTAGTATTCTCGTTAGATGACCATGATTAGTTGGTTGTTTTCAAAAAATTGTATAAAAGGTCGTTAATACTAGTTCATATTGTTTGGGAATTCTGTTGAGGTTTCAGTATGAGTAGTGCATCAAGATACACTAAGTGACGCAAAATACAACCTTTCGTTAACGTGGTAACAATATGGTGTTGAAGTTGTTAATTCCTGAGTATCATTTGTTAAAGTGCTTATTTAAGTACTTATACAATTAGCCATGGACTCTCTTAGCCTTGTAAGCTAACCTGTGTCGTATATCACTGGAAACACGCACATAGCATTTAGCAAGGGGAACGACTTGGCATAGATCACCATAGCAGACTTTTATTTATCTTATGCTGCAATATCTAGTTTGATAAGTGACATACTAGCTATTTAGATTTTGCTTTTGACTGTAAGTCTTCCGCTGTAATAGAATTGTTGAAATGAAACGAAATGAAATTCTAAAGCTATTTAGAACATCATTGTAACAAACCACCACAAGGACAAATATCCATAATTTCTAACAAACCACATGGACCAACTAACCCTTCTATAAGAAAATAAAATGGTGTCAAAGGGTGCCACCATAACCATTGCTACACAATGTCACCAGATCCAACAATGTTGCATACAATACATCTAGAGATAGATGACCTAACAATCTCTTTCTTTCACCATCCCAATCCTCTCTTTCAACCTCTTGCTTGTATTCCTCTCCCATTCCAATTCCGTTTCCCATTACCAACCACCACGAAATGCCGCCACCTTCTGGATCTACGTGTGCCACCAGACCTAATACTTCACCCTGTTCCACCTCAAACCACAGGCTCAAAAAGTCCCTGCTTGCTTTCATTCCCACAATCACAGCTTCTTCATGCAGCCACCGGATTATTTGACTTGCAACCTGTTACATATAAGTCACAATTTTCTAGTTGTAACTTTGTATGTTAAAAAGAAATATATTTTGGGTTCATTTAGAAACATACCTGCTGTAAAAGTATGACATGGAGATCAGCCAAATTGCACTCATATCTGTTTACAGAAGAGCTGTTTTCAGACTTCCCTTTGAAGAGGCCAACTACATTTGGTGCACCTTCCCCTTCTATATTGATACAATCATCATTTACCACCACTTTTGTTCTGAAATGTTTCTTCTCTATTGCCAAGCTCTGTTGCCCAGCATGAAGAATCGACTGAGGAACATCCACCACAAGTGTCCATGAAGATGTACGAGAATGCCAACTGGGATGAGATATCAAACGTACATATGAT
The DNA here is from genome assembly GCF_001531365.2 of Cynara cardunculus var. scolymus. Taxonomy (NCBI): domain Eukaryota; kingdom Viridiplantae; phylum Streptophyta; class Magnoliopsida; order Asterales; family Asteraceae; genus Cynara; species Cynara cardunculus. The sequence continues at coordinate 9,792,173 of NC_037529.1, read as the reverse complement.
ACACTGCTGGCCTACAAGTGTCGTAAAGAATAAATTATCATTTAAGGTCGGTATCCTAAATAGTCCAATCAAAAGCAAAAAAAAAACAAAGGTTATTTATTACCAGATTTTCTAGCTCCATCAGAACTTTATATGAAAATATTCTGTGAGCCAGAGACATGCAAAAATGACCCAGAAGGTTCGACCCATCTTTTGCCGGCTGACCAAACAGTTGACTTCTGCTAGGAGAAGCTGATCTATTCTTTGCTCTTACAAACACATGTTCATGAAAAAGCTGTTTCAAGAGAATTTCAGAACTAATTCTATTAGGAAGAAATGATTTCTTCTGAACTTCTTGTTCGTCTTCTTCATCAATCATAGGTATGACGGCAGCTTTCTCATCACTTTCTTCTTCATCATCAACGACATGATCATCTTGAGTGGATGATAAAAGTGAAATAAACACAGAGGCCTCTTGATCTATGTTTAACTGCAAATGATTTTCACGTATACCAGTCACATTCACGCCTAAAGACGGGACAAATGCTTCTTGATTAATCAAATTAAAAACCTGCAAATGATCCATCCAGAAAAAATGTAATAACAAATTAGTAAAACAAACTTGCTCCCTCTGACAGAAGATGAAATGAAACATTTTCTTAATCTCTTAGTCCCGAAAGAATTGCAGCATTTGGAAATATATTTCAATAAAGTTATCTATATTCCCCATCGTAATATTAGGAAAATAGTAGCGATTCAGTTTGGTCACAATATTTTTTCAATGTAGATTGCTAGATTTAAAAGATACCACTGTGTCGCAAAAAATAAGTGTCCACATTTTCATTTTAGTTTGTTCCAAAATAAATGCCTACTTTTCAATTCTATACTTAATTATGAGATGAAGAAATTCATTACTCCTATTATTAAGGGTACAATTGTCATTTAGTTAACTAAAAAGTTTATTGATTACACATTTCTAAAACTGTGCGCACTTTCGTTCTGGACATCTATTTTGGGATGAAGACATTTCTAACACTTGGTTATGAACTTATGATTAACTGCACAAGCGTGAAGGGTCAAATATTGCAATTCTTGTTGAACAGGAGATATATTTGTGAAGCATGAGAGGTATAAAAACAAAAAGAAACTACCTGCTCATCAAAAACCGCTCGATGAACTTCACGAAGGTCAGAATGCCTTGTTTTTACAATTCCATCATCACTTTCGGCTTCTCTCTTAGCTTCCCCAGACAATTCTGAATTTGATATATTTGTGGCTGTTCTATCTGAACCTCTTAGAATAGTATCAGAATTTCCACTAACAAACCCAAATTGAAGAGTGTGGCATGCTTTTGAAGGCAAATTCAAAGCAAGCATTCCAGCACTGTCGTGTTCCACACGGACAGTGGACAACGAGGATGGACGAAATACAGATGCTGGGTCATATAACGTGTTGTCAAACAAATCAATGTAGAAACCTTCATTGCCAGCAGCAGAAGCAGCCATGCGGTGTCGCTTAACTTTCCAGTTCTGCTGCAGTCTGTTAGCAGGTCAAGATATCAGGTAGATCAGCAGTAGCTAATGCATTTTTTAGTACAATAAGCTCTTTTATTAAAACCAAACCAGACAAGCCAAGTATATCCCACCCAGATCCATGAAGACCCACGACTTGTGGAAGAGAGTAATGGCAGATGGAATAAGCAAATCATATACATCAAACAGCTTATGAATCACATACTCAGCTGAATTCAAGGACGCAGACAGATATGTAAAAGGTGTAGAGAGCTGACCTTATTAGGGCTCCATAGAATCTCGCTTCTCTGGCAACTTGCTTCTCCAATGCTTTGGCAGATTGCTTAAAATATTTCCCAAGGTGCTGAAACGGAGAACCCGAGTCAATTAGAAGTTGATTGGCGTGAAAAAGAACTATCACATAATATGTTGCTAGGAATTTTGTCATTCAACCAGTTCAGATTGTACCTCATTTCTTTCCAGCCTCACAGAGGAGACCAAATGCCAGAGAAACCAAAAACTTTATGCTCTAATTTTTGGAATATGATCATCATAACTAGAACTCAGGGTAGTTTAGGATGTTAAGACCTATGAGGATATTATGGTCTACTTAATAGTAAGGGTATCTTAGCCCTTAATAATTTTATTGTTTCGTAGTTTCTTTAGATAACATTGTAAATTCCCAATTCTATAACGAGGTGAATTTTTAATATTTAACATATTTGAACTGCCCGCAGTGTGTGAATCAATCTCCATTGGCACGGGGCCTGGTATCTTATATGTGAAGCTTTGGAAATTCAATTCTAGTCATCTTTCAACTGTTTTTCCATGGTTATTTTTCAGTTTTAGGCACCAAAATAACCCAAACAAAAGGACCAAAAGGAAACTTCACAAAGAAAAAAACTTCCGTATTCTCAATCTGAAGTTTCTGAACTTATTCATGAGACAACAGATATGCAAAAGCTTTCTGCTAGACCATTCTATATAGAGAAGCATGCCTGTTTCTGGCTTATGATATAACAAACTAATAAGGGGCAGCAACTTTGAACATATGTGTAGACACAAAACCTCCCTTTCACTACACATGAAAACTCTCAAGACAGATAAGATCAGATACCCGGAAGCATTGGAGTTTCGTTGCTGTAGATACTGCCAGGTCAGATAAGAGTTCGTTAGGTAACTGCTTCGGCCTGGTCATGCCAGCCACTGTGACAGCATCATTAGCTTCAACCTACACAGAAAGTTTAAAGAGAAAAATCAAAGAAAGCAAGTTTAAGTCCAAGGAACTAATTAACATTGCTGTATAAAATCATCCCAGTTTACAAGTTCTAATTTGCATACTACCGAAGATTAAAATGCAACTTAAAGGATGCAACCACTAAGAGACACTTTACTCTTACGCATAAAACGGCTAATGTAAAAAAGATCACATACTGAAACAACCTACATTCAAGCATCAACAAAGGATTCTACTATTCCTTTATTTAAATACTTTTCAGAAAAAAATCAAAACAATACAAAATACTAAAATCACATATCTGCATAACAGAAACTTATTCAAGGTAAATCCCCTAACGAGGCTATAAAATAGACCTTAACCTTTAGATTATTTCCATGTTGCCACTCAGTGATGTTGAAACTAAATTACTTCTCAAATTGAATCTTTTTTATATTCTGTGTCATTAAAAGAAAAGAAATATCCAAAATATCAACTAAAAGCCATAAATTTTGTCTAGCATTTCAAGATAGAGCACGAATAGTGGCTATATTAGTAGACTAAATCCCTGACATTACAGGCATATTCCCCAAGGCATTCATATGAATCGCAAGTTAAACCCCTGATTTGGGCCTACATGGTGAGCAACAAAGCCTTTGTTTAACGTTTTTGGGATCAATTAAACCTACTAGCTTCTTCAAGTTAGAGCCATGATCATAGCTAAATATCGAGCTATAAATCCTAGTATTGTTACTAATTTCCAAAAACCCAAGTTCAATATCATCATAGGACCAAAAAACCGTCAACAAAAGGTAACATCTTAATCTCTTCTGTTTATATCAATTTAGAGTTGGGATAACTCTGAGACTTACCGTGTTAATGAGATCAATGATAACAGACAGCTCTTGGTGAGCCAACTGTAGATTCTCAACCATGCTCTGCCATGGCCATGGTGCTGAAGATGTCGTATCTTTAGAAGCAGAAGCAGCATTATCACCTTTCTTCTGCTTCTTGTTTGGATCTTCTCTCTCCACTGCCCAAGCAAAGTCTATTCGCCGAATGAGATTCACTCTGTTATCGTCGTAACTCAAATCGCTGCAAACAAAAAGAAAAAAAATCAGAAACTCAATTGATCAGAGAGCTGTCGAATGTCAAATTAGAGGAAACAGAAGGTGATGTTCATACGGAGGGAATCTTTCAGCTCCATTTTCTTCAATCGCTTCCAAACGTTTGACTGGTAGTTTGTCGAGAGAGATACTCAAATCCCCATCCATTTCCTCCGACGTGTTCTTCAGGAAGAATCAGCAAGTTTCGTCTCTAGAAAAATAAGTTCGAAAAGAGAAAATATTGAATACAAACAAATGGTACAAGCAACTAATATATATTGCTATAAATCTTCAGCAGACTACATGTTCAGAAGTCATTGCACAAGTATTTAGCAACAGTTACTGAAATCCTGTATGAAATAATTGTATACGGTTAAAAAATATGGTCTACAACATGCACATTAACTGTCGCTGCTGAAAATTTATGAACGACTGCTTGCAATCTTTTCCCACATCATAAAGTGTTCCTTTACCTACACAAACACACAAGAATCAAGGTGCGAGAGGGGCCTAGCCTGTCTCTTAAATCAAATCTGATTCACATGGTACCACAACTATATTCAAGTATTTTTACTGTTTTGATGAGAACCCAAGAGATTTTTTGAAGTGTGGTATTAGCTCTTGACAACAACAAGAAACGTTGTATTAAGAAACACGAACGGGTGAAGATTACATGGAATACAAAGAACATAAAACCAATAGAATTGATTGATATTATATTTCGTACATGGACTATGTACGGCTATTTACAGAAAAAATATAACCTCAGTCATGCATACTAATTGAATTAATTAAAGAAATTGGACGAAGCCTAATAAGGACAAATAAATGAAGAATAATTGAAGAACATATTACACAACATAAATGACTGAACAAGTTGATAGGATCCCCCTTTTTACGTCCCCATGCCCTCTGTGTGGCGACATGGGGGCGAAAAAAGGAAAGAGAGGGATGGGGTTTCTCTCGCTTTTGGCATAGTGGGCCCCCCCCCAAACCAATAACCTAAGCTGTAGCCAGAATCTTAGCACAAACATGGATAAGGCCAAGCACTTGACATTTCTTCAATTAATGAAAACAGATGTTGCTGTGAATTCCACTATACTTAACGTGATAGTGTCAGGAGCATGTAAGAAGCTAAACATAACCCATAGTTCACTAGAGTCTCCACTCTATCTTTATCAATGATCTAATTCCTTGTTGGGGACAACTACTAAGCCCCAAGAAAAAAGGAGCTAAACAAAACCCATGATTTATTTACAAGCAATTGTTGAGTGCTTACATTTATAATTTGAATAAGTAGCATAGCCAACAACCATTAAACAGATTTACCTCTTTATGTAATGTCCCTCATGGGAAGAAAGCAATCTTATATGCTATATATAAGTAACCAATATATCAACAGAGGTTAAGCATTATACTTTGCATATTGTAAGCGACTATCAACAAACATGGAGAACTCATTAAACCCTAGGAACTAGGGAGACCTTCCATAGAAGCACAACACTGCGATCTCGTGATCTAGGAAACATAATTAATAAGAATAATAAACAACGAATAACCTAACAAACAAATAAACATCAAAAAACTAAAAAGAAAACATCAAGATTTGAGGAAATTAAGAAAGAAAAACACCTGGGAGAAATCAGAAAGGACCAGTGAGAGTGAGAGTGAGAGCCAGAGACCGAAAGGGCAGAGCCCTCGTCCACAGCCACAAGGGCAGTGCCGTCCAGTGCGTGAAGGCCTGAAAGGGCACAACCCGTGTGTGAAATGCTAAGAGGCAGAGCGAGAGCAGATGCAGGACTGGAGGTCGTCTGATCTAGAGCGAGGGCGTCAAATCGAGAGCGAGAGAGAGGGCATGGGCCTTACCATCGGACTCCAAATGATTTATAATGTATTTACAATTAGATGTTCGCATGATTTTCAAGGGATGTTTGAATTGTTTATAAAAATAATTTATTGATTTATTTTGATATGATATTAATAATAAGTATTTTTGAGGATTTAGATAAATAATTTATATTGATGTTAAATCAATAATAAAGAGTTTTTAAAAAAATTAAAGTCTTTTAATTTATAATAAATT
>NC_037529.1:9758732-9786058 GCF_001531365.2 Cynara cardunculus var. scolymus | reverse complement strand
ATATAAATGCAAAATACAAATTATATTACAATACAATCAAATAAATTACATAATAAAAATATAAACTTAACATATATAAAATTACATTATTGTTTATTTAAAAGTTTTTGAATTTGATGTCCATATAATTTTCTTTATGATTCGATTATTGTTATAGGATCCATTTCTATCATTTTCATGATCATTTATTAAATGGTGTGTGTTTAATATAACTTTTTTGTTTTTTATTTATTAAATCAAATACATTTTTATTAACTAAAAGGATACTCGCACAATGCAGTGAGATACATCTTGATTTTAATGTTTCGTTTTATACTTTGGGTCTATCGATGTTATATTACGATTTCATATGGTTTTGAGAAAAATAAAATGTTTTTATTTTTAAATGAAATATAAATTTAAAGATATTATAAAAATTTTAAAAAAATAATCGATATTGTTATCAAATTAACTATTTAAAAGTTCTCGTTTTTATGTAATTTCTTTAATTCAAATTTTTATTATAATTTAATTGAAGTTTAATAACAAATTAATTTATTTTTGGTTTAAAAAATATTTTTTTAAATATGCTAATTAAGTATTCTGTTATAACTCAACGATTATCCTAATTATAATTTAGATTTTTTATATTTAAAATTAGATGTTTATTTTCTATTTGATTATGTTTATCTACAGTTAGTTACACGAATTTAAACATGAAGCTTTAATAAGTTATATTTATGCACAATTTACTTGTAATCTTGAATTTTAAGTAATATGCATCCATAAACTGTACTTCATGTGTAAAAATGGTTTTTAAGAGTTTTTGTCAAATGCTTTATAATATAGTATAGATTAAATTAAATATTTTATTTGTTTCATTTATTTTATTTTATGATGATTATCTGTACTATATTATAAAACATTTGATATAATTTTTTAGCATCAAATATTGTTTATTGATGCATATTACTCAAAGTTTAAGATTGCAAGTAGATTGTTCGTCTGTATAACTTATTAAAGCTCCATGTTTGAATTTGTGTAACTAATTTCAAATAAACAAAAACAAATACATGATTAATATTTCATTTTAAATATAAAAAATCTAAAATATAATTAGGATAATCATTAAGTTCAAACAAAATCTTTGTAAATAAAATTATATCATTAAACAAAACATAAATTATTTTGTTATTAAATCTAAATTAAATTGAATTAAACAAATTACACAAAAAAACAAAAACTTTTAAATAGCTATTTTGATATTAATGTCGACAAACTTTTTTTATGAGATTTTCAAATTTATATTTTATTCAAACATAAAACGTTATTGTTTTCTCAAAATCATATAAAATTGTATTATAATAACGACATAGACAAAAAATAAAACAAAATATTAAAATCGAGATATATCTCACTGTATTATGTGAATAATTATTTGGTATCAAGTCATAATAAAAAATTATAGTTTTGTTGTTATTTGATTAAAGTTTTTTTTATGATGATGTGTCATTTTAAAATTAATTAGAACTCCTTACAGTGGAGGTAATTTCTAAATAATTTTTAAAGTTAATATGACACTTTAGAAATTGTGTTCAAAATTGTATTACAGTGGATGGTCGGTGATGCCCCAACCATCCACTACCATGGGCCGTCGGCTCTCATAGCACAAAGATAATATAGATGGAAGATCGTTGGAGATTGTACAACTTAAAAAAACTTGTATATATTACTTGATTACTAACATCTTTTAAAAATTCAAGATAATTTTAATACGTCTGTTACAAAGAAGTATAAGTAAAACCACAAGGGTGGTGCCTAATTGGTTTGAGGTTGAGCTCCAAAGGTTAAAAGTGTCTGGAGGTCCCAAGTTTCAATCCAATAATGAATAAATATTATTTTGTGTTCACGGAGGTTTAAATACGATGACTCCGGACTACTTGTAAAACAGGTTAATAAAAAAATATAAGCATAAATATATATATTTAATGTTTGATAAAAAAAATTAGAAAGAATGTATGAAATGACCAATATCCCCCTTCAATTAATGTAACATTCCATCCATGAAAACAACTTAAAAATTTTAATTGTAACAGCAATTCCCAATTTATGTAATTTACCCTTTTTAGAATAGCATCGTCTCCGTATAAGGGACAAATCGGACAATTACCCACCGGAGAGATGCACACGCACCAAACTCGGCGCGTGAATGTAACATTCCATGGCCGAAATGCAGTTAGCTTCGAGGGACGCTATGTCGACACGTGTGATCCTGACTGACACCCCCCGGGAATCATAATCATTCATCATGAAAACAAAAATGGCGTTCTTGCTTCCCTCCTCCTCCTCCTCCTCCTCCTTCTCCCATCACCATTACTTCCGATTTCACCCTCACCCTTCTTTCTTGATCTAATCTCCATCTTTATCATTATCTTTAGGATTTTATAAATGCATATTTCTCCGCATAGAAAGGGCACAAAATTCGGATTCAAATTTGTTTTTTTTATCGATTTCAGTAGCTGGGAACAAGATATCGCATTTCGTGTTCATCGGTTTTATTGCAACCGCTAATTTCAGGTACTTCAATCTGATTTTTTCTACATGTTTGCTTTTGTTTTTGGTTTCGGATGGTGAATCTTGGTAAAAATTAGGGATTGAATTAGATCGTGTGTTTTGCGTGCTTGGTTATTCGATTTAATTTGTTGTATTGGGCACACGTTTTATTGAATTACAAATGTTGTTGATCAGAAGAGTCAGGAGTGGCAAATGAAAATTCGAGGCGATTGTGATTGTGTTACGTCAATGGTAGGGTTTTGAAGGATTCATTAGTGCATCGAGGAAACACAAGTTTAAATGGATAGCCCTACTGCATTTACAATCTCTCCCCGTTCACTACGGAACTATAATGAGGATACTCCTCGTGTGAAGATTTTATGTAGCTTTAATGGTAGCATATTGCCACGTCCACAAGACGGGAAGCTTAGGTATGTAGGCGGGGAGACACGCATTTTGAGTGTTCCTAGGGATGTTGGTTTCGAAGAACTAATGGCGAGGATGAAAGAGTTGTTCGAGGGCGCGACTGTTTTGAAATATAAGCAGCCTGATGAGGATCTTGATGCCCTTGTATCAGTTGTAGATGATGATGATGTGATGAATATGATGGAGGAGTATGATAAGTTGGGTTCAGGGGATGGGTTTACTAGGCTCAGGGTATTTTTGTTCTCGAATTCTGAACTGGATGATCCATTACATTTTCTAGATGCGGATGGGAGGGAAAGTGAAAGAAGGTATGTAGATGCTTTGAACAGTCTTAATGACTCCCCTGAGTCTGTTAAGCAGCAGATGAGTGAGTTTCAAGGAATGGCTCCTCTGGATGACATTCAGTTGACAGACCAGTACTTTAATCAGTTAAATTTGGATGGTGGTATTCATAGTCAGAGGAATTTTGAGTCGCCCATATCACCGCTTAACTTGCATCACCTTACCATCACTCATCTGGATTCATTGCAGCACCAACAGTCTCTAAGCCATAGGTATAATGAGATGGAGCCTCCAAGGAGCCCTGCATACTACTCTTCTCCTATGCAGCCTGCAAACGACTTTCCAACTTCGCCTTCATGTTCATGTTACCATGCTCCTTATGGTGAACCACCAGACCGAATTTTTGACAGAGGTCCTTCTGAAGATTACTTCAGGCAGCATCATGTTAATCATCTTTCCCCAGTTGACCACCAGTCCCAATTACAAGAGAATGTTACTTGGTTACACTCACCACCTATATCAGGTGAAAAAGCTGGTTTTCCTAATAACATACTGCATGGAAACAACATGTTCGAAGGAAACAATGTCTGTGACCACTGTCACCCGCCATTCCCAAGAAACCAAGCTCCAGAATTGCTCAACACAGGGAATGGTTTTCATCAGTTTGCCAATCCAGGTGCAGAAAGCTCCCTTAGTAGGGAAGCATATATGTCGGAACTGAAATTTCCTCATCAATTCTACATTAGAGAGCATAATGATCCTAGACCTTTCTATAATGAGGCGCACCCTCATGAAAGAGGATGGGTGCTTCCGCATCAGGCAAACACACATGCTGAGGAACCTGGATCACATAACCTGGGAGGTGGAAGACCAAGTGATCACTGCATTTTAGACGGAAATGGTATGAATGTTGCTGTTGCACCCACTGCATATCCAGATAGCCTTCACATGCCATTACCTAATGTTCGTCATGACGAGCGTTCACATTATATCCGTCACAGGCATGAGTTTGGCAGTGAGTTGTTTCATGATCAACCCATAGCTACTGGTTCTCACTTCCACACTCCGTACGAGGAGCGTGTAGCTCGATATGGGAATTTTCCATATGCTTATCAACTGGATAATCTTCACCATGCACCATCTAATGGACATGTACGTGCAAATTCTTTCTGGAGAGATGTTCAAAGTCCGATGCATGGGTCTCCAACAAATGAAGCATCCATTTCACCTCAGCAAGAGAATGGTACAAACAACTTTATCAAGACAACAACAGATTATATTCCTAGGATTAAAATGGAGGCAGAAAATCAGAATCCTCTGGTGGAATCCGCTCCTAAATTGGCAGGTTACGATGGGGCTGATGTTCCTGATTATTATCCAGTACGCCCTTTAAAATTGATGCCAAATTCTTACAATCTAGAGGATCACCACGTGTCTCCTGAACCTGTCCAATCTCCTTCTAACTTGACTAGCTGTTCAAATCCTAGTGATTCTGTAGTAGGGTGTAACCAATCACCAACTTTGGTTGATGGTAAAGCTCTTTCTCTGAACACAATGAATAAAGAAGCAATACGAAATACCAATGGCACTGAATCATTGATGAAGATAGAGGGAAAAGATGATTCTGAAAGAAAAGAGTTGAAAGGCGAAGCGAATGTTGAGAACTCCACCATGTTGCCTGTCCCAGACAGAACACAGAACACAAGTTTGATGGAATCCAACAAAGCTGTTGGTCCAAATTGCTTACCCGTTGAACAAGTAGCTAGAGCTGCAAACCCTCATGGAGATAATACTCCTCATTCTCCTGAAAAGGAGGATCTCAAAGTTGAGATTTTGAGTTATATGCCTCAATTTGTTGAATCTGTTAAGAAAGCGGCACTAGAGTGTGCTGAGGAGGTAAAAGATGAAGCTCAAGTTGTTGATTCTGCCACGGAGAATGCTGCTGAGGTCAGAGAGGAAACCGCACATGAGTTAGATGTTGTGGTGAGTGAATCGTACTCCTTCACCCTTCGTATAAATGTGAGTTATATTTCATCATCTGTTGTGATGTAGGACGCACCTGGGGATTTGGAGCTGGACTCTGATACTGGCACTGAAAGCAATTCAAAGATCGAACCAACGAAAGCCGAGGAAGAAGCTATTGCTAGGGGATTGCAGGTTTGTTTATACTTGTATTCCTTTTTCTGAATGTGCAAAAAATGAGTTATATTTAATGTATGTGATTGGTGCTCTTTGGTAGTTAAGCTTTACCATTTAATCTGCATTTATATTTGTCTCTAGACCATAAAAAACGATGACTTGGAGGAGATACGCCAGTTAGGATCTGGTACTTATGGAGCTGTTTATCATGGAAAGTGGAAGGGTTCTGACGTTGCAATTAAAAGAATTAAAGCCAGTTGCTTTGCTGGGAAGCCATCTGAAAGGGAGCGTTTGGTATGGATATTGTGTTTCTCTTTCTTTCATGGTCATATTGGTACAGTCAAATTGTTTTTTCACCAGAGTTTGATGCTAAACTTCTGTGTACTTTGCTTGTTGGTCATATCTTGCATTTATTGTCATACCGTCTATTCTGAAAATGGCGAATGGTTTCCATCTATTAATTTCCAAAAACGAATGGCTAGTTTTGGCGCCCGCTGAAAAATTGGATTTAGAAAAATGTTTGTGAACCCTTCTTATAGAAAGTTATAAGAAAATTGCTAGTATAGATGTCATATCATGAACATTATCGTGAAATTGAACATAAACGTGGCAGCATTATCAAACAAATAATGAGACAAAGTCGAGGCAATGCTCCTACCATCCCGAATTAAAGCCTTTGACCTCTAGTTTTACTTCAAAATAAATGAGTAAAACGTTTATGGTCTTTTAAAATCAGATTAGCTTTCTTTTCTATAATATGCTTGACAGAAAGTCAGTAATTGTAATCTTTCTTCTCATATTTCTCCATTATCTATTTTGCTAATCGGATGACTGTTTAACAACCTGTTCTGTTATCACATTTTAGGCAAGGCGCTTCATGATTTTCTGTAAGATCCTTCCAAACCTGATTTATTGAGATGCTTTGGGTAAATCAGAAGTGAAGGAAGGTAACTACAACATTCATTAAAGAATAAACCAGGCCTTAATTGGTCAGCCACTTAATCGTTCACAAATTGTCTTTTTTACTTTATTAAAAACGAAATAGTTTTGACATTTTCAATAAAAGGTGTAACACTATGGTGGCTGAGAACCATACATTACGCTGCTTGGTTTAAAAAAGCTTAATGATGTTTGACATAACCTTACGCCATTTTAGAGCCTCATCATTTTATTCTTTAAGGTTTTAGGGTTTGTTCTTTAACATTTAGAGCTTTTTAGGGTTTAGTTTATAAGATTTAGTTTCATGTGATCGATTTCATAACCGAATTATTGTATTTCATCACCAATTTCATTGCCAATTTGCAGTTTTCTATTTATCACTATTTTGTAGTTTTCATCCCTAATTTCATTTAGCGTAATCTTAGGGTGGCAGCCTAATGTTATGGTGGTGTTTTAATTTAGCCTTATGCCTTTGTGTAACACCGTTGAAACAATATCATTCAGTGTACTGCTCACACACGGCTGTGATCGGTGGATATTGAGTTTTCTGCTGATTCAACAAAGATCAATATATAACGGAAATTTTGTAATCTTTTCTACATTTTTGTGTGATTTGAGAAGGGGGTCAACTACTACTTGGTTAAGAGGTCAGTGAGTCAAGTATGTCATGTGTTCCTATTACTCGATTGATCCCGGTTGTAATTACCAGATTACTATTTTAGGATGTCCCAAATGAACGCGCTCTTTCTTCTTTCGTACAATTTGTGGTATAATTTTGCCACATATTGTCTTTAGATAACATGAAATCTTGATTTGGTTGAAAGGTGATCGTTTTCCAATTGTACTCTTCCATGACACAAGTGTTAAATTTTGTCAAAAGTATTCAATACCTACCTAGAAGATGCTTGTAATCTAGTCATTCGCTGAAAGTTATTTACCAGATTAGTTTTTTGAATTTTTGTGCTATTAAATTGGGACATGGTACAATTATCTTGGCAGCCTAAAAAAAGTATCATGATAGAAGAAAACTCTACTGAAATCTACATATTAAAGATAGAGGTTGAATGAAATGGTCCTAAGAACTAACTACAAATAACAGCTCTTATCAGCTAGAAAAAAGAATAACTGACTAGTCATGCTAGATATCAGAACTTTTGAAATCCATATAAATCATTGACCAGCAATTTTCATCTGTAAACTGTAATTGGAGAGAGTTGATCATACATTTTTTCTTGTTGAAAGATACCCACAAAAGCTGGAAACCTTAATGTCAAATACCTTTGTTATCGCTGCTATTGTCAGAACCTTGGTAGAAAGTTGAGAAATATGTGCAATATTTGATCAAATGGGCTAACATTGATTGCTAAGTAAATATGCTAGATTGACCTTTCAAATTTAACAATTTAGGCTCGACTCAACACTAAATTAGTTCCTTTATGCAAAATGAGTAAAAATCTCACTTGTATGCATTGTTCAGTAGACCTGGGCTAGTTGCCTAACCCAATGGCTGATGACTACCACTGTTTTTGACTGCCAGCCAGAAACTACCTTTTTGACCTTGTTCTATTTTGTCCAGGTAAAAGATCTTTGTTGTGGAGTTTCATAGCATGGATTTGAATAGCGCCCCAATATTTTGAACATGATTAGATGTCAGTTTATTGATTTGTTTCTAAATTTGCTTGAAAATAGTTTTTTCCTTCTTTGTTTTATGATGGTTGTTTCTAAATTTCTCTTGACCCTGCTTCTATTTTTGAGTACAGATTGCAGATTTCTGGAAGGAAGCTTTGATGTTAAGTTCATTACACCACCCGAATGTTGTCTCCTTCTATGGTATAGTTCGTGATGGGCCGGATGGTTCTTTGGCAACCGTAACAGAGTACATGGTTAATGGATCTTTGAAGCAGTTTTTAAAGAAAAAAGACAGGTAACAGTTTCATCCAATGGTGTTGTGAACCAGCACATTTTATATATTTATTTTATATGCTTAAGAGTTGTCTCTTGTATGTACCTAGTCATTCTTCTTCTGTTGTGGAATTAATATGATGGTGTAACTCCATCTTGTGGACAGAACTATAGATCGGCGTAAAAGACTTATTATAGCTATGGATACTGCTTTTGGAATGGAATATTTGCATGGAAAGAATATCGTGCATTTTGACCTAAAATGTGAAAATCTGCTGGTGAATATGAGAGATCCACACAGACCAATTTGCAAGGTATGTGACTTGATCATGTTAAACCACTTTGGGACATGGAAGGATGCTATCCATGTTTGGAGTCCTTATGCAACTTAGTTTGCTTACTGAAACTAATCTGGATGGATGGTGGTTATCGTCAAGGTTTTGTTATTATTACTTTCCTCTGTACCAAAATAAATGCAACATTTGATTGTGCATATGTGGTAAACAGATGAATCTTGTGAACCAAAATCAATATGACAAATATTTTGTATTGATTTCTAGTGAGAAAGAGGTAATTTTGATTGTCGTTGTATTTGTTTTTGGGAAATCCCAGAAAAGATAGTCTTGCACATATTTTTGGGATTAAGGGACACATTCATCATTCTCGCATATGTTTCTTTTTTGAACTTCCTAGATAGGAGATCTTGGCCTATCAAAGGTTAAACAACAGACACAGGTGTCTGGTGGTGTTCGTGGAACCTTGCCATGGATGGCACCCGAGCTTCTTAGTGGAAAAAACCACATGGTAACAGAAAAGGTATATCACCTGATTAACTTACTAGGATTATACCCTCTCTTTGCAAATGTTTATTGTAATATCATTTATCTATTGACGTTTTCTTCCCAAAAATTAGATTGATGTTTACTCGTTCGGGGTTGTCATGTGGGAATTGCTCACTGGAGACGAACCTTATACAAATATGCATTGTGCTTCCATAATTGGTATGTTGTTTGCTTCCAACATTATGCGTTTATGTTGATTCATGGCATTATTGCATATAGGATTTTTGGGAAAAGAGAAAAACTCAAATGGAAAATGATCTCTCATGTTATGGATTCGAAGGCCTCTTAAATTATTTTATTGTAGGAACATTGTAGTGTCTGATTGAGTGATTGGGCAGATAGTTTTGGGAACATGTACTGGACTACTTGTCAATATTGAAAATGCTGCTTGGATTGTAATGACATAGCACTTGAATCTTGTAGACCTAACTGATCTTTTTGTAACCATAAGAATCGGCAAATAGGTATCTATAATAACGTGAAAAAAAAGTAGAGTTTTGATAAGATGCAGGGATTGGGAATATGATATTGGTAGATTTTTTATAGGAGGAATTGTGAACAACTCGTTACGTCCAACGATACCAACATGGTGTGATCCTGAATGGAAGTCGTTAATGGGAAGCTGTTGGTCTGCCGATCCACAAGAGAGACCATCTTTTCTGGAAATTTCTCATAAGTTGAGAACCATGGCCGCAGCAATCAATGTGAAATGATATGCTTATCCACAAATGAAGCCATCACTTGGCCCATGCGTTGAAAATGGAGTCTCTGGTCATGAGCGCAAATGCTTCAAAGTTGTAGACAAGGTCACATGACCATAAAGCACATATTTTTTTTTTCCATACTCTACTTCCCAAATCAGTCGATATCCCTCATTCGCGTTGATTTTGTTCTGCAGGTGGAGAGATGCTCTGTTTTTCTGTGGTTTTGTTGAGGAGCTAGTGCTCCCACAGGCAAAGAAAGGTAAAGATTGGTATGTGATAACGTGTATAACATAATATTACTGAATACTGTAGTGTTCTGTTTTAGCAGGATGATATTATATTTTACAACATAGAAGCTTGGTCAATTTTGAATCGATTCGTCCTTTCGCTGATTATTGATTTGATTCAAACTAGTTTTAAAATCTGTGTTTGATACTCATGATTGAGAAGAAATTTTACAGAGTTTTAATGAATTTTATTGTAGACATATGGTAAGGATGGATGAAGTGTGGTTGACTTTTTGAGGGTGGTTGTTGACTTGGGGAAGACGAATCCAAAAGAGTCAAATTCCCTGACCTCACAAACTGCTCTGAACCTGCTACACGCGGTTTGACTTTTTGTATTCATAAGTCAAATTGTTCACTTCCTTACACGTGCCAACAGACAAAATATTTCTCTTCACTGAAAAAGTTAAAAAAACCCAATAAAATCTGAAAAAGGAATCTTGTTTTTAGTATGGTATGAGGCTTTAGATTTGATTTTAATTAGGTGCTATTAGCTTTGTTTTATTTTTTTTACTATCTGATCGAAAAACCTAAAATCTGTGAAGTTTATATGAACTGATTGGATCGAATGAATACTTTAGATGATGATGTTAAAGCAAATACCCATACGTCAAAACAACTTTTTTTAGAACCAGATAACGTAATCTTTCCATTTGTTTTTCTTCACTTTCATGATTGACGGTTTCAGACTCGACAACGCGTTTAAGAAAGGTCCAAGTCATTATCAACATCTATAATGATAAAGGCAATATATATATATATATATATATATGTGTGTATGTTGTAATATTTAATCAAGATTGTATACAGGAGTTTGGACCCCAAATCATGTAAATATATATTGTTGTTTGGATGTAAAAGAATTAAGAAAGGGAATTTAATGATGTCTTGTCTTGGATGCTTCATGCAAATGGGTTTGTTAGAAGGGTAGTGTTGACCTTTTTTAAAATACATATTATTATAATCACAATTAATTCTTATCCTTATTATATTTTGAACCCAAGAATCAAAATATATATATTAAAAAACATAGGGAGTGGAGATTCAGGGTTCATATGTCAACAAATGTGTCTGTTTGCTGCGTTCATATAAATTTAAATAAATTATAACAATTAATAAAACTCATTCAGTTATAAATAAACAAATGCACAAAAAGAAAATCGATTATTTAGATAATGAAATTTGATCGTTTTAGTATTGATTAGTTATAATTAAAGGGTTGTATCACGTTAATATAAATTATAAATAAATAAAAAACACAAAGAAAACAAACAAACAAACCATTCTTAATGCATCCAAGTATTTCCTTCTTCACCTTACTTTTCCACTTTAAAAAGAGGCCTCTTTTTTTCTTCCCGTTTTGTTACCTTTTCACCTGAAAACGTTGTCTTTACTCTGTTATTCTTTTTGACGTTATATAATATGAATTTTATTACATTAAACAATAAAGAAACCAGTTTTACCATTTGATTTATATGATTGAGTCTCGGTGAGAACAAGAGTTATGTGAGAATTTAGATCAATCTACTTGATCGACCACTAATGATAAACACTCTTTTAAAATGCAATTCATGGATTGGTTTAAGATTAAAAATGATCAAAGATTTAAATTGTATAATGCATTTAATTACTTTTAGAATAAAATAAAGAAATAAATAAAATGGAAGATAAAAATAATGTGTATAGTCGTAAATGGTCAACCCTAGTGACGAAAGATGGACCTTTTTTTCTGCTTTTGTGGATAAAGAAATGGACACGTTATATTGGCAATAGATGAATTATTTATATAATAAGTTGACTCAACTTTAAATTTAAAAAATAGGACAAAATTATAATTGGCTAATCGTAATTCTTTATAATTTTGTTTTGTTCTGTTCTATATTTAAATATTTTAGTGCATAGCTCAGTTGATAATGAGGTAAATAATTTTGTCAAATACAAGATAAGTTTTGGGTTTGATTCTAAACCCTCTTCTAGTCTCAACTGTCGTTTGAGCCGAAAAATGTCTTCTCATATTGATGTTTTTTATAGCAAGATCCATATAGAACCGATTGAAGTTGTTGGTAATCAATTTTGTAACCAAATATTTAGATATTCCCATAAAATAATATTTTTATTTTTGTTAAACCGATTGTTTATTGGCCATCCTCATAAATATTCCGCAATTCTAGTCTGGTTTAAACTTTTCGAGTAAAAACTTTCCATCATTCAATGGAATTTAAAAAACAATAATTAAGAGTATCTATAATACAGGTTTCTACCGAGATTTTTACAAAACCTCCACTCTAGAACATAAGTTTTTGTTCAGTCACTGATTCTTATTAAAACTCGTATACTTGGATGAGAATCGTGTTTTCATATACATTCATTTTTATGTTATTATTTATATCATTTCATAACCATTTTAAATTCTTTTAATAAATCTCTAAAAAAATATAAATTAAAATTGATACAAAAAATATATAAATTTTTAATTATTATAAAATATATTTTTTTTAATTTTGTTTTATTTTTTGTGTCTTGTAAATTTTATACAAGCTTTTGTATTAATAACTTTAATTTATAATTATTATTTTATTTTGTTCAAGAGGTAGATAATTCAACACAAGTATTTCAAAGTTTTACATATGAATTCTAAAAAAATCTTCAATGAAATTTTGAGATACCATCACCAAATCCTCTCAAACTTGATTGAACATATTTGGTCGAATCAATATTACTATTTACTATTTAGTGTTACTTTTTTTTAAAGATTAATATTAGTGTATTTTATATTTTTTTAATTTCTAGCATAAAATTATGTTTGTATTTTAATTATTTTTTAAATATGTTAACAAAATATATAAATTAATATAAAAAAGTGAAAATAAGTTATATATATATATATATATATATAACTTATTACATGAAAATAAATATGAGTTATCCCGACAACATTGTGAAAAGGAGGGCAATAATGTCAACAAGTTTGGACTTCACCAAAAACACATCTACACACACATTCTGATTTTCCCTCTTAACTAATGCTCTTTTGGTCACTTCAGGGCTGTTTGGCAATTACTGAATGATCAAGTGGTCAGAATTATTAAGAGACTTTTATGATATGTGCAAAATGAATTATAATTATTTGGTAATTGTGTACAATGAAATTAGGGCTCTTAATGGTTAAGGGAGATCCAAGATATAAAATCATAAAATCATTCGGAGGGTTTTAGAACCATTAAGAGGCAAACTTTTTTTTGTCAAACAAGATTCACCTCTTAATGATTCAGAGGTTACCTCTTAATGGAACTATTAAGAGGTAAACAAACAACCCCTTCATTTATATGTTTTTCATATTAACAATTAACAAAAAAATTCTATAAAATCAAATATTTCCAACACACACTAAACTTTATATTATAAATTTCAACGAATTAAATAAAACCACACGATATTCCTCGTTTCAACGTACTTCAACTTGATTTGACTTCTTCTCCTAAGTCTGTATATAAATGTACTGCAATCAAAATGTACCATTTTTAGTAGCTAAGGTGAGTTCAGAGAGAAGTAAACATATTTGTCAACGCTGATGTTAAATAGAATCAAGAAGAAATTATCATAACATGAGAAAATCAATATTAGAATTGACTTTGCATAAAGATAAGTACTGTGTTTGAAGTAAAGAAATAATCGAAGAATGATAACATGAACGACAAAAGAATCCTATAAAAAACATAATCATCTTTCAATAAAAAGTTATTTCCATTCAATTCAACCTATAAATAATGAAAAGGAAATATGATGTAATCATGAGACTTAAATTGGTCATGCAATAACTTTTAGCCATTGAAATTTGAAAGCACCAATCTTTTGTCTTCATCATCATGAAACAATCATGTATTTATATATATATTAAACAAAGAGATTTAAAAGAAACAAATGTAAAATAACCTAATCAATTGTCAAAAGATCAACAATTTCAATAACAACCAAAATTTAATTATAACGTCTACCACCTTTTTCACAAGCGTTTGCAAATTGCAACGACCGTTAACACTGTTGGAACACCTTTTTGAAGAGGTTGGAGTAGATTGATTGACGTTGAAGGCCGAAATAGAGAGCTTAAAAAAGGGCAAGGTACTCAGTACTGACACCAAACCTAAGATCCAAACTAGGGATCTTTCTAAATATAGAGGCATTACTAGATCGCGGTGTCAATCTTCTTAAAATTGGAAATCTTGTGCCTTTCTAGCCTCTCCTTCTTGCTTGCTTATCACAATGAATCCTGACGTGATATATACTTGTAATGAAATTTGAGTGTAAAGATTATATATTTTTTATTTTTCAGCATTGAATAATAAAATGAGCTTAGTGATCCATAAATCAAAATAGTTAAAGGGTTCTAGAAAGTTCCATTTCCAAAATTGTCACTAGTTCTATAAAATTACATTTCAGCCTCTTGAGTAATGCCTTTTCAAAATCAAACCAATCAAGCTTAAAGGTCTCTAGAAATCTCACAGTGATCGTCTACATGTTGAGATCCTGAAGTTTAAGTCCAACGAGCTCACTAAAGTTTCTGGAGTTTACTTTCTTACCTCTGACATGAGAAACTTTGATATATTGGTCCTCAAATTTTGTTAATTATAGATCAATAAATTTATTTACAAATCAAGGTTACTTTCTTCTAATTATATATGTCTTTAATTATTATTAATTAATATTTTATATGATACTTAAGTATTAATTAATTTATATTTATAATAAAATATTTACTTGTTAAAATGTTTAGGATTTATGATTAAATTAGAAAATGGTTTTTAAATTTCATATTTAATGATACTAATTGATGATTTTAAAAAGTTTTTTACATTCCATAACATAACATGTAAGGATTATGCATGGTATGAGATATGAAAATTTCTTAATGATAAATAATTGTAAAACTCCTTATTTTTTACTACTTATTTTAATATAATATTAATGGTGTTAATTATATTTTTTAATATTAGAATATAGTATTTTTGTAACATATGCTTTGTGGTCATTTTACATGTGAAAACTAGACCATCAAATGAGTTTGATTTTACGATATGAGTCATATTATTTCACATGTTTTAGTCTTGTGTTGTTGTTTCATATATAAATTTTATAGTATAGATTTATGAGTTTATTTTATTCATTGAAGTTTCATATATGAAACAATAGTGCATGTTCATATGTATTGCTTCATTTATGAAACAACATATACAAACTAGTTTTTACGATCTCTTAGTTTTAGACAATTTATATATGATTCACCGCTTATATATATATATATATATATATCATATTTAGATAAATAAAGTTATATTATGGGGAAAAATCTTGAGTTAGGGGACAAAAAAGTCAATAATGTAGCAGCAGCCAATGATAGATTGGTATTGTGGTGGATTAATTGGGTTCCCAGAGTTATCTCCTTGTTATGGGGAAAAAAAATAAGAAGAGCTTCAGCAGCTCTCCAGTTTTCAAGTCTTGTTATGCATTTGTCAATATTGGATGAAGAGAGAGAGAGAGAGAGAGAGAGAGAGAGAGAGAGAGAGAGAGAGAGAGAATCATTTGTGGAAGCAAAGACAAGAAGAACCATTTCTGTTACTTCTCAAAATTTATGGATTCCATTTTATTGATATAACAGGAATGATTGATGTATAATATCTTAATTCATTCTAATTAATTTAAACATTTTTATTAAATTACAAAATGAATTCCAAAATTTATACTTTTACTTGGTTCAATTCTACCACATATATAATTAAAAACAACCATTTTAAAAAAGGTAACACTATATATATATATATATATATATATATATATATATATATACACATACACTATATTATAAAGCATTTGACAAAAATTCTTAAAAACCACTTTTTATGCGTAAAGTACTGTTTATTAATGCATATTACTTACAACTTAAGATTACAAGTAGACTGTGTGTAAGTACAACTTATTAAAACTTCATATCTGAATTCGTGTAACCAACTGCAGATAAACATAATCAAATACATGATAAACATCTTATTTTAAATATAAAAAATCAAAAATATAATTAGGATTAATTATTATTTTTATAAAATGTTAGATTATTAAATCAAAAATAAATTATTTCATTATTAAATTTAAATTAAATTATAATAAAAAATAAATTAAAGAAATTACATAAAAAAATAAGAACTTTTAAATAGTTGAATTGATATCAACATTGATATATTTTTTTTCAAAATTTTATGATATCTTCAAATTTATATTTTATTCAAAAATAAAATCATTATTGTTTTCTTAAAAACACATAAAATCGTACTACAACATCGATAGAGACAAAGAATAAAATAGAACATTAAAATCGAGATGTGTTTCGCTGCATTACACGAGTACTCATCTAGTGTATATATATAGAAAATGTTTACTTTGCAAACCACGTTATTTGTACAAGCCTCATTCACCAAATCATAATTTTTCATTTTGTTCATTTTTTTCTAATTATGAGAGGTTGATTAATTATTTATACTATGGAGGGTCTTAATCATAGATATTATATCATCTTCATTATTTCAATTTTAGAGAAATACATGAAACTGTTTCATTAAAATTTCATTAAGTATTATATGAAACGATTTCATAACCATATATAAAACAACTTCATAAAAAAAAGTATTATATGAAACAATTTCACAAGATTAAACAATTCCATGAAAAAATTTCATAAGATTAAACGATGAAATCGACAGATGAAGGTGATTTGCACGGTTTATACAAATTAGATGGTTTATGATTGTGGTTCAAATATAAAATATCATACCTAAGTGATTCATTTTATTTGTTCAAAATAATTATTATGTCTTTATATTTAATTATAACAATAAAAATGAGTTTTTAGCAATAAAAGAAAGTCATATATATATATATATATATATATATATATAAAATGTTAAAATATGGTAATAAATTAGTTGAAATGGAGTTATAGGTTGTCATATTTCAAATCAAGAGTTGGAGTAGGACCCCTTGTGTTTGTTCATGAAGGAATGCAATAATATTATATACACATATATAATTAATCAAGTTAAGGAAATAATTAATGTGTTGGAAAACTTAGGTCAATGAGGTGGTACCCCTCTTCAATAAAGCTTTTGAAATTCATCTCTTTGGTTTTTTTCTTCTTTGTTTGTTTATTCTCTACACACCTTCCATAGGTTTAAAAACAACCCTAATTAAGCTACATTTACAAAATATTTAATCAAAACTAAAGGTTGAAAACTATGCCGTAATCAACGATCGATGATTACACAAATATTTACCATTTTCATTTAAAAAACCGTAAAAGTTATACATACATATATATATATACTAGAAGGGTACTCGCGCAATGTAGCGAGATACATCTTGATTTTAATATTTCATTTTATTATTTATCTCAATTGATGTTATAATATGGTTTTATGTGAATTTTGAAAAAACGATAATGTTTTTATTTTTTAAATAAAATATAAATTTGAAGATATAATAAAAAGTTGATAAGAATATATCGATATTAGTATCAAATTAACTATTTAAAATTCATATTTTTTGTGTAATTTTCTAATTCAACTTTTTTTTATTATAATTTAATTTATATTTAATAACGAAGTAATTTTTATTTGGTTTAATAATATAATTTTTTTATAAAGATAATAATTAAGTATTTTGTTAGAATTCAATAATTATCGTAATTATATTTTAGATTTTTTACATTTAAAATGAGATGTTTATCTTGTATTTGATTATATTTATCTGCAGTTAGTTACATGAATTCAGATATGGAGCTTTAATAAGTCGTACTTACGCATAATCTACTTGCAATCTTGAGTTTTAAGAAATATGCATTATTAAACAGTACTTTACGCATAAAAAATGGTTTTTAAGAGTTTTTGTCAAATGCTTTATAATATAGTATATATATATCTGTATCTGTATGATGTATGCATGTGGTGTATGCAATTCATATTATAAACCTCGATACTTCATATCGGAGGTATTCAACCTTTCGTACGTAATAGCCTTACGGCATGCATTGTTTGAAAAGTTAAAGTATTATAGGAATATATATATATATATATATATATATATATATATATATGCATATGTATATATACATACATCATGTATGCGTAGACACATATACATGTTTGTGTAGTAAATGAATGCAACTGCTCTGAAAATTAATTAGCAAGAATAATTGGAAAAGAGGGAGGAGCCAAGCACAAGAAGTCTGCAATGCTTTAACTACAAGAGATTAAATAATCTTGAAGCTTTTGCCTTTTCATCTTCTCTTAGTGGACAGCTAACCATGCTTATATTATTAAAAATATAAAATATAAATAAAAATTGTTGAAGATAATATTAATAGTTTTTAACAAGTTTTATATAAAGCTTAAATACAAAATAATAAAATGATTATTTATTGCATTTCTACATTTAAAAAAAAGACTAATTTAATTGTTCTTACCTTTAAATATAATATATAAAAATGTATGGATATTTTTTTAACCGTGAGTATTTAGATTAGTTTACACTATACAAAAAAATTGGGTATATAGGATGCCCCCAATATCGAAGTGTTCCAATAGACCGTTTTATAAGCGTCCTATCTAAAGGTATTGTAATAAGTTTATATGACGCTTTTAGGCGTCTTAACAAGTTTTTGAGGATATTTTTAATACAAACTGTCGCATTAACAACTTTATAGGACACTTTTGAGAAATTGTCCTATAAAATCAATATTTTATAGGACACTTTTTTTATAGGATAATCTTTCCAATAGTGTTCTATAAAGTTGATAATGAGACGTTCTATATTAAAAGTGTCCTAAAAAATTTATTACGACATCAAAAAACGTCATATAAACTTAATACAACACCTTTAGATAAAACACTATATTTTTTTGGTCTTATAAACTAAGTCCATAAAAAGGTCTATTAGGACACTTAGAATTTGGGAGTGTCCTATAAACCCAATTTTGTTGTAGTGTAATTAACTTTCGATTAATTCCATTGAACCTTAAAAGACAAACTTTCCGGTGGCCTCAATAATCTTAAACTTGTATCTTTTGGGGAGCAAATTAACTTAAGTCTTACCAATTAAGTTATCCCTTAAAATAAAAAAGTGAAAAAGGGCTTGAAATAGAACACCATAACAAAATCGGTTTCATTGAACACCAAAAAATATCTAAATCTTATAACAAATTGCATCATTGGCCATAAATTTATAGGAACAAACAAATATATATTTTATATAAATGTGTAACAATAAGTTGTTATAACATTTCTAAAAAATATGACGTTAAAAACGCAAGACATCTTACAGTAAGTTGATAGAACATAACTTAATTAGAAATAGAGCATCTTATTAAATTTTTTATTGACATTATTTGAAAAATGTTTTATAAAAAACATCTTCAGAAAACATTTCTAAAAAATATAGTCATATAAAAAACTTAATAAGCCATTTATTTCAAATATGTGTTTGAAAAAACTTGTTAAGACATCAAAATACGTTGTAAAACATATAATAATTTGGTCTTATAAACTTAAATTATATAAATCAATATATTATGACGTTTAGATCGACATTTTATCGTTTTATAAAATCGATTTTCATTGTAATGCAAGTAATATCATAAGGTTGTAAACTATAAAATTCAGTTTTAAGAACTATTTATATAAATGATATTTTAAAACATACAATAACCACTGTAGCATATATATATATATATATATATGTGTGTGTGTGTGTATGTGTGATTTATACCAACGTCACGTGAAAGATCATATGTGATTCACACGACTTTGGTCGTGATCTGAAGTCGCGGGTCAAGTCGCCCGCTCAACCTTATCTTGACCGTGTTCTATAATCACATGTACTTAAACCATTTTATTATTCTCTTACTTCGAGAATGTTCTCGTTTGATCTTCCTCTCTATCTCTTATCTATTATAAATCTGTATTGATGATGGTTACCTGGAGAATCGTAAACTAGAAAGATACACACACATCATATTACAAATCATTTTTAAACCCGTAATAACAAGGTTCAAAAACTCAATGATCATGAAATGAGTGTTAGAAAAGCAATAGAATTAATTAGTTCTTTGTTAGATTTCATGTTTAACTTCAACTTTCCTCCAACTTATGGATCAATTTCTAAGAATCCAAAATTTAATATTCACAATTTTCAGTAGAACAAATGGAGCTTTCCTTCTATCTTTTTTAGCATAATTAAATACATGCGAACTCAGATGTTAAAATAGACTATACTTTATACATTTTATATTTCGAAGATAACTGGTTTAACATTAAAATGGTAACGACATATCATATAGCCTCGTTTTTGGATTAAAAGTCCCGGATGTCTCATAGTCAACTCGGTGGATGCAAGTGTTTGTCATCGTCCCCATGCTGATGTAACTTTTTCGTAATTGATCTGAAGATCGATCAATCTTTGAACGAGCATACGTACCTTGACAATCTAATGACTGATGGATAACTATGTTGCAAGGATACGACGAGTCTATATGCATATTAATTATCGCTATATATCAGAATTAAAATTAAAATTAAAATTGAAAAGATTTTAACTAAGGATATATGATCATGATTTAACTTGCTAATGAAATAAAAGTGAAATTAGATAGGAGGCAGAAACATCCATGATTCTTAAACGTATAGTATAGGTGTTTTTAGCCTATGGCAATATGATAATAATAAGTCGCTAAAAGTAAGAATGAACTGATCCAAATGTGTGTCCCAAACCCTAGAAGAGTGTACGACTTTCGTTTTTCTTTGTTTCTTTTTGGTTTGTTTATTAAGTATCACATCAAAACCCAAAATTTCATACCTACTATAAATCATGGGTCTTCCTTCGTCCATTTTCAACCAATTAATCAGAGGCACATACGATCTCTGCTTGTCGATTTAGAGAGAGAAAGAGCAATTAAGAGGAGACCAAGACGTAACAATAGAAGAAAGATGGGAAGAGCACCATGCTGTGACAAAACCAATGTGAAAAAGGGACCATGGTCTTCTGAAGAAGATGCTAAGCTCAAAGATTATATCGAAAAGTATGGTACTGGTGGTAACTGGATCGCTCTACCCCAAAAAGTCGGTATGTATTCTCATCGATGTATATACATAATTTCTATGTAGATCTTCTTCAAGATTTTCGTTTCTTATGGTACCATTATATATATGAAGTTTAAACTTAACAAATTGATCATTTTTAGGGCTCAAGAGGTGTGGGAAAAGTTGCAGATTGAGATGGCTGAATTACCTGAGACCCAACATCAAACATGGAGGATTCTCTGAAGAAGAAGACAACATCATCTGCAGCCTCTATATTAGCATCGGCAGCAGGTTTTGATCTTTCATAATTTTCTCTCTCTGATCATGTGCCATGTTGGTTTCAAGTTTTAACCAAAGTTACTTGTCCTTTGCATTTGTCCATCAAGCTTTTGTTCTAAGAATATATACATCCCATCTCATATTCAGATTTATTGTTATATTTATGTTCATTTCTAACCACTCAGCTCTAGCAATTTCGTTTCTTGTTTGTTCTCCTTTATATGGTATATATACGATCTGATCCGGTGTCTGATTCGATACAAAATCATATAGGTGGTCCATAATTGCTGCTCAGTTGCCGGGTAGAACAGATAACGACATCAAGAACTACTGGAACACCAGGCTGAAGAAGAAGTTACTCGGAAGGCGCAAACAATCTCAGGCCAATAGGCTCTCCGGTTCAAGCCAGGATCCGAAAGATAGCAGCGGAGTAGAAACCCTAAGCAACTCGGCCGTTGAAAGACTCCAACTGCACATGCAACTTCAAAGCCTTGAAAACCCTAATTTCTCTCACTATGATCATAATACTTCCATGTGGCCTTGCAAGTTGAACCCTATTCAAGAAAAAATGATGCATAGTCTCCAGTTGGTGAATGAATCCTCTAACGCTCTGATGATGCAAAATTTCTCACCTGCTACCCCTCAAAAGATAGAATATTATGCACAATCCAATAACCCCCTTCAGCAAGAGTATTCCCAAATAAGTAATATGATGATAAATGGAATGGAGAATTCAATGGGAATTAACATTCCAGAGTCATCATCAGTACTTGTCCCGGAATCGGATTGTACAAAACAGCAACCAAGCATGGAATTACAGCAGTGCTGGGAATTTCAAGCTGAAATCGATGAACTGTTGAGCAACAAAGGAGCTACACCACTAGAAGGGCAGATGAATGATCAGTTTGATTGTTTCAAGGACATGCATGGTGCCAAAGACAGCATGACTTGGTGGTCTAACGAATTTGAAGCAAATTCAGCCTCCTCAAACTCTTGGGATTCAACTGATGTTCTTGATCACAAACAGACAGAAATGAAGTTCCAGGAATTAGTGCAAGGCCAGCATAGAGTACAATGAAAGAAGAGGGTAATGATGGATTGTTGTTGTTCATCAAGTTTCATTCAAAATTAATTGTCAAGAAAACAGATATATAAGCGTAGATATATGGTAAGTAATGTGTACATTCGTGTAATAACGTCGTGTCAAATATTTCTTGTTATGTTTGCCGAATATATATACATCTAATACAACTATTTTCATCTGTGTTTCTTCGTTTCCTTTTCAAGTTAAGATATTTGAATATATAAGTTTAAACACTCATGTAGTCGCATGTTTGATTATGAACTTACGTGAATAATCGACTCCTGACACAAAGTCGTTATGTATGGATAAAGTTGTCTGTATGAATTAATCTGTTTGTATAGATTTGAAAGAATTTTGTTTGAGAGGGTTTTTTTTCATAAATGGAAAAAACATGTTTTTTAATTGGAAGGTAGGTTTAGAAAGAAAAAAAAACGTTGTTTTCTACATAAACCTCCTCCCTAGAAGGTTAGTGAATAAGACAATTTCTATATCATTAAGTCACTATCAAACATCATATATAACCGGCTGAATAAGTTATTAGTCTCACTAAGCTCGTTAAGCTGCTAACAAACTTGCCCTCAGACACAATCTCATTTAGATTCGACTCAAATGACTTTTTTACATGTTGACATCCACTAAAAGTTAAAACGAAAGTATAAATAATATGTTATACATTCTAGTTTTTTTTTTGACAGTAAAAAGGACATATATTACAAATAAGAATTAGCGAGACACTAGAAGGTATGAACAAATGCATATTAATGTTATACATTTTAGATTATTTGGTTTTTGACGTTTTTTTTACTGTAACAAATGCAAATGCATATTAATGTTATACATTTTAGATTATTTGGTTTTTAACGTTTTTTTACTGTAACAAATACATATTAACTGATAATTAGGATTTTCATTTGGGGTTGATTTATGTGTGGTTGCTTGTTATCAATTTAATGTTAGTTATTTAGGTGTCCATAGATTCCATGTTACGTTCGTAGTTCAATTTCTAGTCACATGCAACTAGACAATGAAACATCTTCGATTCTAAGCACATACGAGTTAGGAATTTTAGTTTTTTCTTGGGGGTTGGATGATCGATGGTCTAAAATCATGCTTTGTCATAAAATAACAACAATATAAATAACAACTTAACAACGTTTGATGATTTGGAAGATAAAAAAGCAAATATAAATTCTTCTAAAAGAAAAGAAAATTATTTCTCAGACTAAAAAAATACTTCAAAATATGAAGTTGATATGGTTCAAAATTAATGTATGTTGGTCTAATTTAATCGCACGTGCTAGTTAATTAGATAGCTTAGGATTGAAGGTCGAATCAAATAATCTATGTTGACCTCTCCCAAGTTTGACACATCAATCTCTAAACTCTATTAGGGGGGTGTTTGGTTCATAGAATGAAATTTGATGGAATTGAAATCCATCAGAGGAATTTGACTTTGAAGGAATTGAAATTGAATTTGATCACGTATTTGGTTGGTAGGAATTGGAATGAAATCTCTCAAAAGAATTGGAACAATCATCTTTGTTTGGACTCTCTCATCTATCGCCCCGCCCACACCCTACCCAAACCCTGTCCCACCACCCCAAACCCTGCCCCCACCACTCTTGCTCCATAGTTGGGGTTGTTAGGGGCATACAGGGTGGGGTGAGGCGGTAGGGGAGGGGACAGAGTGGGGAAATGAGTGGCAGAGTGGTAGCTGCACGACTACAGTGGTAGACAGGTGATTAGTGGTGGGTTGATGATGGAATTCAGTTCTTTCCATCATGCCAAGAAATGATGAATTCATTAATTTGTAGAATTCAATAGAATTTTGAAGGATTTTATCAATTTCAAGAATTGAACCAAACAAAAGAATTGAAGTTTAGTCAAAAAAATTGTCATTCCAATTCCATCAAATTCCCTCGAATTCCGCAAACCAAAAAACCACTAATATTATTTTCCATAGTAATCACATTATCCAGAAGATTATCACCATGAGTATGTAATTGTGGGTGTTTAAATAAAAGTATATTTACATGTTTAGCAATCACTCATCAGGTTTCTTCTGGACTTTTGATATGTAACTTTTAAAAACAAATCAAATTTAGTAAATACTAATTTACCTCACTGATAAAAGAGCACCGAGGTGAGAGTGAGAATGATGTTTTGGAGCAGTCGCATGCAACAATGGTAGGAGCAGCTCTGGCTGAATATTTTATATACCATGAACGATACACTTCAATCATTTATAATGATCCCAAGTAGGGAGACAACGGGGGCACAAATCCTCAAGGATAGGAATTATCTGCCTTTAAATGTTTGTGATCGAGAGTTTTGATTAGGATATTTCTTTAACGTTTGAAAAAAATAGTACCGGTTTATTAAAGAGTTGAGACTCTTTTTTAATATTTTTAAAAACAATAATTTAGAAAGTCATGCATGCATCCATACTTTAGGGTTTGGCTCACTATGTTGAGGGGGCCTTGGCACCAGCCTGCCCCCTTATTCCCTATGCCACAGCTCTTGCATATAATTTACATTCTTACAGTATAACATAAATGTATATAAACATTATAACGAGATCTTTACCTTATATTTAAATTAAATGTAACCAGTTGTTAAACAAACATCTGTTATATTTAGGTAGATTTACGGTCAAATAAAGTGATGAACATCAAAAAGATAATTAATTCATTAAGAGACAACCATTCAAGCTGTTTGTTTTTTTTCGATTTTACAGGGGCATTTATGTCTTATTTGTTTTTTGTTGTTCTTCAAATTCTCAACAACGACGTTTCTCAATCGATCATTTCTCTCAATCGATCCTTACCAAATCAATCATCACCTCTCTCAATTAATATATTTTAATAGGATGTAAATATGTTAAACACCGTTAATGACATATTTTCGTTTAAATGAATGTCAATAATATCATTTAGACGTAAATTTCATAATGATGATGAATAAATATGTGAATTTGTATAAATTTATCTATAAATTCAACATTAAAAGTTTTTTAATGTGTAAAATAGACAACTTAAACAAATTCAGACGTTTATCACTTTACAAAAACAAACAAACATTTTCATTGATTCAGACTTCAGTACCACCTCTTATAAATCATAAGTGAAATAAGACTTCAGCACATCTTAAAAAACAAACATTACCTAAATTACAGATCATCAATATAGATTTACATTCTAAACCATGAAATTGTCCTTGTGAATGATCTTAATTTATATAACTACACAATCGATTGTTTGTTTAAGGCTTTTGTCATAGCTATGGATTAACCTTATAAAAAGAAGACCCATAAATTTTTTATACAAAAATTCATATCTTCATAATCTTGGACTCATCTCAAGGTCTTGGGCTCCTTTCAAAGTCCAAATTCACGCAATCACATTGACAAATATAAGGTAAAGAAAGAATTGTAGTACTCTGAAAAACAAATGAACAAATAAATAAATATGTAGGATCAATTAAAAAAATAAAATGATCGTTTTTTGATAAATTTGTTTTGTTTCACTGTTTGTTATGTTTACCGATTTTCATTTGAAAAAAAAAATACAAAGGGGAGTATTTTTATTTCAAAAAACAGATACATCCATATTTTTAACCATATCTGTTGAATCATCTTAGCTTTGATTATAATAAAAGAAATTGTCTAAGTTCACAATCAATATTTAATCGAACATGAAATATTCGATTTTTATTATTATTTTTATCTGATAATTTTGATTAATTTTAAGTTTTTATTGATATTCCATTTCATTCTTTTTATTTATAAAATATATTTTGTTAATGTAACTTATATATATTTTGAACTTATATTTTCTTTTCTTTTTTTTATCCAAATGACTTATATTTTTATTTAAATTAAATAAATAAATGATAAGGATAAAAAAAAATAAAAGTTAGAAAAGAAATGGGATATAAATGAAATACTATTATAAATTGAGAAAAGTTCAGAATAAATCTAACCAACTTTTTTTTTTTAATGAAAAACCTATTAATTTTTTTTTCAATGATTAAGTTTGTGAATTTTTTTTTTGAATGAAAACCCATTTAACTTATAAATTTTACATGATTAAGTCTCTAAACATTTTTTTAATAAATAAGGCATCGCACTTTTTAAATTGATTACCTATATCTTTTTAATTCAAAAAATGTTACATGTAATCGACTAGCAAAAGTTCGATGCTTTATTTATTAAAGAAATTTTTTGGGGATTTAATAATTCAAAATGAAAAGGTTTAACAATTTTTTCATTTAAAAAAAATAGTTCAGCGGCTTAATCATTTAAAATGAAAAAAATTATTTTTAAGAATTAAACCATTCAAAATGAAAAAATTGCTTAGATTTATTCAGACTTTTCCCTTATAAAACAAGTTTGGTGTTCAATTTTAGGGGGTATTTTGAATTGCTTATTTGGAACAACTTATATTTTTCTACAAAAGTCTTTATCAACTTATTATAAGTTAGAATAGTTTAACTTTTTCAAAAACTCTTTATTACCGGTTTGGTACCATATAAGTTGTTTATCCAAGCACTTAAAATAGCTTATTACTAATACCAAAACGAAATAAGTTAATAAGTTATTTTTATAAGCAATAAAAAATAGGGAAAAGTACAATAAAAACCAATGAACTTTCTTRTTTGGAATGATTAAGTCCTTGAACTTTTTTTTGGAACAAATAAGTCCTTGAACTTTTCAAAACATGTTAAATAAGTCCTTGGACAATTTTTTGGCACAAATAAGTCCTTGGACATTCCAAAGTGTTGGTCCCAAAAGGGTC
>NC_037529.1:9746097-9758632 GCF_001531365.2 Cynara cardunculus var. scolymus | reverse complement strand
AATTAACCATAATTATCTTATCACGTTTCCACGTTTTACTCTTGTTAGTTTTTTTCTTCTCTATATCATACACATATCACATGATTACACCAAAAATTTAACTTATCAACTGAAAGGATAACCCATGTTGTATAACGGTGATTATCACATCCATATCACATAATTATTACACCAAAAATTTAACTTATCAACTAAAACGATAACCCAAGTGATGTATAACTGTGATTATCATACCCATATCACATGATTACACCAAAAAATTTAACTTATCAACCAAAACAATAACACAAGTGATGTATAATGGTGATTATCACACACATCTCACATGATTATCACACCAATATCATGTGATTACACCAAAAATTTAGCTTATCAACCAAAACGATAACCTAAATGATGTATAACGGTGATTATCACATCCATATCACATGATTATCACACATATATCACATGATTATCACACCCATATCAGATGATTATCACACCTAGTATAATCCTAATCTATCGAAGCCATTCGAAATCGTTGTGATAATGTCTAACATAACCAATTGAAACCATGATCAAATGGAGTGACACTGATATCACATGAGTATCACAACTAATCAATTAAAAACTTGTTCAAAACGAGTAATTTTGAAAGATACATTGAATAAACTTCTTCTTCTTGTCCGCTTGTTGCATGCAATGGCTTCTTGATTAGAGTTCTTGGTCGATTAGAGTTGCTTGTTCTTGGTCGATCACCGTCGATCAAGGTTTGCTTCGGTCGGTTGTTTTGTGATTTGAAGTTATGAGTCTCCTTGAATTCTTAACTGTTTACTAGATAATGATAAGGTTAATGATAATAATGACCGTGTTTAAAAGATTTGATGATATCATTTCCATTATTACCCTTTTTATTTTGGTTTTTTCTAAATCTTTTTCAATTTCAATTTTAATTTTAAAAATCTTTTAATTTTATTTTTTATCACAATATGAGGTTATTGGGTTGTTCTCGCATTCTCATAAATCATAGCGGTTCTCGTTTGAACCATTATATATATATATATATATATATATATATTGGTGATTGTAAACACAATTTATTTTTATATAATAAGATTTGTTTTGCAAAAGAGAGTCATCCAAATACGATAAACTTATGAATCAAGCTTTTTGAGTTGACACAATGAATTTCATTCTTTTTTTTCTTATACATGTCTCTTTATTCTAATATTTCAATTACTCATCAAAGTAGGATATATCAAACTCAACCACAATTAACCAATACTTTAATATATAGATACCTAATTACCTCTTGGTTGTAAACACAATTCATTTTTTATCACACACACATATATATATTGATGATTGTAAACACAATTCATTTTTTATTTTTATATAATAAGATTTGTTTTGCAAAATTACGGTCATCCAAATAAAATAACCTAATGACTCTCAAGTCTCATGAGCTAACACAATATAACATTTGTTTTGCAAAAATAAGGTCATGCAAATAAGATAACCATATGATTTAAACCTCATGAGTTGACACATTGAATCTCATCCTTCCTTCTTATACACACCTTCTTATTCCAATCTATTCCAATCTTTCAATCTCTCACCAATGTGAGATATCTCAAACTTAATCACATGTCACAAACACCTCAATACTCAATTCTCATTGTACCACCTCAATACTCTTGGTTCTTCTTTTAATATATATATATATATATATATATATATATTTCTTGTATTAAATAGTGTTCGATACCATGTATTGTGCGGTGATCAGAACTCAATTTAAGAAAAAACGTAAACTCTTGACTCGAGTGGAAGTGTGATGTGTCTGAAAACTCTGAATTGTATTTATATTTATAGCTCTCATCCAACACCATAAATCACGATTTGCGAATACTAACATGAGATGAAAACACGTCATTAAGTCAACACTTTCATTTTATATATATACAAATGATATAATAGATACTTAAACTATATTTGTTATTATGAAATATACTACAATAATCACAACTCTTGTTAAGAAAAAAAAATATATCATTTACATTCGTTTTACACAAAAAATTTACCAATTGATTGGTTTTAATTTCAACTATTGTTATAGATTTCAAAGCTCCATCATGCTTTTATACATCCATCATCTTTCTATCAATATGAGATGAAAAAAGTCAATTTTATTTCAGATTTGAGGAACAACTGAACCTCATGGTGGCAAGTCATCATCCTTGGTTTCACTTTTATATTTGCACTATAATTTTAATCATTCGTTTGGTTTTGATTCCAACCATGATTATAAATTTCAAAGAGTGTCATCCAAAATAAGACAACCTTGAGATGCAAACCACATGATTTGATACAAAAGCATCCAATCCACATTTCTTATACACTTCTCTTTGTTCAAATATTTCAACTCTTCACGAATGTGGGACAACTAAAATTCAACCACAATTTATCATTTGAGAATACTCAATTCTCATGATGTCATCTCAATACCCCAAGGTTTTCCTTATATATATGTATGTATGTATGTATGTATGTATGTATATATGTATGTATAAAGAAGATTTATGCCCACAGTCTCACCATTGTGGTGACAGATTCTAGTTTTATTTTAATAAAAGTATTGCTAATATTTCTTTTCTTCTCTCTATTTTTATTATAATCTAAGCACCTCTTTTGGTATGAGTGTGAGCCAAATTTAAGATTAGTAGGCAACATTTGGTTGTTGTTATTTTTACTAACTTTTAGACTTGGTCACTTAAATCGAGACTTAACTTAAAAAGTGAAGTGTATAAGAAATGTCAATTGAATGTTTTTGTGTCAAATCATGGAGTTTGCCTCATAGGGTTGTCTTATTTTGGATAATCTTATTTGAAATCTATAACCATGGTTGAAATCAAAACCAACCAAATGGTGAAAGTCATAGTTCAAAGTTAAAAGTAAAATTAAGAATGATGACTTGACAACATGATGTTTGAATGTTCCTTAAATCTTGAAATATGGCTGACTTTCATCATTTCACACTGGTAGAAAGATGATAATTTGGAAAAAGATGATGGATGTATAAAAGAATGATGGAGC
Organism: Cynara cardunculus var. scolymus; assembly: GCF_001531365.2. Lineage (NCBI taxonomy): Eukaryota > Viridiplantae > Streptophyta > Magnoliopsida > Asterales > Asteraceae > Cynara > Cynara cardunculus. The sequence goes on along the minus strand of NC_037529.1, from coordinate 9,755,554 downwards.
TTTGAAATCTATAACTAGGGTTGAAATCAAAACCAACCAATTGGTAAAAATTTTGTGCAAAACAAATGCAAATATACATTTTTTAACAAGAGTTGTGATTACTGCAATATTTATAATAACAAATATAGTTTAAGTATCTATTATATCACTTATATATACATAAATAAAAATGCTAACTTAATGATGTGCTTTTATCTGATTTTAGTATTCTACAAATCGTGATTTATGGTGTTGGACGTGACATTATAATAAAAAATTCCCAGATCCGCCATTGTGAACACGGGTCCCGGCATCATGAACGGATAAAAATCATTTGTTCCAAGTTTTTATGTCTCATACATGTCCACCATATATATGAATACACGTGAGCAGATGAATATACCCAAGTAGAGAAAGAAAGTAAACATGAATTAAATAAATTTAAAATAAATAAAAATCTAATGTATGTTAACTTCATTGATGAAATAAGAATAAAAGGTGTGATTCCGGAACAGTTGCTAGTTCATGACAACACACTGCAAAACATAAGAGTATCTTCAACAACTTCTTTAAAATTTCTTTGAAATGGTGAACTAAAAGTTAAAATAATCAAAAGAAAATTATATCCATCTCCGACATATTTCTCATTTTAAAAGATTCGAACACTAATTATAATATTAAAATATTTCATTTATTTATTAAAATATTTCATTTATTTATTAAAATATTATTTATCAAAGTTTATTAAAATTAGCTAAAAATGGTGGATTTCTCGATCTAAAACTTCCCTTTCAAAAGCAAATTAAAGTCCCATCTGCCGAGGCGGTGTCACATGCGACCAACCATTGTTCAACTCACCATTCAACTCATGAACCAACCCCCCTTCTTTTAAATTCACGTACAATTTTAACAAATCATCAACCACTTTCCTTTCTACAATTAATGGAGGATATCACCACCGGCAACCACAATAATGGCGGATCACGGCCGGAAAGACATGTTGCAGTTTTTGCATTCCCTTTCTCCTCACACCCTCCTCTCCTCCTCACCCTAGTCCGTAGACTAGCCTCCGCCTCTCCTACGGTGGTTTTCTCCTTCTTCAACACTCCCGATTCTAACCGCTCTTTGTTCTCCGATTTCAGCTGCCACAACATAAAGCCTTTTGATATATCGGACGGCATACCGGAGGGTTATGTTTTTCTCGGGAAGCCTCAAGAGGCTATCAATTTGTTTCTGGCGGTGGCGGAGGAGGAGTTGAGGAAGGCTGTTAAGGTGGCCACGGCGGATATCGGCCTGAAAGTCAGTTGTCTGGTGGTCGATGCTTTTTTTTGGTTCTCCGGTGACATGGCGGAGGAGATGAACATTCCTTGGGTGGCGTTTTGGACCGCCGGAGCTTGCTCACTCTCTGCACATTTTTATACTGATCTCATTAGGTCAAAAAGTTCTGAACTACTCAAAGGTAAGCTAATTCTCAACATCTGAACGTACGTACTCATGTTCATCTTTCTTTAAATTGTACTACAAATTTATGTAATTTGTATGCACAGGTTCATCAGCAGTGCCTAATGAGGACGAAATCGTCGACTTCGTTCCCGGTTTCCCGGGGATTCGACTATCCGATTTACCAAGTGGAGTCTTATTCGGAAACCTCGAATCACCATTCTCAACCACGCTGCATAAGATGGGAAGAAACATTTCCAGAGCCACTGCTGTTCCCATAAACTCTTTCCAACAACTAGACCCGGATCTCACCAGAAACCTCACTTCAGAACTCAATAACTTCCTCAACATTGGCCCATTCAATCTCATAACATCTAAACAAAACCCACCATCCAAAGTTGATGAATTTTCTTGCATTTCTTGGTTAGAGAGTCAAAAGCCAAGATCAGTGGCCTACATTTCCTTTGGCACAGTGTGCAGGCCTCTGCCTCACGAGCTAGTCGCAATTGCTGAGGCACTCGAAGAGACTAAAACCCCGTTTCTTTGGTCAATAAACAACGATTCCAAGAAGCATTTCCTCGAAGGGTTCTTGGAGAGAACAGCCGCGAATGGAAGTGGGAAAGTCGTGCCATGGGCACCACAGGTGCAAGTCTTGGAGCATATCGCGATAGGGGTGTTTGTAACACACGGTGGATGGAACTCGGTGTTGGAGAGTATTGGAGCTGGCGTCCCGATGATATGTAGGCCATTTTTCGGGGACCAGCAGATCAATACTTGGATGATCGAGGAAGTTTGGGGGATCGGGGTGAGAATCGAAGGTGGGAGTTTCACGAAACGTGGAACTCGTTCTGCTTTGGAACAAGTCTTATCGCTGGATGGATCGCGGACAAGGATGAATGAGAGGATTGAACCGTTGAAAGAGCTTGCTCATATGGCTGTTGAGCCAAATGGGAGTTCTGATCAGGACTTTAAGACTTTGGTAGATGTGGTTACCACGGCCGCATAAAAATCTATTTATATATCCCTATTCATCAATTATATAATTATATATCGAATAAAATAAATCTAAAATATATAAAATTTCGATATATTTTAATTTAATTGGTTCAATATGATTACGTATTTTTAAAAGTGTTCCTCGTTTACGTTATAAAAGTCAATTTTGAAACCAAAGGAGTGATGTTAATAGTAGTAGCAATAACATGAGAAGTCAATAAGTACCAAAAGGACAAGAAAAGAGACCACATAAGACACGTTTTTACGGGTACAATTGTTCTTTTTGAAGTCTCTTTGTAACCTCCTTTACAACCAACAAATTCTCTAACACAACTTTTTTTTAAGATTTTATTATAATACTTTGAGTATTGTTTAATAAAATTAGCAAAATGTTCTTACGTTTTAGGATTGGACTTTTAAGCACAGTTTTAATATTTGACTTACGAAATGTACCAAGAATATTCTAAATTAGGGAAATTGGTTAAAGCTATACATTTGCTATTCGGCTTCTTAAGATTACTGAAATCCCCCTAGACTTGGAAAATTGGTATTCTAAACATTATTTCGAGTATTAATTATGTTGAACTTTAAAGTTATGGATTTGAACGTTATTTATATGTGTGTGACATGTTGTCATCATTACTCACTTGCAAATCTTGAACAAGACGTTTTGACCATTAAACATTATTTACGTTGCAAACTATTTAGTTTAGTTATTTTGGTAAAATACTTATTGTTCAAAAAAATGTGAAGTGTATTGCATATTTTTATAAAATGTATGAGCAACAATTAATATTATAACGACGTCACATTATTAATAATATCTCAAGAAAATATTTGAGCGAAACATGAGATATGTAATATCGGGGGTTGATCAATAAAAAGTGATAGGATTAGTTGTGCTAAGATTGTTGGAGAATAATGATCAATTTAGTTACGATTATCTAAAATGCTTAGGAATGGTATGAATTATCATGTAGGTTGCGGTTTTTGAGAAAAACAATCTATCGAACACTAACGATTCAAGGTAAGTATATTATGCAATTTTTATGGGATATATACATTATTATTACAAAATATTTTATCCATGATATTTGCATGTGTGTTTATATGCATATACTGATAACTTGATTGTATTGATGTATATGATATTCAAGTACATGCATGATATGAAAGATGATGTTCATGATAAAGATTACGATGACTTGATATTATTACTATAATATTCAAGTATGTGTATAATGAAAGATGACGATGATGCATATGTGATTTATGTTGTCACTTGCATAAGATGTATGTTGCATGTTACGATGAGATTTGTATTAATGAGTGAATACTGCTAATAAATGATATACAACTAGTATGATTCGACAAGATTCGTCCACCGTACGGGGTGGGTTGGACATGAAAGGAGGGCTTGCAATTCCGAGGTCTTGGAGTCCTCGTCCATAGAATACACCACATACGCAAAGAAAAGTGATGAGCCAATGCCTCATTTGCAAGATAATAACTATAATACATTAAAACACTGTTTATATGTACATGTGAACATGAAACCATTTTGTATTTACTAAGCGTTTAGCTTATACTATACATGTATATATCTCAGGTGTCAATTGTCATTAAACGAGTTGAATGAAAAAAGACAAGATTATGTTTTGAATAATGTTTGATTAGATATTTTAATTATCATTGATTACGTTAAAATATTTTACGTTTCCCCACTTATGTAATGAATTATGTTAAACACATTATGTATGTTTGAAAGTTTTAACTTCGTATTTTGTTCATGGCATAAATTATTAAAAATGACGTCACGACACTCGAAAGAGGAAAAAAAATCGGGGCGTGACATTTATATTTTACACCCTTATATTTAGTTATTTATTTTATTTTATACCTCTTATTTTGTTTTTTCATATAAACATATATTAAATAAAATGCATAAACAAAATATGTTTCTTTTTTTATAAATTATAATTGTCGCGTCAATAAGTTCAAAATGAGATCAATATTAAATATTTTTGGATTTAATCTTATATTATTAAATATTATTAAACTTACGAATTATTTTTAATACTTATATTTTATACCCTTATAGTTATAGATTATGCGTATTAATATAATAAAGGTGTAAAATAAAAAAAAATACATTAAATAAATAACCTTAAGGATAAAAAATGTAAGTTTATATAATAAAGGTGTAAAATAAAAAAAAATACATTAAATAAATAACCTTAAGGATAAAAAATGTAAGTTTATATAATAAAGGTGTAAAATGAAAAAAAAAATTAAATAAATAAACATAAGGGTCAAAAAGGGAAATTTTAAAAGTAACTCATACGTATATATGATATTTAATAATATAAGATCAAAATTAAAAAATATTAAATGTTGAACTCATTTTAAACATATCTATGAGAAGATTATGATGGTGTAATTTGTAAAACAAGAAACATATTTGTTTATGTTTTTTAATTAATATACGATTGAGTGTGTTAATAATAAATTGTACAATAAAAAAAAATTAAGAGATATAAAATAAATTATACAAATAATTATAACGGTGTAAACTGTAGAAATATTTTACCCATATTATATGTAATAACTATTTTTACATTTTATATAACATTGTTTAATTTACTTTATATTCCTTGCTTTTTTATTTTACAATTTATTATATGAACACATAATCGTGTATTAATTAAAATAAATAGATAAATACGTTTTTTTATAAAGTACATTATTATAATTCATCTAGTCAATACGTTCAAAATGATCCCGCAATATTGAATATTTTTTAATTTAATTTTATATTATAAAACTTACAAATTATTTTTAATAATTATATTTTATACCTTTATAATTATAGATTAAATAAATAACCATAATGCTAGAAAATATAAGTTTTGAAAATAATTCATACGTATTAGCGATATTTAAGAATACAAGATTAAATCCAAAAAATATTTAATATTGGGTTCATTTTGAACGTATTGACGAAGCAATTAAATTAAAAAATATTCAATATTAGGTTCATTTTAAATTATTTTTCTAATTTTTTGGCTTGAAAACAAACTTTACACATAAACTATCCTTTTACTAAAGTTTTTTGTAACCTTTTGTTGCTTTGGAAAAATAATTTCTAAAGTAACTAAAAAATGAAATTAACCTTCACAGTGTTTTTGCTGTAATATTTCAAGTGTAAAATTCGTGTCTTACGAAAACAATTTTGTCTCGCGTGAATCCAACCTTCATATCCGATACCTTTTACAATTTACTAAATTATATTCAACTACAACAATTTTTTTATTTCGAGAATTTAATATGAATTACATGATTAAAATATTCAATAATATAAACACATCAAATTCCTTCCACTTCTTTTACAAAATGGGGAGTTTTTTTTTAGCTTTAAATTTATAGAAATTTCTAATTCTTTATTCATATTTCACATCAATCAGATTGCTAAAATTCCAACCCAAATAAAATTTAACAGAAAATAAATGACAAAGTTAAAAAAAGGCATAATTGAAAATGGCTACAAGACTTAAAAGTCGAGTATTTATTAATTGACCATAACTTTCATAGCTGAAAGTCAACTTTCTGAAGCACCACAAGTCCATTGGCCTCATCTTTTATTGTCATTAGATAACCAAAATCTCCTTCAAAATAAGCTTTCAAGAAAGCAACCACAGCCCCTCCAACAAACCTCCTCATGGGTTCCCTGGATTTCCCATTCTTACACATACAATTAGCAAACTTCCCTACAATTCCCTTAGTCTCATCATCAAGCACGTCAAGATGCCCATAATCTTTCACAACAAAATAACAAGCTGGTTTACGACACTCCTTATAGAACTCCTCGTGGCTCACCCCTTTTGGAGCACAAGCCGGGAACAATGGGTTTCTTTTTATTTCACCAAGGCCCGAACCAATAACCATTACTGGCATTCCAAGATTAAAGGAATGTGGAACATAAGTGAGGATTTTTGGTTGGGTTTGTTTACCCACCTCCGTTCCATCCACTGGATCGATTCCAATTAAGGCGGAAAATTTTAAATTCAATTTCGTGTGGAATTTATTAAGAGCAATAGCAAAAGCCTCTTTTCCTCCTTTGTTGTGGCCTGCGAGTCCTAGCTTCTTTAGGTCTGCGTGTACTCCGGATGGAAGGAACTTTTGAAGTCCTTCTGGTAGCCAGTTACTTATTGCAACCACGTCCTCGATTTCTTCAGTTGCATCTGATCCTGTGCATAAATGTAATTGTTCCATGTTCCATGGTTCGCGAAGCTAGCAATAAGAAAATAAGTAATTATGAACGAATTTAAGGTGCAATGGGGTTTCGCAGGGTATGTTACACTACAACTAAATAGGTCTTATATCATGTCATATTGTATCTATCTAATTCTCTTAATAAAATGCTTAATATGATTGAAGTTTATTAGACAAAACGATTGTACGTTCGATATAAATGTATTGCAATACATTTAGGGTTTGTATGGTTTGCCAAAATGTTTTTGAAGAATTTGGATTTTGTGGAAGTATAAAACCACACGAACCTGCCTCCAAGAACACCAATTAACAATTGATGGAGTAAATGCAATTAATCAAAAGGATATATACACACACACACATATATATATATATATATATAATAGGATTAAACCTGGGGGACAACGAGGATGAAGCCATGGGAAGCGATGTGATGGCTGAGCTGAGAATAGAAGGAGTTGTAGAGACAAAAACCATGGAGTAAAACCAGTACCGGGAATTCTCCAGCTTCTAATGGTGTAAAAATGAGCAGCGACTTTGGAGTCGTTGCATCATCTGCTACTTTTACAACCTTAATTTCATGTTCTCCAATGCCGAACACATCTATTTTTGAACTTACGCCAACTGAAGAAGAATGAGACATCACGAACCTCCAAAGCTCCAAGTTTTTTAATTTTAATTTTGTTTGTTGGGATCAGGGGCGGAGACAATTTATAAAAAGAGGGGAAGAGACCCGGTCAAAAAGTTTAAAAAACGATTAATTTTTTTTTAATTTTACTTTTGAAATATTATTTCTCTCTATTTAATAAAGTTTTAAAGATTTCTTTAAATTTGAAAATTTATTTTTGTAGGACAACAAAATTCGTACAGAGCCAGAATTAATGTTAAGGGTGGTCCTCAATACCAATTTATATTTAATGAGATAATTCAACATACAACTCCAAATGAAAATGTGCACATAAAATAAAATTGTTTTTTAATACGAAAAGGACAGATCTCTGAACAATATATAAAAATATCAAAACTGATAATCAAAATCCATCCATCAAAACTAAATTTATACAAATATAAATCCAATTCAATTAGAACTCCTCCAGTGCACCACAGAACAAATGAAAAGTGGACGACAACCTAAGAGATTAGGAACAAATATCGGGTTGCTAATGTGAAATGGAACAATGAGGATTTTAATAACCAATGTGCGTGAGAGAGAGAAGGGGGCTGAGTACGTGAGAGTTTGAGACACTTATCTTCTGGGTTTTTACTTTTGGGCATATGAGAGTCTAATATGTTGACGATGGTCTTTTAAATGGACGCAATAGTTATTAGATGTTGGACCATATAAAATTTTGAAAATAAAAACTTCAGGACGAGTTGGTGCTAACACTAGGCTAGTGCTGGCTCTGCCCATGAGTGGCGGATCCAGGAAATTAATGGAGTGGGGGCGGCAAGCATATTGCCATATGGGACTGGGGGGGAAACCATGTAATACGAGGATAAAAATAGAAAATTTAAACTAGTCAACAAACTTTTTGGGCTTTGATTGAGGGTCTTTCCCCCTGGTCCTTAAGGGCTAGATCCGCCCCTGCCCATGTACACAGAAACGTTTTGTATTTATTAGAAAAAAATATAGTTTGGTAATTATTATTGTAACACTTAAGAGGAGGTTCAAATCTGAATGATATCATCTAAATAAGAAAAAAAAAAAATGAATCGTAGTCGATCATTTATTTGAATCATGATTTATATAAAAACTTTCTTAAAAATCATATAAAAAGGCATATTTGTGTATCTGGATTATATATGGAAATTTATTTATTTCTATAAGGATTATTTAATGCATTTAAGATTTTTTAATTTTTTACAATTTTTATTTAAGCATGATTAATTTTCCAATTTTTTATTTTTATGACATTTAAAACAAGCATGATTTAGTTTTTCATTTAATTTTTATTATTGAAGTAATTTATTAAAAAAATTTACAATTTTCTTCAAAAATCACATATGATATTAGACTGATCTAATGATTGTGTCTAGATGATGTTATTACTAACTATTTTCGCCTAATCTTGATATTGAGACATAATTAATTTGATATTGGGGTGTTTAATGGCACTCTATACGTTTGTCGTTAATATTCAACACATAATTGAAGCAAATTACATATCTATTTTACATAACAAAACAAAAACAGGCTCCATGGGATCACAACATCCTAGTGGTCCTATTATGACTCATCATGGGACCATTGTTCTTAGGTATAACTTGAATTTCACCTGACAATATTCATGTTGCATCATTCGTCGTTCACTATTTGACTTCATCGTTTAGTGTTATAGTCAGGTGAAGGAGAGCACACAAGTGGCAACTCTTTGTATTCTCTCATTGTTCATATGTGTGAATTCAAAGCAAATGTCATAAGGTTGGGTTCATGTGAGACCAAGAGTTTTTCGTGAGACCCGTAAGGCCAATTTATGTTCATTGATCAACTTTATAAGATAATGATCTAATGGTTTAAAGTTGTATGGTGACAATTTTGTGATTATTGAGAAGTCTCGTGGCAATTTTGTGATTATAACTGTTTAGATTGTAGATCTAATACAAAGATTGAGAATTGGTCTTACAATTCTCAGGAAAAACCTTTGGTCTCACATGATCACAAATCAAATGTCATTTCTAATGATTTAAAAAATTGAGTCCTGTTGCAAATAGCCTCAAATTAGATGTTTCATCCACATCTGGGAAATATATTTAACCAAATGGTCCAAGT
>NC_037529.1:9741884-9744927 GCF_001531365.2 Cynara cardunculus var. scolymus | reverse complement strand
AGTTTCACATTTAGTTTTTTTAATAACCAATGTGCATGAGAGAGAGAAGGGGGCTGAATACGTGAGAGTTTGAGACACGTATCTTCTGGGTTTTTACTTTTGGGCATATGAGAGTCTAATATGTTGACGATGGTCTTTTAAATGGACGCAATAGTTATTAGATGTTGGACCATATAAAATTTTGAAAATAAAAACTTCAGGACGATTTGGTGCTAACACTAGGCTAGTAGGCTAGTGATGGCTCTGCCCATGGTGGTGGATCCAGGAAATTAATAGAGTGGGGGCATGTTGGATGAGACTTGAGGGAGGCAAGCATATGGCTATATGGGACTGGGGGAAACCATGTAATACAAGGATAAAAATAGAAAATTTAAGCTAGTCAACAAACGTTTTTGGTCTTTGACTGGGGGCATTTCCCTCCGGTCCTTAAGGGCTAGATCCGCCCCTGCCCATGTACACAGAAACGTTTTGTATTTATTGGAAAAAAATATAGTTTGGGTAATTATGATTGTAACACTTAAGAGGAGGTTCAAATCTGAATGATATCATCTAAATAAGAAAAAAAAATGAATCGTAGTCGATCATTTATTTGAATCATGATTTATATAAAACTTTCTTAAAAATCATATAAAAAGGCATATTTGCGTATCTGGATTATACATGGAAATTTATTTATTTCTATAAGGATTATTTAATGCATTTAAGATTTTTTAACTTTTTATAATTTTTATTTAAGCATGATTAATTTTTCAATTTTTTATTTTTATGACATTTAAAACAAGCATGATTTAATTTTTTATTTAATTTTTTTTATTGAAGTAATTTATTTAAAAAAAATTACAATTTTCTTCAAAAATCACATATGATATTAGACTGATCTAATGATTTTGGTTGCCTTGGATGGAGAGTTAAAAAAAAGCTCCTCTCTCTCCTTGTTAAACTTTCAATTTTTTATTTTTTATTTTTAAGACATATAAAACAAGCATGATTTAGTTTTTCATTTAGTTTTTTTATTGAAGTAATTTATTTAAGAATTTTTCTACAATTTTCTTCAAAATCACATATGATATTAGGTAGGCATGGCAACAGGACGGGGATGGGGCGGGTTTTGTAATCCCCCGCCCCGGTCCCTAGTGGGTATGAGGATTAACATCTTGTCCCCGGTAAAACCTCTATCAATGCCCGGTCAAACCCCAGTAAATCCTCAGTCAAACCCCATGAAGAATATCCCCTGGTTTGAGTCTACCGAAGATCACCGACCTCGGGACCCGTTTTAGCGGGGAACCCGAAGTAAACCGGGTTCCCCATCGGGTCGGGACAAATCACCATCCCTAATATTAGGTGATCTAATGATTTTGGTTTCTTTGGATGGAGAGTTAAAAAAAAATGCTCCTCTCTCTCTTTGTTATACTTTCATTATTTTGGTTTGATTATTGATTATTGTGTCTAGATGATGTTATTACTAACTATTTCCGCCTAATCTTGATATTGAAACGTAGTTCTTTGATATTGGGGTGTTTAATGGTATTCTATACGTTTGTCGTTAATATTTAACACATATTTGAAGCAAATTACATATCTATTTTACATAACAAAACAAAACAACATGCTCCATTGGGTCACAACATCCTAGTGGTCCTATTATGATTCCTCATGGGACCATTGTTCTTAGGTATACCTGAACTTCACCGACAATATTCTCGTTGCATCATTCGTCGTTCACTATTTGACTTTCATCGTTTAGTGTTAAGTCAGGTGAAAGAGAGCTCACACAAGTAGCAACTCTTTGTATTCTCTCCTTGTTCATAGATGTGAATTCGAAGCAAATGTCATATCTAATGATTTAAAAAATTGAGTCCTGTTGCAAATAGCCTCAAATTAGATGTTTCATCCACATCTGGGAAATATATTTAACCAAATGGTCCAAGTAAACCAACAACCAAATCAAGCAATCACCAAATATCCAAATAACCAATAAACCAAATGAAATATCAATTAGTTTTAAGGAGATCACTCAAATAAGCATTTAGTCATTTAGATTTCAACGTATAAACGTTAAACATAAAAAAAATTAAGATTTAAATCTCGTGTTTTATTAAATATTAAGTATACGTCAGTAAGCAGCATTTTTTTAGAGTTTTTATCAAATGTTTTATAATATATTATAAATATATTTATTTTTTTCTTTCAGAATAATATGTATTCGTTTAATTGATGGTTAAAAATAGGGTTATTCTATCTCCACCCCATGCTACACTCTTCCCTAGGGGTGTTCATGGGATGAGTTGATCGGGTTGAAGACATTTGAACAACCCAACCTAATGCTTGCGGTTTCGAAAAATCTTAACCCAACCCAACCCAAACCAAAGTGCAACCCAACCCAACCCGTACGGGTTGGTCGGGTTGATACTTTGGTATATTAAAATATTCTTCTAACCTTGAATATGTTATATCTCTATTCATAATTTGTTTTTCATCATCAGCCATTTGATACAACTTATCCATATTTCTTACGTATATCACATTTAGTTAATTTTCTCAATTTACATATATATATATATATATATATATATATATGTTCACAGTTACTGAACATATATATATAAATGAGTTATATAAAGATGTGAATAGACTGAAAATATGTGTATATGATAAACATATATAATAATGTAATTGTCTAATGTATATATTAATTGAAATTCAACAATCATATTAAATTCAAGAAAAATAAAAAGATATCGGGTTCATCGGGTTGGATTGAGTTCAAATAATAGTAACTCAATATCAACCCAATACCTACGTTTGACAATTTTACAACTCGATTAGACATCGAGTTGCTTCGTGTTGGGTTATTTCGCGTTCGGGTTGCTCGGGTTTTTGAGCACCCCTACTCTTCCTCTACTTTTTCTATACCCCTCCTATATAAAATAATAAAATATACAAAATTCAATTTATTTTAATTTTCAGTTTTAACCCTTTTAAGTTTTCAGTTTTAACCCTTCAATTTTTATAATATTTTCTTATTATATTTTTTTATGTTTTT
>NC_037529.1:9737743-9741583 GCF_001531365.2 Cynara cardunculus var. scolymus | reverse complement strand
CGATATACATTTTTTTACTTATTTTTATTTTTATTTTATATTCTTGTTATATTTATATTATTATGGTCATATAATTAAATAAAAAAATTAATATTAGACTATTTTGAAAGTATTGACGAGACGATTATAATAGTGTAATTTGTTAAAATAAAAATATATTTTTAACGTATTTTAGTTTAATATATGATTGTATGTTAATGTGATAAAATTGTAAAACGAAAAATGAAAAATTAATGGATGTACTAAAAAATTAAATAAATATAATGGTATAAAGCGTAAGTGATAAAAATATTCCTTTGTAATATATATCATATAATAATATAATTTAAATAAAAAATATTCAATATTAATAAATTTCAAAGGTATTGAGGAGACAATTTATAATGGTATAACTTGTTAAAATAAAAACATATTTTTTAAATTAATATACAATTATGTATGTTAATGTGATAATGGTGTAAAATAAAAAATGAAAAATGAAAAACAAAGGGACATACCATAAATTACATAATTATCTACAAGCGTATAAAGTATAAGGGTTAAAAATATTTTTTTCGTAGTAATATATGATATAATAATATAATTAAATAAAAATATATTCAATATTAGACTTATTTTGAAGGTATTGACAAGATGATTATAATAATGTAACTTGTTAAAATTAGAACGTATTGTTTTAACGTATTTTAGTTAATATATAATTATGTATCTTATTGTGATAAGGATATAAAAAAAAAACTATAAAAATAAATTAATTAAGTAACTACAGAATATGAAGTATAATTTAAAAATTAACAAGTATATTAAAAATTGAGTATGTAAGATGAACAAGATAAATAAAGGGTATGAAAATGCTTCCGGAAAGGTTAATTTAGTTGTTAGATCTAATTTTAGTTAGGGAAATTTATAAAAATAACCGTTTTACACAACCCTTTGCCACAAAATAACCACATTTTAGAGGTTTTGCCAAAATAACCACCCGGATCGCCCCCGGGGGCGATCCGTACATAATGGGGGCGATCCGGGTGGTTAATGTGATTTTAATGTGATAATGGTGTAAAAATAAATGATGTATCATAAATTAAATAAATAACTATAAAATATAAATCGTAAATATTAAAAAATATTTTTTCACAGTATATATAATAATATAATTAAGTCAAAAATTATTTAATATTAAACTTATTTCGAAAGTATTAAAGAGACGATTATAATGGTGTAACTTGTTAAAATAAAAATATATTTTTAAACATGTTTTAATTGATACACGATTGTATATGTTAATTTATTAAAAATTTAAAATAAAAAATTTTAAAAATAAAAAACGTAAAGTAAATTAATTAACTAATTATAGATGTAAAAAATATAAATTTAAAATTATAATTTTAAAAAATTCGGAGAAGGTGAATATGTAAAGGGATAGGTATGTAAAAAAGTGACTTAAAGAGGTGGGGGCATATCAACCCTCAAAAATAGACCGAAATATTTAGAACAATATATTTTATTCCATCTCGTGTGTGGGTAGTTTTGTTCGCTGAAACCGTGATTCATCTTTGGAACATGTGACACGCGTCCATGTCTGAAGCTGCAAATTCGACACGTGGAGGATGTTGTACGCTTGTCTCTTCTGTCACGAGCATCCTAAATTATGATTTTTATTTTTAGAAACTGTTTGAAACTTTTAAATACATTTTTTTAAAATTTTTCTTTAATAAGTCATATGTATATTAGCTTCATAGTATTTAATAAAATTTTGATTAAAGCATCGTTTATTAAATGTTTTTATCAGGTAAAGATTTATTGGGTGTCATTTATCTTACCGATTAAGTATAACTAAAATCAGGAATTTTACATGGTGAAAAGTGTATCAAAGACCGTTATCAAGTAAGTATTTAGGTAAAAATAGACTGTTACTAACGTTTATTTTTATCTTGGACGAACATTATTTTCGTCACTTATTACAGGTGCTGAAGATTCATTATAAAGATTCATTTCAATAACGGCATTCAAACACTTCATTAAGACCCACCCGTTATCACTTTAAAGACCATTTATTCAACACCCCTAAAATATGAATAAATTTAAACTGTAATTCGATATAGAATAAATACCTACATAAATAAAAATCATCCAAAATGAAGAAATTATATAGCATTTACAATCCAAATATATAGAGGATAGATAACGATCCACTAATCTAAATTGTTCTGAGTTCAGATTATCAACTTGTTAATAGATAAGATTTTTGTTGATATATTGAATGAATGGTTGGAAAGATTTCTTAAGGAAATGGATTTTTTTTGTTTGGTTCACGGAATTCAACTTTGAAATCGGAATTAAATATCAACAAATGATCTTTAATGATTTTTTTTAAATTAAAATTACCATTAAACCAAATTACATTATTAACATCAGATAAAATATATTACTAATATCTGAAATTGTTCACTACAAATTACTAAGATCCGATAACATCTGAAACAATTAACTACATACCTTATTTCCAAAACCCAAATTCAAGTTGTCAAATCATAACCAAAATCAACCTTCCCACACAAACCTCACTCACTCCTCTCACTCCCTTTCTTCCAAACTCCAAAAAATCTGCAAGTGAAGGAATTGAAATCCTAAGGTATTGCCATGGAATGTAAAATCTGTGAGTGAATGAGTTTATTGGAATTGAAAGGATTCCATCAGTTTTATTCCATGAACCAAACATTGTATATGGAATTTGGTGATCTAATGATTTTGGTTGCCTTGGATGGAGAGTTAAGAAACTGCTCCTTTCTCTCTTTGTTATACTTTCATTATTTTGGTTTGATTATTGATTATTGTGTCTAGATAATGTTATTACTAGCCATTACTAACTATTTCTGCCTAATCTTGATATTGAAACGTAGTTCTTTGATACTGGGGTGTTTAATGGTACTCTATACGTTTGTCGTTAATATTTTAACATATATTTGAAGCAAGCTACATATCTATTATACATAACAAAACAAACACAAGCTCCATGGGGTCACAACATCCTGGTGGTCCCATTATGACTCATCATGGGACCATTGTTCTTAGGTATACTTGAACTTCACCGACAATATTCACATTGCACCATTCGTCATTCACTATTCGACTTCATCGTTTAGTGTCATAGTCAGGTGAAGGAGAGCACACAAGTAGCAACTCTTTGTATTCTCTCACTGTTCATAGATGTGAATTCGAAGCAAATGTTATATCTAATGACAACCCACTTAAAAAATTGAGTCATGTTGCAAATAGCCTCAAGTTAGATGTTTCATCCACATCTAAGAAATATATTTAACCAAATGGTCCAAGTAAACCAACAACCAAATCAAGCAATTAGCAAATAACCGAAATCAAAAATCCAAATAACCAATAAACCAAATGAAATATCAATTAGTTTTAAGGAAATCAGTCAAATAAGCATTCAGTCATTCAGATTTCGGCATATAAACATGAAACAAACATTAAGATTTAAGTCTCAAGATATCAAGAAAAATAAGCAAATCATGAAATCAATAAAAACATTAAAAAAATAAATTATATAACTATGTCTTAGATAATAAGATAAGTAATAAGAAGGAGAACACCTGGATTGGTGAGAAAGTAATAGCAAAAATCAGATTGCAGGATAGAAAAGTCATAGAAGCAGAAGCATTCGTAGGCAAAAATCAGAGCAAAAATTAGACATAGTAATTTTGAATCACATGTGATTCAGACGAAATTATAATTTTTTAAAATATTGCTTTAAATAAAAACAAGATTCTTTAAATGGAAATTAAATTACTCTTATTTTAAATACCTTAAATAGAAAGTAAAATT
>NC_037529.1:9734689-9736656 GCF_001531365.2 Cynara cardunculus var. scolymus | reverse complement strand
ATATATATATATATATATATATATATATACACATACACAAACATACACACTTACACACACACACGCACACACACATATATATATATATATATATACAAAAAATTATATAAAGTTAAATATTAAGTAAGTTTTCTTTTTTGTTTTTTAATATTTGTATTAGTACTTTAAGGGTTTTCCGAAAGGTAAATCCTTATAGTTTTATTAATGTAATATAAGATGTAGCAATCTCCCCTTGTTTTTTGTATTATAATCTTTAAATAAAAGTTTGTATTTAATGTATTTTTATTTTGTTGTGTTAAAAACTTTTATTTTCAAAGAATCGAAATATTATTTTGTTAATCTTGAATGACTTGGAGCCCGGATGTAAGGCCGAAGTGAGCATTGTTCTTGGCATCCATAAGTGATGCCGAAAAAAGAGATTACATTAGTAATGTTATTGATTTAATGTTTTTAAAAAGTTGGTGTTTTTAAAAGTGTTTGCGTGTCAAAAATCGATTTCTTAATAAACTCCTACATTAGCGGTATTGATCTTGAGTGATCCAGAACTATGGACTGAGTTAAGGCCGAAGTGAGTCTATGTTGTTGTCCTTCGATTCTGTCGGATAAAAAGATCATATCAGTTTTATACAAGTTTAAAGAGAAATATTCTAAAAATAAAAAATAAAAAATAAAATAAATAAATGTTTAGGTATGAGTTTGTCCATGCATATATGTTTTTTTTAAATATATATATACACAAATACATATATATATATATATATATATATATATGTTTCACGTAAGAGATGCATATATGTGGTTTTTATCCATGCATGCATGTTTTTAAAATATGTGTGTTTTTAAGAGTTGCATGCATCCATGCATGTATATTCTAATTTTTCTTCTTTCTTTATTTTATTTTGCATATTTTTATGCGTTTTCTAAAGGGAAGATAGTTTATTTGACTAACGTTATGTTTCAGAATATCCTTTAAAAAGAGTATCGACTACCGAATAGGATTTAAGTTTATTTGTGTCTACAATCTCCTTCTTATTTGTGTTTGTGTTTGCAATTGTCATCTTAGTTGCATTTATAACCGCCATCTTACAACCGCTATACCCCTCCATTCCATTTGGTATCATACATACATATAATTACATAAAGTTAAATATTAATATATTTTTTAGAATGTTATCTTATATGTTGTATAACGTATATTAATTGGTATTTAATTTTATTTTCATATTCATCAACTAAAAGAGTTAATTACGGATAATCATATGAGAAGCAATATGGGGTCGTTAAATAAATTAAATGTCATATTTAGATTTTTATATTGTTGTGTAAAATATCACATTATAACATATATAAAACAAAATCACAATGTGTATTGGAACAAATTAGATATAAAATAGAAATTATATATATGAACTTATATTTTACTTATATCTTGATGTTTAACAATATTGTAACTCAAGATGATTTTTTTTTTATACCATTTATCCAGTACCCGCTATCTTAGTGGGTAGGATATGGATATAAATAATCACTCGTTTTATTCAGGGGCGGAACACAACCGTTGTAGTCCGGGGGGCCGAAATATAAGAACATCTTCAATAGATTTTTCAAAATTGAGAAAATTGAGATTTTAGGCATATTTTTGCTCCAACAGGCTCTCCAAAATTCTCCAAAACGGAGAAAACATGAGAGTGTAAACAAAAATTGATTACAATGAGAGAGAATCATTTTTTTCCATCATATTCACACCGTTAATAATCATTGATATTAATGGTTTACAGGTCACTGACATATCATTTTTTGTCTTTATTTGACCCCAAGAATGGATTGGATCGAAACGACTTTCCTGCCAATGGGAGATTGGATTYGATCCAATCATTTTTTTCCATCATATTCACACCGTTAATAATAATTGATATTAATGGTTTATAGGTCACTGACATATCTTTTTTGTCTTTATTTGACCCCAA
>NC_037529.1:9713016-9734249 GCF_001531365.2 Cynara cardunculus var. scolymus | reverse complement strand
AACTAAAACATTCAAAGTATTAACCGAGAAATAGTAATACCGGTGTAATTTACTTTAAAAACTTATATTTACATATAATTAATATATTATATAAAAACTAATACATGTAATTAAATATTAATAACTTTTATAAAGTGCAAAAACAATTGCTTGGGATGGGATTTGAAACAGCAACCTCCAATATATAGAAGGTATACCATTAACAACTGAGCTACTTAATGTATATGTTTTAATAGCTTAGTTATAGTATTTAAGCAGAAAAGCGGGGGGGCCATGGCCCCCAAAGGCCCCTATGGGGTTCCGCCCCTGGTTTTATTACCCGCTATTTTAAATAGATTGGATAACAAATCAACAAAAGCATACGTTGATGATTAAAAATAACTTTAACAAAAGCATTTATCCCTTCTTATCTTATCGGGCGTTGATGATTCATTTTCCATCAACAGTTTCGTTTTCAAAACACGTATATATATGTTTTTATGATTAAATATAAACTTTTGTTTATGTATTTTTCTTTTCAAAACTTTTAACATTTTGAAGATGATAACAATGAAAATTCAATTGTTTTAACTTATGATAAATAGTTCACTTATATTTTTAAATTATTTTTTCTTATTATAAATAGTTGTTGCTTATTAACCGAATTTATTATGGGAAAAATCTAAAAAAACCTAATAGACTTTAATGTTTGGAATAATTAAGTTATTGAACAATTTTTTAGAACAAATAAATCATTGAACATTCCAAAACCTGTTAAATAAATCCTTCGACTTTTTAAAACATGCTAGATATATTCTCATGACCTATAAAACTGATTAATGTGATAAAATAAGGAAAAAAACGGAAAAAAAAACCCAATGAACTTTCATATTTTAAGCGATTAAGTCCCTAAAAAAATTTTGAACCAAAAAAGTACTTACATTTAAAAAAATTATTGATGAAATATATTTTGATTAAAAATAAAAAATATTTTGTCAGTGATTTTTCAAATTAAAAAAAAACAAAAGAAAAACTTAAAAAGTATTACTGATTATATTTTTTTAATTAAAAATAAAATACATTTCATATATGATATCTCAAATTAAAAAAATTAAAAAATATCACTGATGAAATTTATTTTATTTAAAAATAAAAATGTATTTTATTTTTAATTAAAATAAATTTTATCAGTAATCTTTTAAATCTTTTTTTTGAATTTGAAAAATCACATACGTGATATATTTTATTTTTAATTAAAATAAATTTATTCATTAATCATTTTTAAATTATTTTTTTATTTTTTTTATTTGAAAAATCATTGAGAGAATATATTTTATTTTTAATTAAAATAAATTTTATTAATAATATTTTTAAATGTAAGTATTGTTTCGTAAATATAAGTAATTTTTTGGTATTTTTGTTTATTTTTATAGATTTAAGTACTCTTTTGGTTCAAAAAACGTTTAGGGACTTGATCGTTCAAAATATGATAGTCCATTGGCTTTTTGTTCCAGACTTTTATCATTATTTTATCATATTAATCAGTTGTATAGGTCATAAAGATGTATCTAACATGTTTTAGAAAATCCAATGGATTATTTAACATGTTTTAAGATGTCCAATAACTTAATCATTCCAAACAACAAAGTATATTGAATTTTTTTTATATTTTCCCATTTATTATAGTACAGTGCATTTAATATTTAATTCCTTCCATTTGGATTTCTTAACAAGAAAGAAATTATCATAATTAATTAATTTGTTTTCATGTATTATTCTGGAAAAAGAAAAAGAAAAACTACATAATAATTATTAGTAAAAATAAGATAAATATTTTATTTTAAATAAAAAAATCTAAAATATAATTAAGATAATAATTGAGAACTAACAGAATATTTAATCATCATTCTTATAAAAAATTACATTATTAAATAAATAAAAATTATTTCGTTATTAAATCTAAATTAAATTGTAATAAAAAATTGAATTAGCACAAGAAAAATAACTTTTAAATAGTTAATCTGATACTAATATTGATATATTTATTTTCGAAATTTTATGATATCTTCAAATTTATATTTTATTTAAAAATAAAAACATTATTAGTTTCTCATATTATAACATCTACAGATAAGGGTGGCAATAGGTCAGGTTGGGTTGGATTCGGGTTCAATCCATTTATTAAACAAGTTGAAAATCTCAACCCAACCCAACCCATTTAATTAAATGGGTTGAGATTTTTCAACCCAACCCAATCTGTTGGGTTAATGGGTTGATAGCGGGTTGACCTGTTTACGATTTTCTTAACCCAACCTGTTAAATAAATGGGTTGAACCTGGGTTGACCCATTTAATTTTAAAATTTTAAATAAAAAAAGAACTAGAGTATTTAACTTTTTTGAATAAAATATTACACAACCACAAATACAATCAAATTGTTCAAAGTTTGAATAAAACACAACCACAACCAATATATTATTCAAAATAAGTTGAATTTTTTTAAAATCTAAGTAACTCGACTTCCACTTTTATCAACCCCAATTTCACTCTCGTACCTAAAATTCTAAGACCATTAGTCTATCAGCAAGTGTAATCCATGCGTACAAAATAAACAACTTATATGTAGCTTGTATAATTATCTCAATGAAGATGAATGATAACAATTCTCTCTGAGGTATAGGTACAGTGATAGAAACAGATAGCCACATCATACAAATAACAAATTCAAACTTGAAAGAAATCACTAAACTTCGATATAGTCATAAAGTAACAAATAATCAAAGAGAAGCATGAAATTCATATGATCTATACGAAGTTTAACAACAAAATACTAAACAAACATGATCATAAAAAACTTACTCTGCTATCACTCAACAACGCCTCAAGCCCTCAACCTCAAATCGGAAACCAAAAGTCTGAAACCAACCCAAATATTTGATTGGAGAAGATAAAACTCAAAAGAAGGGGAAAAGATTGATAATCAAAGCGTATGAAGATTGAAGAATTGAAGGTTTCATGATACTGATTAGTAATGAAGCGTATGAAGAATTAATTATTGAAGGATTGAAATCGAAGAGTCATCATGAAACTTGGGTCAATTTATTTAAGAAGAAACAAAATAAAAAATAAAATAGATATAATATTAAGAATAAAATAAATTTATATAATATTTTAAGTGGGTTGAAAACGGGTCAAAAAATTCAACCCAATCTAACCCATTTATTTAAATAGGTTAGACGGGTTGACCATTTATTTAAATGAGTTAAAAATCTCAACCCAACCTGCTAATTTTGGGTTCGGTTTAGGTTGGTTTAATGAGTTGGGTCATTTTTTGTCACCCCTATCTACAAAGACAAAATAAGATGAAATATTAGAATAAAATATATCTTGTTGTATTGTTAATTATGCTATGAAATACGGGGAGGAATGTTGCTATTTGAACTTACTTTGGATAAACTAGAAGTAAATTTTTGTATTTGAAAAAAATAAAAACAGAAACATTAATTTTAAGAGTAAATATATTTTATTATCATTAACTATCAAGTTTGGTATTTATTTTATACTACTTATAGCCGTGGTACCTGTCTTAAACTTACTTCTACGTCACAACATGTAATTACAATATTTTCTATTTTTATTTGGTTATCTAAGATAAATAGTTGATCTGTACCAATATGACAAAACATATGACAATTTGACAAAAAAAAAGTTAATGATTTATTTTATAACCATGGCTGTTGGGGTTGGTTTGTGCATACCTCAACTAATTCCATGAAGACTCAAAGTTAACAACGAGAGAAACTTTTAATACTCACAGAAGACTCAAACTGGTGATTACTAAAAAGTAAACCAATATATTAGTGATTAAGCTACTCTTAAGTGGTTAATAATTTCATATCTTATTGATAACTATTATTAGTAAGTCAATAAATATAAAAAAACCCTCTAAAAAGATCTATTTAATTCCTGTATGATAGAATGAATCTGGTCATTTTGTCATATAAATAAAACGTATCTTTAACGTTAAAATCTCAAAAAAGTCAAAAACCGAAAGGGACTCTTAGTTTGTAAGGAACCATGAAGGTTAAGATATGATATGACCAAACAGGTAATTCCAAGAATTAGGGATTTATGATCGAAACTAACGTTTAGACAAAGTACACATATGATCATATGGTCGAAACTGTTTTTTATTAATAGCTTTAGAGCATCTCCTAACATATGCCAAAAATGCAATTGTCAATTGGGTTTTGGAATTTCCAACCCTAAGCAAAAAAACACATTTATCTCAAGATGGAAGTTGGAGATGAAGCAGGGTCTCGTTAGATGTTACCCACATTCTTCTTCATTCCCCATACGTTAAAAAAAATCGACTTATTTGAATAACTTTTCAATATAAAAAGCTTCTCTCTTTGGAATCGACTGAATGTCGTTATGCAGAAAAGATGCGCTGCATCCGTGGTAGGAAGAAGTAAGATCATAGTTGGCCACCACCCACCCTAAATATCACCATTAAAATCCCCCTTTCCTGGAAATGAGTATCTCTCTTTTGCTGGCATGCGAATCAAGAAGTAGCATGGCCGCCATCTGGAAAATAACCCTCAACCCAAGAAACCAAAAAAGGGTCTTTCTTACTGACATCCAGCACCACTTGTTATGCAATCTACTCGAACCCTGTGAGTAACAGATCCTGTAGTATTCGTCCCATTTTACGCCATTTTTTGATTTCTTTGAGTAGGAACCAGTTTCGATACTCTCAAAGAGAGACAGAAGAATGGAGGAAGAAGGTCTTGGAACGCCATTTGTGGGTCAAGAATCAGAAAAGAGAATCATATCCTACAGCAAAGATGAGATATTGGGTGAGTTCAAGAAACAGGTGTACTTAGCAGGCCCTTTGATGACTGTAAATCTGCTGATTTGTGGGTTATCGATGATTTCTGTGATGTTTGTTGGTCATTTGGGGGAGTTGGCTCTTTCTGGTGCTTCAATGGCTACTTCTTTTGCTTCTGTCACTGGTACCAGCTTAATGGTAAGTTGATTTCTATCTTTTGAATTCCATTATTCGAACCATAAAACATGCTAACTTGCACTCACCAAATACCTAAAGTTTCGTTCTTGCTTGATGCTGAATATATATAGATTGGAATGGGCAGTGCTTTAGATACATTCTGTGGGCAATCCTATGGGGCAAAACGATATCATTTGCTGGGAATCCATATGCAAAGAGCCATGATCGTTCTTTTATCGGTCAGCATCCCTCTTGCTTTTATCTGGGCCTATGCTGGATACTTGCTTGTTTTCCTAGGCCAAGATCCTCAAATCTCAGCTGAAGCTGGTCTCTATGCTAGATTCATGATCCCTAGTCTTTTTGCCAATGCTCTACTTCAATGCTTTGTTAGATTTCTGCAAGCTCAAAATAATGTGGTTCCAATGATGTTAAGTACTGGGATTACAACTTTACTTCATATTCTTGTTTGTTGGATTATGGTGTTCAAATCTGGTCTTGGAAATAGAGGTGCAGCATTGGCTAATGCAATTTCTCTTTGGATTAATGTATTGTTGTTGGCGGTTTATGTTCGAGTTTCTCCTTCGTGTAAAAAGACTTGGACCGGCTTCTCCAGAGAGGCTTTCCATAACATTCCAATCTTTTTGAAACTTGCAGTTCCTTCTGCAGTTATGGTCTGGTAATTCTCATCCTTAAATAGTGCATTCCTTTTATATAAGACACACAATTGTTTGGTTCTATAAACAGAATTCCTATAAAGCAGAATATTTGGACATCTAAACATATATGGTGTCTTATAAATCCAATTTTGTTGTATTGGGTATATCTCAGTTTAAAAGAATCTTTTGCTTTTTGCATCCGCCCTACTCAAGAAGTGGATCTTTTGTATGTGTGTATCTTTCTTTGACTACTATACAGTTCTTGAGGATTCAAGATTTCTTTTTTCATGGAGTTTAAAAAAGTCTTCTGTTTTTCGAGTCAACCCGTATTCAAGAATATGGATTTGTGTATATATCCGTCTCTAAAACCAGTATCATTCCTGAGGTTTCAAGATTACTTTTTTCGTCAAGCTTGCAAAAATGTTCTGCTTTTCGCATTTTCTCTTATTCAAAAGTGAACTTTTTATCTGTGGCCATCTCTTTTACTACTGAATGGTTTCTGAGGACCCAAGATTTCTTTTTTCATGAAGTTTACAAGATCTTTTTGCTTTTCTACTTGTTTAACCACTGTAGAGACTCTCGAGGATTCAAGATTTCTTGTTTTCATTATGTTTACATGAAACATTTGCTTTTAGAATCTGTTCTTATTCTAAAACTTGTGATCCTTTGCATATTTTTGAACAGTTTGGAGATATGGTCGTTTGAGATGATGGTGTTGCTATCTGGTCTTCTTCCAAATCCACAACTAGAAACCTCAGTTCTTTCTATCAGGTTAAATCAACAGAGTTCAAATCAAAGATTAGCCCTTTTTCGTTCTTTCTATTATGCATTTTTTGTCTTAATCTGGCTAACAAATTGCACTAATTGCAGCCTCAATACGTGCTCGATGATTTACATGATTCCTCTTGGTCTAAGCAGTGCCACAAGGTGATTTCTAACGTTTGAATTTGTTAGAATTCCTGTTTGTTTACTTATAATTTTTCCAAATTGTTTGCAGTGTACGGGTTTCAAATGAATTAGGAGCTGGGCGGCCACAAGCAGCACGTTTAGCATTGCGTGTTTCTATGATTTCTGTAATAACTGAAGGCATTTTGGGTGCGATAATCTTGGTTTTAGGCCGAAAGCTATGGGGATATTGTTATAGCAATGAAGAAGAAGTGGTGAGTTATATTGCAGAGATGATGCTGCTTCTTGCAGGATCCCATATCGTCGATGGCATCCAATCTGTGCTTTCAGGTAAAGTCTCCTGTACCTGTTCATCAATCACGTGAAAACACATTATTAATTTATTGAGGAAAGAGAAATAAAATAATGATGTCTCTGTGTGACCAAAATCACAACCATCACCTATATTGCTACAGTTTTAACATATTCTTTTCATACTTATCGTATAAATTTCGATTTTGAGTTGCTAGGGGCCGTTAGAGGGAGCGGCCGGCAAAAAGTTGGCGCTATTGTGAACTTGGGAGCTTATTATCTTATTGGCATACCTTTGGCGATCTTGTTTGCTTTTGTATTTCATATGCGAGGAAAGGTAGTGATTTTTGTGGTCTACAATCTCAAATTGTCACTCGATTTTATTTACGCAATCTTTGTTGATTATGCAGGGTTTATGGTACGGGATCATTGCAGCATTATTCGCTCAAGCGTTTTTCCTTTGGATTTTAACTTTGTGCACCAACTGGGAAAAGGAAGTATGTCGTTATCTCTCTTATACGATGTTTTTTGGTCTCTCACCCACAATGATAGTTGTAGGAGATCAAAATTTTATGTATGCAACTTGTACATAATTCCCCTAATAGCATAACACGGTTGGTTCCAAGTTGGTATACTTGCACAGACAGACACAAAGGTCTGACAATCGCAGTATGAGAGTTATAATTCCTTTGGGGATCGGGATCTTTCTGGGCACGAGACTCTTAAGCCAACCACTTAGTGGACTATTGTTTATCTGAATTGCCTCACATGAAGCATTGTGTTTTATTGGATTTGTAGGCGAAGAAGGCTAATCAGCGAGTGTACGACTCCGTAATCCAAGATGAAGTATCATAGAGGACGAAGGTAAATAACAAAGAAATAGTCCATTTCCGTTTGGAAACAAACAACCACCATCGTGGGTGATCAACGAATTGGGCTATGAGTACTTACAAAAAACGTTGCGCGAATGTTTGTGGTTCTAGAACGTGATAATAAGTTAGATATTTTCTGATATCTGAGTAACGTTTATGTTTCTTTTTCATGATTTATGGTCATGATTTGATGATTTATTGTATTGTACAATATACCGCTACGATTAAGTATGAAATCGTAAGGGTATGGGTCTTTTTGGATATTTGTGAGAGCATCTCCGTCATGTATGTTATATTTTCTCACTGTTTTTACAACATTACATTTTTATAGAATTTAAGTTATGTATGAACTTTTTAGAAACTGTTTTTTAACTTGAGACCTCGAAACACTTTGACAGCATAAGTTCAAACCAATCAGGATCACGCTTGTTGTTTATTTTTAACTTTAAAGTTATCTAGTGCGGTTTTTAATCATACATTAAAATAGATTATTAATTAATTACAAATTATAATTATTTTTAAATTTGTTAAAAAGATTTTAATAACGCAATTAATTATTATTAAATGATAATTACGTGGTAAAATCGTCGGTGGCCGTTGTAATCACACGGGTATCCAAGTAACTGTAGTAGAAGCGTACACATCAATCTTCTTCTTCTCCTACAAATAACCCCTCACCCTCATTCCCTTTTTCCATTGCAAATCCATAACCCCTTCAAACAACCAAACCCAGGTCCTTTTTCCTTCATGTTCTTCTTCGATCATCTGTTCATCGATGCATTCATTATGATTTCCTGTTTCAACTCTAAATCATATGATATTGGATTCTTTTTGTTCTTCATTTTTATTATTGTTGAATCTTGTAAACTGCATCTGATTATCCTCTTTCATTTCAAGAGATCAATCAATCAATCGTCTCGTTTTTAGATTTTTTCGATGTTGATTAGAGTTTCATATAATGTGTATGAAAAACTCAGTTGCATATTGTTATATGCTTGATTAAATGCCTATGCTATGTTTCTGTTTCTTACAGATCACTGACGATGAAGAAAGGATCAACAAGTTCCGGCAACTTCGCCTCCAAAACGGTGGGAACCATCGGTATCATTTCTGCCGACCCTGTGGAAACAACTGTAACCTTCAATGGAGGAAAAGGAGTAGGTAGCTTCGAGACCAAATCTCGGGTGAGTTACGGCGACAAGCAAAGTGGGTGCTACGGACGAAAGACGACAAAGGAGAAGGCGTCGGCCGGCGAGTTTCAGTGGAAGAATGGAACGAGTGGGACAAAGAGCGAATACAAGAAAAGTTCGACGGTGAGGGTCGGAAACAAGAGTGGGTACACTGAGATTTACAGTGAGCAGAGGGTTCGTGACGTGAGTTACAACAAGAGCAAGTACCTCATAGAATACGATAATGGCGACAACGGTTACGTTTCTGACTACTAGTTGCAGGGTGTAATTTGGTGTTTGTGTTTGTAAAAAGTATCTACTGTTTTGGTTGCTAGTAGTTGATGGGTGTTTTTGTGGGTAATAATGGATTTGTTCTAGGGTAATGACTGTTTGAAATAAAGTGTACCTCTTCTAGATAAACTAATAAATGTTTTAAAAAAGGGGTTGATATTGCCACCCTTCCAATACTCTCTCACAACCTTCTGCTCTCACACACCTCTTCCTCACATATTCACACGGCTCTCACAACTTTCTGCTCTCACACACCTCTTCCTCATATATTCACACGGAATTTACTGTTGAAGAATTTTAAAAATTTAAATTTATATATTTTACTCATATAATTAATTAATTCATTCATTTTATATT
This sequence comes from Cynara cardunculus var. scolymus, assembly GCF_001531365.2. NCBI lineage: Eukaryota > Viridiplantae > Streptophyta > Magnoliopsida > Asterales > Asteraceae > Cynara > Cynara cardunculus. Next base: position 9,724,721 of record NC_037529.1, on the reverse strand, counting down.
CTTTTCTTTTAAATTTTTTATTTTATATCCTGATCAAATTAAGATACATAATCGTATATTAATTAAAATATATTTAAAAAAATACGTTTTAATTTTAATAAGTTACACCATTATAATCGTCGCGTCAATACTTTCGAAATAAGCCCAATATTGAATATTTTTTGACTTAATATTTTTAATATTTACATTTATAGTTATTTATTTAATTGTAAAAATAATTTGATTTGAAATAAAGTAAAGTTAYTKATTTGAAATAAAGTAAAGTTATTGATTTGAAATAAAGTAAAAAAAATCGATATATATCGAACGAACAAATGAATCGTTCATTCGATATTTCACTCTCTTATATAACTCTCTCATTCTTCATCAATTTATAACTCTCTCATTCTTCTTCAATATATAACTCTCTCATTCTTCAATATACATCAAATATGGAAGAAGATTTGATAACACCAGAATTTTTCACCAACGAGGTACAATATTATGTTAATTGATATTTATGTTTATTAATACTTACTTGTACAAATGAAAGTTATAATTTTTTTTCCAGATGTTCAATTCTTAGGAAGAAATAACTGAGTGGATGCACAATGTGGGGCGTTCAGTTGGTTGTGTTGTTGTTACGAAAAGATCAAAGACAAAACCAAATGGGAATGTTTATAAAATTGTGTTTATGTGTGAACACCGCGGAACATACAAAAATAAAATAATTCACATTCGTCATACGGGAACAAAAAAATTTGGATGCTCATTTGAGTTGATAGCGTTATTTTCGGCTAAACATAGTTGGTGGACGTTGATGGTGGAATGTGATGCACATAATCATGTTCTTGCACAACATATGGAGGGTCATGCATATGCAATGCGGCTAAATGAAACTGAAGYTCAACTAGTTRAARATCTATCAGCCCAACATGTCAAGCCACGACACATTTTATCCACGTTAAAGGGTAGACATACGGGAAATGCATCTACGTCAAAAACAATATACAATGAACAACAAAAGATTAAGACAACAAACGATGCAAGAAGACCACAAATGCAGGTTGTTGTTGATTTTTTTGTTAACAAAAATTATGATTTTGAGACTCGTGTTAATGACGAAACAAACGAGTTGGAAGATTTATTCTTCATTCATCCAAGATCATTTGAGCTTTGGCGTGCATTCCCACAAGTGTTAGTCATCGATGCCACATATAAAACAAATAAGTACCTTAAAATGCATGTCTTATTATGTTAATGTCAATATTATTATTTTTTAACATTATTATTTTCTTTAACATCATTATTTTGTTAATTTATTATTCAGGTACGACATGCCTCTTCTTGAGATAGTTGGTGTAACATCGACTAACCTGACATTTTGCATAGCATTTGAGGCATCAAGAATCAACGAGGCATAGTTCCTATTTCCAACGACAACCCACCACCCGACATCCGTATCTTGATCAAATCCCGAGTTTATTTCATCCATACATCATACAAATACAAGATGTATTAGGCGATGGAAATTGTGGATTTCGAGCGATATCTACTTGTCTGGGTGGTCATGAAGACGAATGGGACAATATCCGCAAAGAGTTAATGATTGAACTAACTGAGTATGGACAATATTACTCCTATGTGATTGGCGATGAGTGTTTACGCATTCATGAAGCGCTAAATTTTTTCCAAAAAGGCGTCTTTGCACCAATTGCGCATTGGATTGTTATGTCTGAAATGGGCATTCTAACGGCTTCAAGGTTCAATGTCATACTGCATGTTCTCAATATGGCAGGCAGTGTGACATACTTACCGTTTAGGACACAACCTCCGTCGTCAYCTCAACACGTGGCAATTGCAATAGTGCATGTTAATGGTAACCATTACATAAAGGTGGTATTAAATGGAGAATATCAAATGCCAACACTTACGCACCATTGGACATGTTACCGTTTTGAAAATGCAAGTACATGGATTGTCCCGTATCAACATAGATTCAATGCATATGAAGAATATATAGAGCGTACTCTTACTCGTGAATATGTTGATTTAACATGAGAAATCAAAGTTTTAATTAATARATTTAATTTATATTTGAAATATGTATTATTAATATTTTATTATTATATAGAGCGTACTCTTACTCGTGAATATGTTGATTTAACATGAAAAATCAAAGTTTTAATTAATAAATTTAATTTATATTTGAAATATGTATTATTAATATTTAATTAATTAATAATAATATTAAAAAATTTAAAAAAGTAAAAGGTTAAAAGTTCAAATATAAAAAGGTTAGAGTTAAAAGTTCAAATATAAAAAGGTTAAAATGAAAATATTAATTTTTGTCATTTAGTTGTTTTTTTTGTCTTTTAGCATAGGGAGGGGGGGTGTATAAAATTGTAGGAGGGGGTGGGGTTAGAAAACCCTTTTTAAAAAATGTATTGTCTTATACATTTATGTTTTATAATTTTTTCAACATTATTTTTTAATTTTATTTTTTAGAATTTATGTTTTGTAATAAATTGTTGGAAACTAACTATCTCTAAATTAATTTAAATAAAGTTGTTAATATGACGTTTTATATTAAAAGTGTTTTAAAAAACTTATTACGACGTTAAAAAATGTCATCTAAACTTATTACAACACCTTAAGATAGAACGCTTTATTTTTTTGGTCCTATAAAACAAGTCTTTTAAAGAAGTCTATTAAAACGCTTAAAAATTGGAAGTGTCATAGTGATTTTTAAAATAATCAACAATGTCAAAAATCTTAATATAGATATAAAACTTCCTCAAGGGCAAAAGATATCATATCTTGAGCAAGATTCATATTTCACATCAATTAGATTGCAAAAATTCCAATAAAATTTAATAGAAAACAAATGATCAAGTTAAAAAAAAGGCATAATTCAAAATGTCTACAAGACTTAAAAATTTCAGTATTTATTAATTGACCAGAACTTTCATAGCTGAAAGTCAACTTTCTGAAGCACCACAAGTCCATTGGCCTCGTCTTTTATAGCCGTTAGATAACCGCAATCTCCTTCCAAATAAGCTTTCAAGAAAGCAACCACAGCCACTCCAACAAACCTCCTCATGGGTTCCCTAGATTTCCCATTCTTACACAAACAATGAGTAACTTTCCCTCTAATTCCCTTAGTCTCGTCATCAAGCATATCAAGATGTCCATAATCCTTCACAACAAAATAACAAGCTGGTTTACAACACTCGTTATAGAAGTCCTCATGGTTCACCCCTTTGGGAGCACAAGCTGGGAACAATGGGTTTTTTCTGATTTCACCTAGGCCCGAACCAATAACCATTACCGGTATTTCAAGATTAAAGGAATGGGGAACATAAGTGAGGACTTTTGGTTGAGTCTGTTTACCCATGTCCATTCCATCCACTGGATCGATTCCAATTAAGGCGGAAAATTTTGAATTCAATTTCGTGTGGAGTTTATTAAGGGCAACAGCAAAAGCAACTTTTCCTCCGCGGCTGTGGCCTGCGAGTCCTAGCTTTGTTAGGTCTGCATGTACTCCGGATGGAAGGAACTTTTGAAGTCCTTCTGGTAGCCAGTTACTTATTGCAACCACGCACTCGATTTCTTTAGTTGCATCTGGTCCTGTCACTGAATATAACTGTTCGATGTTCCATGTTCGAGAAGGAATAAGAAAATAAGTAGTAATGAACGAATTTAAGGTGCAATGGGGTATCGCAGGTTATGTTACACTACAACTAAATAGGTCTTATAACATGTCATATTGTATCTAAGTGTCCTAATAATATGCTTAATATGATTGAAGTTTACTAGACAAAACAATTGTACATCTTATATAAATGTCATATTGCAATACATTTAGGGTTTGTTTGGTTCGCCAAAATGTTTTTGAGCAATTTGGATTTTGTGGAAGTATAAAAGTTGATTACTGGCCCACCCAAACCCGTCTCCAAAAACACCAATTAGCTCAGTTAGCAGCCAAGGTTAGCCTCGGCAGAGGGGGATCGAATCTGAGAACGGTCTTGTAGGCATTTAAAATTGTCCACCCATTTGCCAACTAATTAAAATTATATATAGCAGTAACAGTAGTGGAATAGATACACACACACACACATATATATATATATATATATATATATATATACATATAAAATAGGATTAAACCTGGGGGACAACGAGGATGAAGCCATGGGAAGCGATGTGATGGCTGAGCTGAGAATAGAAGGAGTTGTAGAGAAGAAAACCATGGAGTAAAACCAGTACTGGGAATTCTCCAGCTTCTGATGGTGTAAAAATGAGCAGCGGCCTTGGAGTCGATGCATCTTCTGCTACTTTTACAACCTTAATTTCATGTTCTCCAATGCCAAACACATCTACTTTTGAACTCACGCCAACTGAAGAAGAAGAAGGAGACATCACGAACCTCCAAAGCTCCAAGTTTTTTAATTTTAATTTTGATTTTTATTTTGTTTGATTGGGATAAAGTTCACCTCTTGGTTGTGTGGTCTTCGGAGCCCCACTTAGATGCTTAGTGAACAAGAAAAATACAATTTCATTTGCATTCAACTCTTATAATTTATAAAATAAAATATCTAATAAGAAAAATAATTAAAATATTATTTCTCTCTTTTCGGTACAGTTTTAAAGATTTAAATTAAAATCTTTATCTTTCTCTTTTCCTCCATTTTAGCATATCATTTAAAATAACCGATGAAACAAAAACAATTCAATAGTTTTTTTTTTATTTAGCGTTGTTGAACATAAAAGTTTTATAATATGGTACTAAATTTTTGTAAAAGGACAACGAAATTCATACATAAACAAGGGCAGAGCTAGAATTTATGTTAAGGATAATCCTCAATACCATCTTATTTCTAATGAGATGATTCAACGTACAACTCCAAATGAAAATGTGGACATGAAATATAATTGTTTTTTTAATACCAAAAGGGCACATCTCTTAACAATATGAGAAAGGGAGGTAGAATGTTAATATGTTGACGATGGTCTTTTAAATGGAAGTAGTAGTTATTAGATGTTGGATCATATAAAAATTTTGAAAATAAAAACTTCAGGGTGGGTTGGTGCTAACACTATGCTAACGTCGGCTCCGCCCATGTACATAGAAACATTTTGTATTTATTGCAAAAAATATATAGTTCGGTAATTATAATTATGCCACGTAGGAGGAGGTTTGAACCAAAATGCTATCTAAATAAGAAAAAAAAGAATGTATTAATCGATTTATATCCTTATATTTTATTAATCTATACTATATTATAAAGAATTTGGTAAAAACTCATAAAACCCTTTTTTTATGCATTAAGTACTGTATATTGATGTATATTATTTAAAATTCAAGATTACAAGTAATTATGCATAAGTATAACTTATTAAAGCTCCATGTTTGAATTCATGTAACTAATTGCGGATAAACATAATCAAATAGGGAATAAACATTTCATTTTAAAATATAAAAAAATCTAAAATATAATTAGAATAATTATGAACTTCTAACAAAATAATAATTATTATCTCTATAAGAAAATTATATTATTAAATCAAATATAAATTACTTCGTTATTAAACCTAAATTAAATTATAAAAAAAATTAAATAAAAAAATTACACAAAAATTAGGAATTTTAAATAGTTAATTTGATACTAATATCAATATATTTTTATCAAATTTTTATGATATTTTCATATTTATATTTTATTCAAAAATAAAAACATTATCATTTTTCAAAATCACATAAGACTATACTATAACATCTACTGAGATAAATAATAAAATAAAATATTAAAAACAAAATATATCTTGTTACATTGTATCAATACCCTTCTAGTTTTTATAAATTCGTTTTGTTACACGTGTTAATAAAAGGAATTTACAAAATTTGATTAAACGACATATTGGTCCCTACGCTTTGACTTTATTTTAGTTTTGATTCCTAAACTTTTATTAATTACATTATTGGTCATGTGAGGGCAAAATGGTCTTTGTACCTACCTTCATCCTCCTCATCTCTTTCTTCCTCTACTCACACCAACCACCAAGGATGGATATAAAGATGTAGATGAATCAGATGCAAATGAGAATCTAAATGCAAATAAAAACCCAAATCAGATGTAGACAAATGAATCATATGAACAGATGCAAGTCATAATCTAAAAGCAAATAATAACCCCAAATTAGATGGAAAATCTAAATCGAAATAAAAAACCCCAAATCAGATGTTTATATATATCCAGAGAAGAACCCTAAATGAATGAAAACCATGTGTTATAAGTCAAAATCCAAATACCAAGAAGAAAAAACCAAAATCTAAAGAATAACAACCTCATCTCGTTCGATCTGCCATGAGATTTCATCTGGTTCAAGTTTTACAAAGAGGAACAACCTCGGCTGCTTCAATCGAGAAAGGGGATTTCTCTTGGAGCTACGAGGAGGGGAGATTTCATCTGATGCAATTCGAACAATGGAGTTTGGATGTGGAGTGATGGAATTAGATTTAAGTGGAGCTACGGGTAGGGTGTGGAGGTTCAAGGAGTGGCGCCTACCATTTCAAGTCTGGTATGCTCATTCTGACTACTACCGTCTCCTCTGGCTCCCTATTTTTATTCAATTACATGGCCGTTTACCAAACATTTATCCGGTAAGTGGCGGATGCAGTAAAAAGGGGTTGGGGTCCTGGGCCCCCAACAAAAATGTTATATGAAAGCCCAAAAAAATATTTACTTGTATTTTGAGATTAAGTGTAATTGGACCCCCAACAAGATGAGGTAGGATGCCCCTCCCTCTTCAGTGCAGCCAAGAAACGAGAGTGAAACTGTGAAAGTGAGTCTGTGAATCTGTGATTGTGAAGGGAGTGAAGAGTGAAGACATACCTGATACCGGCTAGTGGCTACCGCATACACGCAACACGCTTGCGACTGCGACGCGAGGCTGCCGCTGCGACTTGTTACCGCATACACGCCTGTGCCGCCTGTGTGACTCACCGGCTTGGAGACAAGAGTGGGTACACTGAGGTTTATAATGAATAGAGGGTTCGCAAGGTGAGTTACAACTTACAACAATAGCGGTGGCAGCAAGGACCTCATAACCTACACCAATGGCGACTATGGTTATGGTTACGCGTATGGGTATGATTCTGACTACTAATTGTTGGAGGGTAATTGGTGTTTGTTAGTATGTTGATTTGGTTCCCGGTCCATCTAAATGTAATTTTTTTAATACAACGGGTTAAACTTACCATAAAGTGATTTGATGGTAGATTGAAATCATAGAACATCTTAATAGTTATGTTAAAAAAATTCTATAATAAAGTATGAAAATTCAAAATCTCGAAAAAAAATACATTCCAACCCTACCGACTATTCTATTTTAGTAATTCTAGTATTAACTATATTAATAAAGTATTTAATACATTTAATAAAATATTATTTCTTTCTTTTACACATTTAACTTCAATTAGTTTCATTCGTTTGTATATGTTTAAACTATTGTTTCTCTCTCTTTTATAAAGTTTTAGAGATTTTTACAATCTCTCACCCCTTTTCTTTATTTTAGCATTGAAGATAACATAGCTATTGGAGCAACAAAAATGCTAAAATCTCACTATTCTCTATTTTAGTATAGTTGTTGGAGATGCTCTTACAAAGAAAAAGGAATCATTCTAATCAAATTATTAGGCTTGTTCATCGGTTAATATCCGTTGGAAGTGAGGGGAACTGAATCGATCCAATCATCCATTGGATGTTGGATTTTGCCAACCGATCCGATTAATATTGGATAATTGATTTGATTCAATCCAATGGGTGATTGGATCGGTTCCATCAATTGAATACTTTTATCGGATATCCAATGGATGATTCGATGGAATTGGATCCATCTAGTGTGTTAATTCATTCTAATTATCTAACAATGATACAAATTAATTAATCACTTTTAATATGTGTTAAAACCAACACAAGAGAAGTTAAAAATTCAAAGTCTCACATAAAACAAATTCCGATTTAAGCAATTTGAAAATAAATTAATTGGATGATAGTTGGATATGGTTGGTTGGACATCTGGATGGTTATCGGATGATTAATTGGATGTTGATCGGTTCGGTTCGTTTTTGGTCGGTTGTAACACCCCAAGGATCATGTTTGCGTATAAACACATATTTCCAGATATAAAGAAATACAACTTTACACATTCGATCCCAATATATACAAAAACTACAATACAAAGTAGCTACCAAATGTTTTCCACAAAATCTGTATACAAACTTGTATACATATCAAGTATTCCAAAAACTGAAGATAACATGTTATCTTAAACGTCCCATGCTGTAACAACTCCTCAATCTCAAACGTCCCATGCTGTAACAATCTCAAACATACCATTCCAACCAAACGCTTACATAATATAACATACACGTTTATAAAATAATACCGGTTTGTTTACATATAATAGATCAGATCAAAACTATACAAACGTGTTTGATCTCAAACAAGAGCTGATTTAACAAAATCAAAAGTAAGACAAATGCCTATCAAAATTTTCCCTTTCCTCTATTTTCAGTCTCGCGTCGTCCAGCAAAAAATAAAATTTACAACAATTAAGAGTTAGACCGAAATGTCTAATGAGTGAATACTCTCGTATGACATTTTACACAATTATAGAAATAATAACAGTAAAATTTCAATATGAAGGTCAACTGTTTAAACTGATACAATTGACCTACCATTCATCAGAGATAAATCTACTAATTATTGCGGCCGCCCTGCCATTTATCACAAAATATCTTTTATTGCGGCTGGTCCGCCATCTTTCACAATTACCCAGCCAACTATTACGGTTGGTCAGCCATCTATGCGCAGGTACCCTGTCAACTACCGCGACTGTCCCGCCATCTATCACTGGTACCCTGCCAACTATCGTGGTTGGTCCGCCATCTATTCACAAGTACCTTATCAACTATCACGGCTTTCCCCGCCCTCTAACGTAGATACCCCACCAGATATATGTATAATGCACAAACATAATGATTTAACATTGGGAAAATTCACAAAGAACAATAACTGGTTGGACATTCTTCTCGGACAATATATGGTAGGGGATTGCCCTCATCGGACAGCATATGGGCGATGAACACCCTCACCGGACAATACTTTAGGCAATAAACACCCTCATCGGACAACATTTTGAGCGATGAACACTTTCACCGGACAAGGCTTCGAGTGATGAACACCCTCACCGGACACGGCTTTAAGCAATGAACACCCTCACTGGACACGACTTTAAGCAATGAACACCCTCACCAGTTGATGCCTTGTCCAATAAATGTCCTTATCGGACAACACTAAAAATGGTAAGGGTCCTTAACAGACCATGCTTTGAACGATAAAATGTATACATATATCATCTAATTTTAACTTGAAAAACAATCAACTAACATCATATACCAGGAAACTACCAGAAATGTTATACTCAGAGTTACCAAACATTGTAAAAACTCACCTTAGACTGATTGCTCTGCTTCTTTCTTTTTAAAGCTTGCCAATGATGATCTTTCCAAAAAAAGAAACCTTCTAAAGTCCCATAATACATCCTATAACCCCAAAATTTTTCTTGGATCAAAATCCTAAACCCATAAGGAGGAGAAAACAATTATAACAAAGATCCCTCAACTTTCAACAAACTCCAAATTCTTCCATGAACTTTTCATTGCTATAAATATTCAAAATCCAATCAATTAAAATTCAAAACCGAATATTACACATGCAAGCAACTATAAATCATCACAATTTCCCTTTCCCTTTATCCTCTGGTTGTGCACGACCTGTAGTGCACATTTTCAAAACACCAAAATGAGGGTTAGACCTTGATATTACAGGGTGAATAATCACCAAACACATTTATAAACCCATGTTTGTAATAATAACAAATAAACCACACTTCAATAAAACAAAACTTCTTTTGTCGCATTTAAAAGATGAGACATCATTAATTTATCGCATCAAATAACCCAATAACTCATTTAACACATTTTGATATAACTCATCGCATCATATAAATGAAACTGTAATTTCCTTGCATCACATGAGTGAGACAACTTCATTTCCTCACAACACACTGGTGCGATGACCTCATCTTATCGCATCACACTGGTGTGATAAACCCAACTTGTCACATCATATTGGTACGATAAGTTAACTTGTCGCATTACAAGGATGCAACAAATATACTCCTCGCATCACGTGGGGGCGATAACAACTATTCATCACATCAATAGGATGTGATTACTAAAAGTCATCGCATCACACAGATGCGACAACTCCAAGTCATCACATCATAAGGATGTGACAACAATAAACAGTTTGATCAAGAACCAAATTTTTCATTCCATTGATTATGCCACCTTTATCCTGATATACACATCTTCTTGATATGTCACTCTTATCCCAATATACACATTTCCTTGAAATGTCACCCTTATAACCAAAATACACCTCTCCTTGATATGTCACCCTTATTCCAAACACATGATATAACATATAAAAAAATCTCATAATTATGCTAATTAAAACATCAAAAACAGTTTTATATTATCCCCATGTAAAGAACCATATTGTTCTAATTTCAACACCAAGTAAGGAAAGCTTGTAAAATAAACTCAATTTAATCACAATGAAATGATGAAATTAGCAACAAGTAACCAAACAATATTCACATAATCAACTTTCTTTTTCTTTTTTTTTCTTTTTCTTTTTCTTTCGGTTTCTGTTTTCTAGGTTCAAAAAACACCCAAAAGTTTTTTTTTCCTCTCTTTTTTACTTTTTAAAAGTAGATACTCCCAAAATTATCCTTACATAACCTCATGACATAAAAATTGTTATCTCATAAAATAATCATATTAAAAAGTGAGGCGGTGGAAAGTTTTAAAAAACATTCAGTTACATAAATCAATTAAGCCCCTCAACTTACCATCAATATTCAAACCAACCATAAACATTTATAATCAAATACTTGGTTATCACATTGGTTTTAGATTGTTATCCGAGAACCGACCGATCCAAATTGTTTGTTGAAAATTTCAATCTGATCTGATCCAATTATCGTCAGTCCGTTCTAATTGGACCAGTCAGTTCTAATTGGATCGGTTGATTTTCTACACACCCTTACCAATTATCATCCAATACAAACATGTAATTTATAAATATATATAAGAGTAAATTACATTTTTCTTTCTTCTGGTTGCCATTCACTATTTAGTCCATCTTTTAAACTAAATAAAGTTCTCGTCATTTTAGTTGCTATTTTGTTTCATTCTTTGGTCCCTGAGACTAACTCTAGTTAAAAGTTTGGTTAATTTTTTGTTTTGTTTTATTAGATCATTGAGTAAATTACGATTTTCGTTACTATGGTTTATCTTTTTCCTTTTTTTGTTTTTTTTACTTTTCATTTTATATGATTATTATATTAATTAATTAATGATGATTTAAACTAAAAATACATAACATATGTTTTATTTTATAAATTACACCATTAAAAAAAGTTTTGTTGACACGTTAAAAATAAGTTAATTATTAAATTTTTATTTAATTATTCAATATCTATTTGCAAATACATCTACACTAACCCAAAAAAATTATATTTTAAAATTGGGTTTAGAATTTATCATGTTTTCTTATTTATGTACAATAAAAATCGAAAGTTATCTATCT
>NC_037529.1:9663292-9712916 GCF_001531365.2 Cynara cardunculus var. scolymus | reverse complement strand
AAAAATCGTTTTTAAGAGTTTTTATCAAATATTTTATAATATAGTATATATATATTCTTTTTCTAAACTAAATAGAAATAATACAGTAACTTCAAAAATAAGTGTCATATTTATTTTAAAATAAAATATCGTTACAAATGTATTAATTATATAATAACAAGATGCAGATTTTAACTTTTTATTTATCACTATCACTATGTTGATTATATTTATATTATTATGGTAATCGTTTTCCTATTGCATACACCTAGTAGCGAGAGTAGGGATGTGCAGAAAATCAACTGATCTAATTGAAACCTACTGATTCAATTAGAACCGATCAATCATAATTGGATATCCAATTGTAATTGAATCGGATCGGATTGAAAATTTCAACATCCAATTTGGATCGGTTGGTTCTCGGATGACAGTCCATAATTGACCAAAACCGAACCGATCAACATCCAATTACCCATCCAATTAATTTATTTTCATATTGCTTAAATCGGAATTTGTTTTATGTGAGGCTTTGAATTTTTAACTTCCCTTGTGTTGGTTTTAATACATATTAAAAGTGATTAACTAATTTGTATCATTATTAGAGAATTGAATTGAATTCATTAATTCGTCACTTTGGTTTTTGGGTACAAAATAATTGGGTTCAACGGGTATTATGGATATTGATATGGATATGGATATGGATATGGATATGGATATGGATATGGAGTGTTTCGACTTTCTTAGCAAAGTCTAATTTTCACATTTTATCCAACACTTTTCTTGTTTATACGACTTTTCAACTCGTTTTGAATGGCTATTGTGGATTGATTACAATTTGACAATGAACACATAGTTTAAGAAGCTATAGCCAACTTCAAAATTTCTTGACTAAATTACATTTTTGGTTCATGTCGTTTATATTTTCTATCCACAGTGATTCCAAAATCAAAACAAATACAAATATGAGACTTGTGGACTACATTTTCGCACGTCTTGAGTCCATGACACTAACGGAATCAAGAATTCTGTTAACCAAGTTAAATAAGGGCTATTTTAGTCTTTTTATCCTTAATTTTGTCTTTATCCTATTGTATTTTTGTACATACATAAACACACACACCCCTACGCAATACGCCATCTCCGATCCGGTCACCTTCTCCAGTGAGTACCAGGGACAAACCTACTTTGGTGGTATAGGTGGCACGTGCCACCGTATTATTCATCCGTAGAAAGGTTAAAAAAAATTAGGTTCGTGAAATGTGCAACCATATTAATCTGTTGTGTGTCATCGTATGTATTTTGAAACTACAATGAGAACAAGTTTTATTTGGTAAAGTTGGTTTGCAATGATTTTATTCCACCCCAGACCCAAGTTCAAATCGTGTTAGTGTCATTTTCTTAGTCAAATGATGTCATTGATTGAAAAAAAAATTTGTATATTTGTTTCATTTAGTCAGAAGGTACCACCATTTGAAAAAAATTTCACATAGTTTTTCTTATAGTCAAATGGTTCTACTGTTTGAAAAAAAAAATTATGGGTCCAATCCCTGGTGAGGACCCATTATCCGGCCCACCCCTCTCCCTATTTCTTTTTTCCCCAAATCATTGCCACACCACATGGACATCGTATTCCTCTCGGTCACCTACAATGAGTTAGGTATATCCTAATAAATTATGAAATATAAAACATATTATAATCAACTAAAAATAATAAAACACTTTGAATACTAAAAAACAAATACTTTGTATCATTAAATCAATGAATGAAACTATTTCACCGTTTATATAACGAACTCACGTGACTGCCATTAAAGAAAGACCCATGTAGTATTGAACGATGAAACATATAAAGAATTAAACATTTTTAAAAATTTAATGAGACATTTTGAAAACTGAATATTTTTTTATTTAATAAACGTTTTTCATGCATAAAACGTTCTGAAATATTGTGAAATTGTTTGCTGGTCATTATTGAACATGAAATTAGTTTCATTACTCAAAGTACATATATTTTTTCAATGAAACGGAACACATATTTCATATTCTACTGCTTTTAAAAATTATATTTTTATAAAATATAATGGTAAAAAATAATAAAACATATTAATGGTAAAACATTTATATTAAGAAGAAATAATTTACCTCGTTCTATATGAAACGTTTCCAACAATATTTATTACCTTCCAATATTGGGGATTTTACAGATTTGCCCCCTTTTTAATTAAAAATTAATTTTTTAATTTTATAATATAAACTCATTTAATCTTGACCATTGATCAAGAAAATGGATGGATGAGATTGGTTTGTAAGATTTTCACAAATGAGGGTGGTTTGCAATTGATCATTCCTCTCTCTCTCTCTCTCTCTCTCTCTCTATATATATATATATATATATATGTGTGTGTGTGTGTGTGAGAGAGAGAGAGAGAGAGGGGGACCAAAAGTCCGTTGAGCATCTTCGGTTGCAATTCTTTCATCTTCAGCCCCCATTAACCTTCGTTGAGCATCTTCAGTGAGCTATAATATGATGTTAAACACCTTTTCCCCAACATTTCTCTACTCACCCCCAAATCTCTTATTATAAATTGAACCTACATCCATCACCCACATCACATCCATCCTCTTCTTCCTTTCCTTTGAGTACTGATAAAGGTCCAAATACACAAGGATTAGCAGTCTTGATGCTTCATGGTTTCATCGCCGGCCAAATAAATACATGGAGACCAAATCACAAGGGCCAAATGACAGGGACGAAACCACAAGGACCAAATCACAGAGGAATGGAAATGTGAGGTGCCGACTTTCACATGAAAAAAACATGCAAGGGGATAGAGAAGAGGAACGATCAGTGTAGGGGATGTTCTTTTGGCTGGAAAATCGTCAATATGATGTGGTATGAAAGAATGGAGTTTATATGCAAAATGAGACATGGACATATATTGCATGTATGAAAGAATGGGGTTTTAATACATGTAATACCACGATGGGGTTTACTTGTTGATTTGTTTTACAAGAATGAAGTTTGGATTGTTGTTTTTGTTCGTAAAAATGGGTTTATTTAGTGTCTTTGTGCGAGATACATGTGTTCCTTAGTCGCAAAGAAGATGACTGGAGGGACGACAAATAAGATGACCAAAGAGTCTCCGGAGAAGATTACCGTTATGTGGTCTTTAATGGTTAAACAAAGTTGGTCCTTATAATTTGATTATTTTTTCAAATGTAAGAAAAAACAACAAAAGAGTGCAAAAAGAGAGGCAAATGATGGTTGGATGATTTTACCCCTGACACTAACGATGGAAATAGATGAAGTTAGTGACCAGGTCTCATTTTCAAAGCAAAATCCAAACATGGGGATGACATCTTGACTTATTAAAGTTCAGGTCCCACTTTCAAAGAAATCATTAAACCTTAAGGACCAAAATTAAAGAGAAGGATGATGTTTCTTTCACTTTTGACATAGTGGGCCCCTAATGGGGGCTCCACGACAGATTATTAGCTCAATGGGTAGAGTTAACTCAATAACCAGTAATAATACAAACTCAATTTTCAACAACCAAACATCATTCATGTATTAACCATTTTCATTCCTACTCTCGAACATCCTCATTTTAATTCTATAACTAAAAGTCAACCAAGCAGACTTGAAATAATCAAAAGAGAAGTTTTAGTATCAAAATTTCAAAACCTTAATATAGAAGGGGAAAAGTGAGAATGATTTATAGTTTAGGGACCATATTTGTAATTAAACCTAATAGTTTATGTCGCGCTCTCTAGAATCAATTTCGTAAACCCACCATTTTCGACTCCAACTTCTCTCTCTCTCTCTCTCTCTCTCTCTCTCTCTCTCTCAGATCCAGTTAGGGTTTGCAATCGATCAGTGGAAAGACAATGGCTTCTCCAGCAGTTGCAATGGCACCTGCGTCTTCCAAGACTGAAAGCTATGTTGACAATAAACGAAAAGAAGACATACGTATGGCCAACATCAATGCTGCACGCTCTGTCTCCAGCGCCGTCCGCACATCGCTCGGTCCTAAAGGCATGGACAAGATGATCTCCACCGCCTCCGGCGAGGTTATCATCACCAATGACGGCGCTACCATTCTCAACAAAATGGAAGTCCTCCAACCCGCCGCTAAGATGCTCGTTGAACTCTCTAAATCCCAAGACATTGTCGCTGGTGACGGTACCACCACCGTTGTTGTCATCGCCGGTGCCCTATTAAAACAATGCCAGACTTTACTCCGCGCTGGTATGCTTTATGATGTTCTTTTATTCTCTCTATAAATTAAATGTTAAGCTTTAATCTATAGTCTCTTTGTTCCACAAAGAAACTAGGGGTTCATTTCAATTTCAATTTCAAAATTAGACGTTAATTTTTTGAAAACTAATTGCTAATCATAATTACTACATAGCACGTACCACGAAAAACATGATGTTTGCCTTAAATCACAACAAAATCATATCATTTTTTTTGCATTTGAAACTGTTAGTTTGAGTTGTTTGACATCAATATATAATCTAGCTTTTTCGTTTATGGATGGACGGATGGAGTATGTCATGATACAATGTTTATGCCACACCATACCTAATGCAGGTATTCACCCTACTGTGATATCCGATTCATTGCACAAGGTTTCAGTTAAAGCTCTTGATGTGCTTACTGCTATGGCTGTTCCTGTCGAGCTTTCTGATCGTGAGAGTCTGATTAAATCAGCTTCAACTTCACTTAATAGCAAGGTAGTCTCACAATACTCGAGTCTTTTAGCTCCCTTAGCTGTAGATGCTGTCTTATCCGTAGTGGACTCAGCCAAACCAGATATAGTTGATCTTAGGGATGTTAAGATCGTGAAGAAATTAGGAGGAACTGTTGATGATACAGAGTTAGTCAAGGGTTTGGTGTTTGATAAGAAGGTTAGTCACTCTGCTGGTGGTCCTACTCGTGTTGAGAATGCGAAAATTGCAGTTATTCAGTTCCAGATATCACCTCCAAAAACTGATATCGAGCAGTCTATTGTCGTATCGGATTATACCCAGATGGACCGGATTTTGAAGGAAGAGAGGAATTACATTTTGGGTATTATTAAAAAGATCAAGGCTACAGGTTGTAATGTGTTGTTGATCCAGAAGAGTATTTTGAGGGACGCAGTTACTGATTTGTCGCTGCATTACCTTGCCAAGGCCAAGATTTTGGTGATTAAAGATGTGGAACGTGATGACATTGAATTCATTACCAAAACATTGAACTGTTTGCCTATAGCAAATGTTGAGCATTTTCGTGCGGAAAAACTAGGGTTTGCTAGTATGGTTGAAGAGGTTTCACTTGGAGATGGAAAGATTGTGAAGATTACAGGAATTAAAGATATGGGAAGAACTACTACGGTTCTTGTTCGTGGGTCTAATCAGCTGGTTCTTGATGAGGCGGAGAGGAGTTTGCATGATGCTTTATGTGTGGTTAGGTGYYTWGTGARCAAAAAGTTTYTGRTTGCAGGTGGKGGTGCMCCAGAGRTTGAGCTCTCGAGGCARCTWGGTGCATGGTCTAARGTYYTKCAKGGGATGGAGAGTTWTTGYGTRARRTCTTTTGCSGAGGCTCTTGAAGTTATTCCTTACACCTTGGCTGAGAATGCAGGTCTGAACCCAATTGCTATAGTGACAGAGCTTCGTAACAAGCATGCCCAGGGTGAAATCAATGCTGGAATCAATGTGAGAAAGGGGCAAATCACGAATATCTTGGAGGAGAATGTGGTGCAACCGTTGCTTGTGAGCACAAGTGCCATAACCCTAGCTACAGAGTGTGTTCGGATGATTTTGAAGATTGATGACATTGTTACAGTGAGGTAGAAGTAATGTGGTGTGGTTCAGGCTCTATTCGAATGTTTTTGGTGATTGTTGTGTTTATGCAGTTCTAAGAACCCATTTTTGAAAGTTTTGATTTGAGTTGTTTGGTTTGCTCGCTCATCTTTTATGCTGGATCTCCATTAGCTCCTGAAGGTTTGATATTTTGGCAGTAATCAGTCATCATTTGGGTGAGATTTTTTATTAATTCATCTATAATTAATACTTTTAGAGAATGTCCCACAAATGGTTTCTGCAAGTGTACTGTTTTTGTATCATTAAATTAATGTTTTTGTTTCGTTTTCTTCTTTTCTTCTTTTATCACACATGCTAATATCATGGGTCGATAACAGTCAAGACAACTTTCTGGAGAACGACCAAGAGCACGACATGTATCTCCATTTATCATCGAATAATGAATGTGAATTTTAAGACACCCAAAACAAGCCAACAGTTTCTGTTTCAAAATTTGGAATTGAAACTTGGCGACCTTTTACCATATCTTATTGCTTTTCAATGTCATAGTTTCAAACAAAACATATGATTGGAACAAAAAGTTGTTTTAAATATAATAATTAAATTAAGAGAGAGAAGGAAGAACATCCCATTCCAATTTATGGACAAAATGAATTTAGGGTATAAAGAATGTAAGCATCCCCAATTTGAAGGATTGCATAATATATACAACCTGATCAGACAAAGAATTTAAGCATGATGATATGCTAAAGAAGAAAATTATCTATCATATGGAGAACCACGTCTGCACCATCAGAGTTTAACCAATAGCTCTTCACCTGATTTTCGAGTAGCAGAGAACACAATCAGTAACCATTGATTGCCTAATTTTATATAATAAGCCTTCTTTATCACATACAAAGAAATGTACACATCATTCACACATTTTACTCCTTAATGCGTTTAGGAACACAGACAGTTGTATTGGACAGACGAGAGTGCGGTATGCGTGTGAAAGGATTATGGAAGGTTTTAGGGTGTTTAACATGACATGGATAGTTTAGTAATTTACGAATCTTGAGTCTATCTCCGTGATTTTTGTTCCACCTATTTTGATGGAACAACAAAATGCAATTTTGTTCTCATCTAATGTCACATCAAATATGGGACAAAACAAGTTTTTGTTTTATCTTGTATATCAAATGTACCCTTATTAGTGAATGCAATTGCATACAGTTGAAGTCAATCCCATGGAATTATGGAATAATAAATTGACACATACACCAGATTAAATTTCATATTAACAAGTTGTGTTTACCAAGATAAGTTGTTAAACGAATGTTACTGAACAATAGCCTAGAGCTAGATAACCATTTAAAATTCTGCTATAGTCTGAATTACACTTGAATAGGTAGGTATATTCACAAGCTAAAATATTGGGTAGCCAATATGAACGCATGCAAGTAATACAAGATGTTTATGACTAAAATGTATAAAACTTCGAGTTGACATTATCTTAACACTAAAACCATAATGACGATAAATCAAAAAGACCAAGAAAAAAGTCGATTATTAATTTTTAAGCAATATGGTCTGAGTCTCAATGGAAGATGAGAAGTCAATGACTAGACTCCACAGATGATTTCTTTGTATCTAATTTATCCTCCATTGTCATAATTATAGTCTTGAGACTTTATTGAAGAATGAAACACTAAATTAGATTCCTAAACAAACTGGAAAATATGTGAGGTTAAAGATGGCATATGGCACACTAATCAGGCCAGTAGATGGAGGAGTGTTTATAAATGCTAGAAATGCCCTTATTTCTTGAAAGGGGGTTGGTTATCTGCATAGCTGAAATACACCAGCTATACTTCGAAGATCAGAATTTGGAGCATCCATGAAAAGTTACAAACTTACCCTTCCGATGTGCGTACCAGAAATAACAATGTTAAGGTTGTGCAGTAAATGAGGGAAAGATGAGAAGACCAATATAATATGCACTTATTATAGAGATGTTAAGATTGTGGGGTTAAGGACTACTACGATAAACGAACAAGTGCTGCATTAAGAAAGACAATCAGATTGACTCAGGTGATGCTAGAGATAAGAGAAGAGAAAGGTTAATTGTGCAACATCACGACCAGTAATTCTGCAGTTATCTAGTATGGCTTTCAATTTGCTGATTGCTTTTCATTTGTTTTTGGATATCTTTTCAATTTCCTAGGTGAATTATGCTTCGGAAATTTTCTCATTTTGGTTATCAAGTCGGGAATCATTTTGATATGCATGTTCAAGCTTAAGGAGGAATGATTACATTAAATTTCCTATTTATATTAAGCTAAGGGTCTGCTTGTTAACAACTTAATGAACTAACGAGACTCGAAGCTTATTCGTTCAGCTATAATGACTGTTTGGTAATGGCTTAATGATATAGAAAGTGGCTTATTCAGTAAGCTTCTAGGAGGGAGCTTAATGCAGAAAGCTAAGTTTTTCCGAACCTGTCCTTCTCAATTAAAATACAAGCTCCTACCATCTATGAAAAACTCTCCAAACAAAAACCTTCCCAGTATATACAGACAGATTAATCCGCACCGAGAGTTTTATCCATACATAACTTAATGAAAAACCAACCAAACAACCCTAATTACTTATGTACAGTGATTAGTTTACATGTTAGGTTGTTACTGAAGAGTAATCTTTGCTAGGTGGAGGACAACCCATGCTCGTTCCTTAAGAAAAGGGGCAACCTTGGTGTTGATTAAGAGCAAACAAAGTCTCTCGAGGCATCCATTTTCTGATGTCCAACAGACTACTCAGAGGAGTGGACACACCCTGTACATTGACATGTGGTGTTAAGGAGTCCCTTTGTGAAGCCCATCAGGATTAAGAAATCGATGGATGATTTCACTCTGTTTCCTGGGGATTATCTCAAAGAGACTATATTTTGCTTAACGGCTATTTTCATTTTTACTTAAGTTCGGAATGGTTGATGGGTGCTCCCCAACATGAATATTTGGAGAGATGGAACTTAAATTACCCTAGAATTAATGTTACTTGTGTCTATTTGTTCCAGCTCATGAGTCTATCTTGCGTGTTATCTATTCAAGATTTTCCAACATGTACCCTAATCATTTTACAAGCCTCATTAAAAGATCAGGTGTTCTTTGGACCACTACATGTTCCTCTTCTTAGGTTATCCAGAGATGTGTGAAATCAGAATAAAAACAATTTTATTGGGTTTATGCAATAGAAAGAAGCATGAGATTAATCACACTGAAAGTTATGGTCCATCTATTGACTACTTGATTCTACATCTTACGCCAGCAGGTTTGTTCTCTCAACTTGAAAACTCTCGACATGAAGCGAAGTGGAAGCCTTGATAATCAACATTTTCTTGGAGGGCCAACTTTTCTACAAATTGGATGCATATTTCTTTGTTAGCTATCTCCATATTTCTGTTATTGTTGTAGTTAAGTTCATAGTTACTTGGTGAGGCAAAATAAAACACTTTGAGTGCAATGAGTGTCCCAGGCCAGACAAGCAAAAGCCCCTTTTATGGGGTAATTCTTTAAGCTAAAGCTATTATTGTAATTACTTATGGTCGCCATCCGCTATGTGTTTTCGTGCTCAGTCCTATAAGAAAGTTACCCTAGTCAGCAACTGCAGATAAGCACATGACATCAACAGGAAAGAAAAAGATAAAATATAAAGTCAGGATAAAAACACCTGGGTCAAAAGAATACCCTTTAACAGAGTTGGACCATACTGGCACTATGAACCAGTCGATTATACTGGATGAATCAGGCCCAGATTTAGAAAGGTTAGCAGAAGAAATTTTTGTGGGGAATCTCCAACAGAGGCATGAAAAGGCAGGAAGGCATGACAATGGAGGGCTAGTTGCAGCTGGCAGAGAAAACGGAACTCTCACGTGATTGTTCCATGTTATACCCTAAAGGCTCAGATAATAAGTGAATGTTTGGGTCTAAATGGAAGTTTAATTACCGAGGGTAAACGTCAAGCATATATCACAAGAATAGGCACTTGGGCCTAAACTAGGAAGCATTATAAACCTTAAGTCTAACCTAGTTCACATTTAACATCCTAACAACAGTCTAACAGTCAGACTTCAGAACAAGTACAGGTGAAGCAGGTGATTCTTGTTACACAAGAAACATGTATATTCCAATATACTCTTTCCAGGTGAAGGAAGTAGTACGAAATCATCGTAAGAAATTCAAGAGAAGAATAAACTAATATAATCATTTCGGACTAAATGACACGTAAAGTGGACTGCAGTTTCAACCATCAACATAAATCAGTATTTTAAGAGAAGATGAATGAGTTTATGTTCATGTAGGGATGTAGTCATGAATACATGCGCGCTGATATTAAAAAATTCTCCCAGTTCCCCTAGTACTCAGATGTGTACAGAAGCACAACATATTTTATGAAATATGAACAGAAAAGTGACGAATATTCTAATGAGCTGCATGAGCGATATAAATGAGTATAGGACTGTCCAGCAAAGCAGGAGTTCAGTAAATTTAGGTCAAATTTCGCAAGGATAAAACATATACGTACGCCAACAATTTAGCTTTAAAACTTGCCTGGATGGTACTATGTGCAATATATCGTTGTGTACTTTTATGGAAGCTAACATCAACACGTTCCCAAGGTTTTTGAGTAAGACCTCTGATCATCTCCTCTGAATATACAAGCCAATGAAAATATGAGTCGATATGAAGAGAACATAAACCAAAATGCTCATTAGGACCAGAAAAAGCTACAAATCATAGTTGTCATTCGAAATTGTTACTGTGGGTTATCAAATATTTGACTTTTAAATGAGTGCGAT
The DNA here is from genome assembly GCF_001531365.2 of Cynara cardunculus var. scolymus. Classification (NCBI taxonomy): domain Eukaryota; kingdom Viridiplantae; phylum Streptophyta; class Magnoliopsida; order Asterales; family Asteraceae; genus Cynara; species Cynara cardunculus. The sequence goes on along the minus strand of NC_037529.1, from coordinate 9,702,292 downwards.
TCTCTACCAACCTATTCCCATAGTAAAATTTTGTCCAGGGAAAAGGTTCGTCAGAGTCAAAAATGCAGAAACCTTCAAGCATAAGAGAATATACGAATCTTCACTTCCAGAATATACAATTTAGACAATTCTAGGGTCCTGTTTTTAGTGTTAGTTCAGACCCATGGGTGAAAACCTAAGTTCTCTTTCTCTGGCCATCAATATAGTTTGTTTACTTCACAATTTACAAGCTGTCCATGTTGAAAAGAGAACAATACTGTTTAGAACTTTGACATCTACAGGCAAATTTTATCCTTGCTTACTATTCTGTGGTTAGAAAAACCATCCGAGTTTTATCGAGATCAGTTCAGCTACTTCCACAATCTGCTGCATCATCAATACATGATAGGGCAGGAGCATAAGAGATGCACATCTCCCTTAATTTTTCATGAGGACTATGGGAGGTGGTGAGAAGTTTTACCTTATAAGCTGAGCAAGCTCCAGTCACTGATGTTCTCTCCCAAACTCTTTTGGCTTAAAATTTATTTTCGCTTATGTTTATATAAAACAACCAGATGATAATTTTCTATGCATAGTTAAAGGTTCCATCAATCTTCTCAAAAAAAAACTTTTTGGGTGATCAAACAAATTTCATGTTTATTCAAACAGTTAGTGGGTGCCTTGAATGCCCCTCCTCTTTCCCCCTGCCTCATTGTCAAAGTTCAATTCCTTGAAACTTGCTATTATACAGTCAGAACTTGTCTAACAGGAAATGATGAGACTTGCTTAACTCAAGATATATCAACCGAATCACACCCAAAAGATGGAGAAAAACCTTCAAAATCCTCAGGTGCAACTACAGAAGGCGTCCCCTTTTGAACCGCTTCATCAGCTTCTTGTTGACCTTGCTCAACATAGACGATGTGTGGGTACTTCTCATCCTCTGAAAGAAGATTTGACTAGAAGAGGAGAAACAAACAGGAACAGTTATGTAGTGTATCTGTATTTACAATAGATACATCAAAATAGTTGATACCAGTCAGGCACAAAAAGCAAACTGACATTTGGAAGTTCATGTTGACGGCGAATCGATGATGTTCCCCATCCAACCATGTCTTGACAGTCAATGAAGGTCAAACATAGGTAATAAACCAGTAACAAATAACAGATAATATGATAGAATTTGAAATAATTAGAATGCCAAAATGTTTAAGAACGAACTTAAAAAAGATACGGTCATAGTTTGCATTAGCATATGCGACACGCCGCTTGAAAGATCCTAAAGCAGAGCTGCACAATAAGTAAACATGCAAATTATCAGAAAATGAAGAGCTTGGGAAAACACAAGAAAAAAAGGAGGAGAGAAAGAACACGATGTCTCTCTCCAAGATTATTGAGGCAAATGTCGGAATGAAGCAATACTAACATGAATTTAATGTCCTTAGAGTCATTAACCATCCTAAGGAGGAGGGGAGTTTCCCCATCATCATTGTCAGTGAGGAAGAGATGCTTTCCAGATCTCCCAGCTATCCAGTGTGCAGTTTGAGATGCGCTTCTTTCAAGAAATGGAAGACCACAAAGTAATGGGAGCTGTAAAGCAGAGAGAACCAGATGAGATCTAAATAAAAGAGAAGTATTGTAAAACATTTTAAATATGCACTCAGTAAGGAAAAGAACACTGATCAGAAGTCCAAACTATTGAAAGCTTTAAAGGGTGTCCTACATATTACATATACCATGAAGAGAAGTAGCAGATCCATAATTTCCCTACGTAAAAAAATAATAATATCTTCCAAGTTCATATGCGAACTCAGAATCTTTTTAGGTCTCCCCTCTGTTAGAGATCTATACATGCATCTTCACTCTAAAAACCATCATTCAGGAAGATATCCCTATCTCTCAAATAATTATTCGTGGCTTTAAGTCCAACATGGTGCAGATATTGGTAAGATGAGGCTCTAACCAAATTCTCCTCGTTGGTGTTGAACTGTTGCTTGGACAGGTATGACCACAAGAGGCGACTTCTGATTTAGGCATAAGAGAGGATCAGCCACCCTCTAGGTAACTAGTTGACTTCCTTAACCCTAGCATTTCAGTTAATCCCACACAAGTCCTATCCGATTACTGAATAGTAAAACCTATCAATAATACTTTCATAACTCAGTATTTTGTACAGTGAAATTTATATATTACTACCTGTTTTCATCCTCTTCTTTTCATGGTAGGTGCACTTGATGTAGATTGTCGTACGGAAAGCTGTTTTTGGCACATATTCATCTTGTAGGATGTTTGTGATGTTGGCCATTATAGGGGGTTATTATGCTGATAAGACACTTCTCCAGATTAGAAGATTGTAAGATTTGACCGAATACATAATCTTATAGATGTATTCACTGTGTGCAATATTCCAATTCTCATCTTACAGTTTGTGTTTGCATTTGCTTTGTTTCTAGATATTTGATAATCGGCTGTGTGCACTTCTTAAAACAAATACATGTTCTTTTTCAACTAAAAATTTAATGATTAGAGCTAATGACAGTGGTTTTATGGTAGGTCCCGAGTGTTATGGGCTTCCTACTAAAATCTTAACAATTAGAATTCATGTGGTAGTTCTCTGGCAGGTTTTGTAACTGACACAGGACTTGGAACGGGATGAACGGCGGAGTGTCTTCTGATCCGTCTTGTATGAGAATAATCCCCCACACCCTTGAACCAAAGCTACTTACCTGCCTTGCCTCACATGGCAAGATAGATCAGTAGAAGATGGCCTCTTAAGGCATGAACCCTTCAAATGAGGGGCCAGGTAATTCCTTCTTGATCTTTGGTTTCAACTAAGACGCGTTGTTGATCAGGCTTGACCAATGAGGTCAAATTGTGGAAAGACGGTTTGCGCTACACTCTAGAGCCCTTCGTACCAGTCTCACAGTCATCATGAGGGAGTTAAATTGCGGTGTCCTAGGGCAGGGGTGGGCGGGGCTGTATTTGAACCTGGGGTCTTGTGGAAACTCCACTCACTTTGCGCTGGACAATCAGGTCAAGATTGTCATTAAGATCCTGCGCGTTATGTTCAAAGGGGCAGAAATCTATTTAACCTCGCCTCTTCTTTTGGCCCAATCTGGGTCTCCAAGCAATCCCTCTTCATGTAATAGTGAGAGGTTGAGAATATCCATCTCCCCAACCCTTTTGATCACGAGCCAAGTGTCTCCCAGGCATTTCAGCCACAATACTAGCTGGTATGAGGATGATATCTTGCATGAACTCCTTCAACCGATCCTCATATAGATCTATGGGAAAGAAGCCTTTGGCTTCCCCAAGGAAAAGGTGAGCCACTTTATGAGTAGTCGCCTTGAATATCATCACATACGATCTCAGGGACTCCTTTGACCCCTACTTAATGCTCATCAAAGAACTCCTCTTCCTTTGTCTTTTGTGTATGGCAAAGTAAGCCATGAATTCATCCTTTCAACTAAGTGATGGATTCTACGAATCCCAACTTGAGGGTTCAAGTCTAAGCCTTGTCAGATGCCTCAAGGTAGTCAAACAGCATGCAAAGAGCACTGTTATCATGCCCAAACTACAAAAGTAAAGACCCAATTTTCGGAAGGTCCTTGTATGTGTCACCTTTACCATCATGTGACTACATATAGGGTGAGCAGTGAGGCCTTTCTAGGGCGATATATCTAGAAAGGCCTTGGTGAAACAAGACTATAATATACTACTTCCCCATCATACTAAACTTGATATGCTTTTCAAGCTCATTGATCCGGTTTATCAAGATCTGGATAGTATTACTAAGGGTAACAGGTATGGTAGCTATGATGGGGGTCTAGTTCGGGATTGTAGTAGGCTTGGAAGCAATCACCAACTTCTTTTGGCCCTCGTGACACGAGCAATACTTGATGGCCTCACCCTGTTCTTTCTTCTCAAAGCTTATGGTTTGAACATGAAGGCTCCTTTGGGATCTGATATGGCTTACGCTCCTTGAGATTTCCCATTATTTACCCATTTTTGGCATTGTTGGTGGATACCATGCAGTATGAGTAGTAGGAGTCCTCTTTGTACCAAGTTCGCCTGACGAGTGCAGCTACAGCTTTGCTAATCTCCCTGCTCATCTAACTGTAGGGTGTGAATCCTCTTCTCATGGTCAGCTAGCCTCTCCTCCCTTCAGATCAAGAGCAACAACTCCATTGCATTTACATGAACCTCAGTTGGGGTCTTTCCCTTTTGATTCACAGTTGCACTCTACTTGAGTCCAACTTACTAATTGCCTACTACTCTAACGAACTTGTTGTCAGCCAAAGGAACGTTGTGTCCCTAAGATATGAATGGGGCCAGGGACATCAGATAACAGGGTTGCTTGCAAAGGTGGAATAATGTTTGGTTGAATTTTGAAAGAACAATTGATGGTAGCTTAGATGTTCTCACAACTCCAAGATGGTTGAAGACACGTCTCTAGATTGTAAATAAATGTCAAGGTTGTTAAGAGATCCAAAACGTGCCTTCCTTCCACCTATTTATCGGTTATGATCCATGTGCCATTCACTTCCCGCATGTATGGTACACCAGAGGACAACTTCTTTTTCGATTCCTTGGCAGGTAGTTGAAGTTAGAGTGTTTCATGCGATGTATGAATCGGTTGAGGTGTCTAATTATGTCTTGGCATTGGTTCACAAGGAGTTACGGGAGGTTCCAACCCTTAACCTCACTGCATCGTGCAACCAACCACTTGACAACTCTAAGATGGCTCCACATTCAACCTAAGATGATGAATAAATACCAAATTTACAACAAACCAGTCTTCTACCACCTGGGTGGGATTTGGACCAACCTAGGTGTCCAGTTAGGTATGTGGTTTGGTTCTTAATACCATCATTAATCAATCTTAAAGAAGACATCAAGAACAATAGAAAAATATGAACTTATGAGATCACAAAACCCTGATCCATAGAAAATACATGAGGTTGTATATGCCATTTCTCAAATCTCCTATCAAACAAAGAATCTAAAGTTATAATCCATGTTTAGTTGTCATCGCTGAATACAATATCATCCCCATAAAAACCATTATTACCATGCATCCATGCCTAAACAAACAAGAAGATCTAACCCTCGAGCCTGTTTGAGAGCAGATATGGACCTCATATGATTAATGCTAAAGACCCCTAATTGGTAATACCTCAAGGTCAATTATATGAACCTCCTCCTAGAAACCCTGATTGAAAATGCAACCTATGTCAAGTTTTGAAGAGGACAATAATGAGTGACAAACATAGCAGGCAAAATACAACCAAATACTAAAGGTCTCCTTATAATTAATACCATTTGGCAACAAGGTTTTAGGCAAGCCAAGAGGATATATATTGACCCTGATACCCACTTCTAACCCCACAAGAAGGTCAGACGGATCCCATGTACAGTTTTCTCTAAGAAGCCATTTCACTAGAGCATTTTTTTAAGGAAAATCAAATTTAGGTAAAAAGGTATGAATCTATTGTTAAGGATATGTAATAGCAGATACAACAAAGGCAAACATAATGATCAAGACTAAAATGAAGAATAAGTTGTAAGAGGCTAATACAACTAATTACTTCTAACAAATATGATCAAGTTGCTCTTCTACATATGCATTTCAACCATTTTCTGCTCCTTCGCAAAACAATCTTGATCTAACAAATTATGATTCACCGCCAATCCAACTTTGTATCTTAAGCATACCTGCCTATGTCCTCTAGAACCAAGATGTGGAGTTGCAACTGTTATGAAATTAATTGGTTGCAGACCAGCAATTCTAGCTTCATAAAGCTGTTCATGGCATTGTTCGGAATTGCTTGCATCATTCCCATTAGAACCTGAGAGTCCAATTACAGGAAAATTTTCATAGAGTCTCCCAATAGCATATCGTGCAACTAGGCCACCCAATGAATGTGCTACGAAGGAGATCTTCGACACCTCAGGCCAACGTTTTGTAATTGCCATGACCTGCAGCATAGACAAAATATTGTGGTACAAAATTATATTTAAAACGTAATTATAAAATAACTTGGTATTACTGAACCATGCATTTTGACAAATTTGACTATGTTACAAAGATCAATAATTAATCGACTGTTTGCTGATAATAAGCAAAAGAAAGAAAGAAGCAAGAGGAATACCTCTTCCGCCAATCTTTCACCCATGCGGTCTACCCCATCAAAAGTCAAGGTCGCTGAATTGCACTCACTGCCTGCTTAACATATATATTAATACAGAATATAAAAAGATGTCTAGATATAAATAGCAAGATGAAACCATTGTCCAATAGAATCTAACCAAACGTTGATTCATTAATACCAATTAATTTGAAAGTTTAGCTGCTATATGCAGGGCCGAACAATTATGTTGAACTCCAAGATTGCTCCACATGATAAGAGACATAACTCCACCTCAACTTTGAAGAGCGTTTATTGGGGAAACAAATGGGGACAGGAAGATCAAGTACCATTTGAGTCATCAACAATCAAAATGCTTGAGCTCCTAAACAGCCCCAATGAGTGTTGACACCTTGAAGGGGTTGGGGCTGATGGAGCACAAGGAGATGTTAAATGAATGCCCTTCTTGCATCAATTTTACGCACACCATATTCGATAAGTACCAAAGTGATCACATGAAAATTTCATGAAATGCTAAAATGGATAAGAATAAAGGTACGTACGCGCAAGAAATAACTATATCCCAACCCAATTACAAAAAAGTGAGTTAATATTGAAAATACTTGGTGCATCATCCATTTGGCAACAATCCATCTTCTGGAGAGTAAGAACTAGATCCATCTAAAATTCTTGCATGCAAGCACAATGAGAGCCGGGAACGAAAAACAAAACTTACACACCTTCATTTAACTATTCTCCAAATAACATCCATAAAAAAACTAGGGAGTTTCACATAATCAAAATAATGCATATATTTATACTTCATTTTGTTATTTGTTAAATGAAAAAGTACGTTGTGATTAATGCCAGATCGAAATTATGAAACAACTAATGTAACAGATGGAGACTCTGAAAGAGATACTCACAGTGAACAATAACTTTATCAGGAAGCCTCTTGACAAATTGTTTAGCTGCATATCCCCAATCTGCAGCACTGGACACAAGGCAGAACTAAATTGAGATCTTATAGATGCATATGCAATCAATCTTTTTTACTCAAAGCAGGAAGCAAGTAATCTTAATCTTGATTTTAATTAAGTACCAACATAAATATCGAATGAATCAAAATTCTTAAGAGTTAAACTGTCACTCGTAGAAGGAAGCTAGAAGAGAGAACTTCTAACATGTGCACCTGTACTTTGTATATTTAAGGTTAATGGGTAAGGAGGGAGATAAGAGATTTAACATAGCTCAAGGTGAAAGAATAGTGGTTAGACATTTTCTATGCTTCCATATATTGTGGGCTCCAGTTATCCCCCCTCCCCCCGGGATGACATCACAAGTAAATTATATCAGTAGTTTCTAAAATTCATAAATGACAAGTGAATGTAAAACACCTGATAGCCAATATTGACTTTTACTTTACTCTAGAAATTTGTTGAACATTCTTTCTTATTTCAAATAAAATTTCTTTAGGCAGAGAGGAACCAGAGAGCCCGAAACTAGAAAGGGGAAGGACAATCAAACTTTGATGTGGAATCAGAACTGATTTCTGTTCATAGTAAGTTTACGGATATATCAAAAGATAGAGACCTACAATCAAATTAACGCACTTTCACCATGTTAGTGCTATTATGTTAGAGAAGAGACAACCAGGACTGATAAGAAGAGAAGGGAGGAAGGATTGCCTTCGGTATCTTTCAAGTTGATCTACACATGCTGATCAAAAGCAAATAGTGATTTTGTGAGCGTATGGGGCAAATAAGAGGATCATTCGTGGTTGTTTGTAGACGTGTTTTCAGTAAAAACCATTAATAGAAACGGATTGTGAGTGCCTCAAATTGTCTCTTGGATCATTGTTATTGAGGAGCGTGATTGGCATTCTTACGGTCTGATTGGGATAACCTATCAAATTGGCAAGTTTCTTGTAGAATATCGTCAACATTTAACATCATCCTTAATTCAAATCATGAAACGAGGGTAAAAAATTCATGAAATCACCTGCCAATGATCCCATTGACCATGATCACAAGGTGATCAGGTTGTACTTTTGTTCCAGCTGACATAGCATCGAAACCATCTTTGCAGCTGACATTATTATCGGATTCAATCACTTCCACTGCCTGATTCGTCTTATTCTGCTGGCTAACAAAAAACAATTTTCCCAATTTGGGAATTAAGTCCATATCTGAATTAGCAGGTACAGACAATACCTTGGGCCATCCTGATTGAAACCCTAAATTGAAGCAATTGAAATTGAGTGGCAAAAATTGGGGTTTTGTAGCGATGGCAAACATGCGTAAGAGTTGAGATCATGGGGTAGTTGATTGAGAGTAAAGTAAAGATTATTCGGACCCGCAACGGCTCCGGCCAGGTTGTTGCACAGCAAGATCACAAGAGACAGCCTCACCGCTATGTGGTTGAGGTTCTTCCAAACTGAACCAGGGTTAGGTTTTGCGTCAGGGGTCAACTTATGCCACATATGCTAAGATACCGTTTTTTCTTTTCCTTTTCCTTTTTTTCAATATTTTAATTTTACTATTTGTGGTTACATAGGTTCAAATGCGGTGACTTCGAACTATCTGCAAAGTAGATGGTCGTTTTGGGATTAGTCGGTTCGCATAATACGTTAGATATCCAGGTTAATAAAAAAATAAAAAAATCACAAAAATAGTTTTAAAATATTTATATGGCCAAATAGTCAACTTTTTTTTTCTACCACTTATTGTCATAAATTCTACAAATTCGATTAAATGGGGGTTCTTATTGGACGCAGAATAAGCTGACCCTCTCTCCTTGGCACACGTTTTGATTTCTCACTGGAGGTCTGGCCAGGGACGGACCCATAAATTTTTTTAAACGGTAGCACCACTTGACCATAAGAAAAAAAAATATAGGAAATTTTTTTCAAACGATGCCACCGTTTGACTAAGAAAATGACACTAACATGATTCAAACTTGGTTGTGGGGTAGAATTGGGGTTCTCTTCCTCATCTCCATCACCGCCGCCGCATCCTCTGGTTTTCCGGCGTCTTCTTGCTTCTTCTCACCACCTTCATTATGATATGGTAGCACCATTCTTTGAATTTTATAAAAAATACGGTAGCACCTTCCGAAACGATACGGTAGCACCGTTAACAAACCTAAAAATTTTACCCTTCGGAGGCGAAATAATACGGTGGCACGTGCCACCGTATGCTCCCATACAGGTCCGCCCCTGGGTCTGGCTTCGGGTTAGAAGAGGGTTGGAGAGGAGAGGGAGCTCTTTGTCTCCTCTTGCCTCTACCAGTTTGCTTGCTAGTTTGCATAATCTGCCCATTTCATGATAAAGTAAAAATCTAGTAAAATATCGGTTGCCAAACCAGTTATTTTTGTGATTTTCCAAACATTAAACTTATGTCAAAACTAGTCAAAAGTGCATACAAAAGTTTGAAATCTACGGAGGATGGATTGATATAATTAGAGTCAAAACAATAAGTTTAAAGCAACTTACATTTTTATTAGCAAGTAATTGTCGTTTCTATCTCGATTCCATGGGTAAGCATATTTCTTGAGCTTTGGATTTCGTCTCACCAAAGCTACTAACTTGATTTTCCGACATGGACTCCAATGACTCGTTTCGGCATCTGCATAGTTACTTAGAAACATCGTAAGTAAACTTGTTCTTGAATTTTTAATAGTCGCCATAAGAAAACGTAAGACAACGGGAAGATTTTGTCAGGGATTAGGAACCCAAACAAGGAGAACACGAGATATTGTGTTTGCTAGAGATCTTGTGGTTCTTATGAATGGAAGATATTTCATGCAAAATGTATTTCCTCCGTATTTTCATCAGATAAAAAGGTCAAACTTTTGAGTACTTGATTACTATAGACATGTATATGGTTGTTCATCTACTTATAATGAACTTTTAGCTGATATTATTTGATTTCTTTTATTATAAAAGGGGTTTTAGTTTCTAAATTAATGAGTAGTTCTATATGAATTGTGAATATTAGAGGACAAGTCTAGGAAAACTTAACGAACTTTTTTATTTTGAGCGATTAAATTTTTGTATTATTCTTTTGACATTTAAATCATTTGAAGTTCTAGAAGTGATTAAAAAATCTTTTTAACCTATAAACCTGGTTACAAGAAAAGTCTAAAAATACCCAAAAGAATTTTATAATTTAAATGATTAAATCCCAAAATATTTTTTAAACGAATAAATCTCTAAACTTTTTAAACCGGCCAAATAGATCTTTTTAACCCACAAAATAATTGGTAACATGCTAACAGAGGATTAAGCAGCAAAATTAGTCATGTAACAATGCACTAAGGGGACGTTTACCAAATGCTTACTCGGGTAAGTGTTTACCAAGTCACGTTACCTCACCAAGAATCTTATCTGGAAAGAGCGAGACAAGGATCAAGAGTCTTACTCGGTAAGTGAGGGCGACGACTCTAACCACGTTAAGCACTTACCGGGTAAATTGTTGCATGCGATGTTGTTTTGATGGACTAAAATCTTACCCAATAAGTAAATAATAGTGTTAAATTTTATTAACAAACACTTACCATGTAAGTATTTAATAAACGGCCGCTGAGTTATGCTTCCACCATAATAAAAACAAAACAACATACACCATGATAAAAAAAAAATGGGTCCATGTAGTACATGTACTTCCTCATTTAAAATAGTACAGTTTGTTGGATTTTTTACAAATTCTCTTAAAAAAATTAAAAGTAATTTTTACCACCATAGAAAGTTACATGTCATTTTTATAGGTTAAAACTATAGGTTAAAATCATAGTTCTGAACTCGTTATGGCGTCAAGGTTTGGGTTTGTAGTCACGTTAACCCATATGGCTCCATTGTAAGGCATTGTAGTGCATTACAACACGTTATTTTATAAGGTGTGGGGGAGAGGGGGTTCAATATACAATTTAATGAATAAATGATAATTATATACGAGACCTAAAACTTAAATAAACATAGAAAAAAAAACAACTAAAAACTTGAAGGGTAAATACTTACTTTCATTCCCAATTCCCCATACATGAAGAGTCGAATACGAATCCTTTGAAAATTAAAAAAAAATAGTGAGTTGAGATTCAAAAGATTTATATTCTGATTTTGCACACTTGATATCATTTTTTATAAGCTCTATATATTTAGTATCAATGATTGTTCTTTTTGTTCTATTAATATTCAAACACTTACACATACAAGTGTGTGTCTGTCTCTCTACACACACACATATATACATATATTGCCGCCTTAGGACATGTCTTGAAAAACGTCGTGATCTCGTCGTAACTGGTAAAGCTTGAGGCTTGACCTTATTGCCCAAACACATCCCACTTGTAAAAAATCCATGTATTACAAGGAAATCATTTTATATATATAGAGAAAGATATATAATTCTAATGATACAATATATATGCTTAAATCTACGTAATTATGTAATAGTTTATACATGGTATAATATATAACACATAAAACGTGACACAAATCTGTTAACATCTAAAGTCATCGAGCTGAAAGGGAATTATGTCATGATAGTTGATCAGTATGGCCTTTCTCCAATAACATTTCCAACAGGGTCATAGTTGCAAGTCATAAAGACATCACCAGTATCGCAAACCACTCGGGCGCACCCGACTCGTCGCGTTGTTTTCCACACGATTTGCGTGTAATGCCCACACTGTTGGCCACGCACACACGTATTAGAGGCATAGCTGTAGTACTTTTCTTCGTCTGCCCACGTATTCACAGCATCCACAGGAGACCACGATGATCCACTACCCCAGTATATGTTCTCTCCCAACTTAAAATCATCCTCGGGAAACGAGTGCATCAACTCACAATCCCTTTTCCTCTGGCCCGCCCACCATTGGGCGTACCTTTGGAGCTGGAAATCCCAACCTAATGGGATTTCCCACTTGGCTGCCCGAACCATATTCTGGGCAAACAAGAATTGAAACGACTCCCACGTGCACCCGACACAGAGTTGCTTTGAGGTTCTGTATACGGTTTCGTTGTCAGGAATTTTGTGGAAATTCGGGGTTGGTGTGGAGGAGAAGGAAAGAGGGAGGGAGGTTAAGAGGAGGACGGAGAAGAGAAGTAATGGTGTCATTTTTAGCAGCAATGGAGGCGGATGGAATCCGGGCAGCGGGCAGGTGAGGGAGTAGCATGGTTGGGAGGAGTATATATCTGGGTGCAAAAGAGAGTGGAATTCAAGATGTGAATGCCATTGATTGAAGGCTAGCAATCATGCAAAACCATGTTAGTGTGGGGTATGTTTCTCTGTTTTATTGTTATCATTGTGTGTGTGTATATATATATATATATATAATATATATAGGGTTGGGTTCTGGTGAGAATGAAAGTTAAGGCGAGAAACGTAACAAGAAATCTCCACCCTTCGATAGATATTAGGATGAGATGCACCGACCGGATCAATCCCTATATTAAGAGTGATTTATGAGTGGGTTTGAGATTAAAGTTAATCAATGGTCCAAATCCTTTATCACGATTCTCACATTAACTCTCTTTCTCACAAATTGCTTTACATCCTATTTAATAAATTGTTTTAATACTTATTAGTTAAGTATTTGCCAGATGTTATTTATCTTATTTTATGAGTATTATTAGTATCGAAAATCTTACTATGTAAGATTTAATTAAGGACATAAAAACTTATTCGGTAAGTAAATGGGAAAACATTTACCAAGTTAGCCTTATCAAGTAAGAGATGTTTATCAACAGTCTCTTTTAATAGCCAAAATTGTTATATGATAAGGTAAATTAACAGTTATGACCTTTTACAGGTAAACAATTATCCTATAATTAATATATGGTAAACACCCCTTAAATATTACAATTATCAATAAATTACCACTTCAAGAAATATAAGTTGAAAAAATGTACATTAAATATGAATTAAAATAAATTTATATTACATTTTAATGTATTTCAACTAAAAAACGAAAGATGACGGAATTTGGAAGGTCTCGTGAAGAATAAAAATTTGTACCAACATTCATCATCTCAATTTCTGTTTCACAAATTGCGTAAATACACGTAATTATTTTATTATATATAATTTAAAATTTCAGAAAAAAAATAATATGTATTCCTTTAATTGATGGTTATAAATAGACCAAACAACATATTTTATTCCATCTCGTGTGTGGGTAGTTTTGTTGGTTGAACCCGTGATTCATCTTCGAACATGTGACATGAGTCCACGTCTGAAGCTGCAAATTCGACACGTGGAGTTCTAGATGTTTGTATGCTTGTCTCTTCTGTCACGGGCATCCAACTTATAAATCAACATTTTTATTTTTAGAAATTGTTTGAAACTTTTAAATACATTTTTTGTTAAAAAAATTTAATAAGTCATATGTATATTAGCTTCATGGTATTTAATAAAATTTTGATTAAAGGATCGTTTATTAAATGTTTTTATCAGGTAAAGATTTACTGGGTGTCATTTACCTTATCAATTAAGTATGACTAAAACCAGGAGTTTTACATGGTGAAAAGTGTATCAAAGACTGTTACCACTTATCAGGTAAGTGTTTAGGTAAAAAGTCGTAATCTCGATCAACATGAAAAATATTCTCAACAAGAAAATAATCATTTTCGACTAATGATTATAAACTTCGGAAAAATCAGAGCTAATTCTTGAAATATCACAAAAATTGCTTATTAAAACATATTTTTACGCATGATTATTAACATACTAATAACGTCATCTACTTGGCTAGAATCATTAAATATTGACGCATATTAATAATTAATACCACGTTAAATAATAAAAAGTGGTGTAAAATATCAAATAGATTGACGCTTATTAGCAACCATAAGAACAAAGATACAAACACGAAGAAAAACCTACTAGACACGTTAAAAGAACTTATTGTTATTTTCTTAAGTTTACACACGCCACATCGTGTTTATCCACGACTTATCATTGTAAGCGTTGTTATTTAGGACGATGTCCCTGTTTGACGTCCATAATTCGCTGACGATACTTATTATCGTCCGTGGGTTTTTATCCTCAACGGGGTTTCCGCGTTACCGGAATCTCCTACCTCATTTATTATTTTCGCGATTTGTGTTGTTTATTTCGAAGGTTCTATCTGTAGCTGATTAAGCCTCGCAATCCAAACCTTAAATTACAATTGTAAAATTTTTGACATAAACAATTTGACGGCCACCGTGGGGCAACAACTAAGGATTCTCATTCGAGATAAAAGCCTTTACTGGACTTATATTTTCATCTTTTCTGTAGACAATACGATGGCTTTTGCATGTAACAATCAATATATGATCGTACGATTCCAAGCAGAAATATAAGTTGATCAACAACAAATAGCTTGATTAGTTGAGCAAAATAATAGTCTTCTATAAAGAACAACATCTACTTCTATAAGTGATGCGGGACGAGGGCCGGCCTTGGACATGGGCCTTTGTCTGGGCATCCACAACCCAAGGGGCATCATAGCCCAAACCCATCTATATTATTAGAGTCCAGACTCCAGAGATCCGTCTTCGATCGACTCATCGACACCTATGACTACGACGTCGGACGCTCCAGTCTCCACCTCGTCTTCCCTAGTTGGCTAGTTCCCTTCGAGGCTTCGTCGCTTCAACCTTCCCTCCCGGCTCCCGCTCTCGTCGGTCGTCTGCCGCCATCACCGACTATCGAGAGCCCTAGACTGTGGTGCCATACTTTCGTCCGTGATGGTAATGTGGTATAAGGTATTTACTAATTATTATTTAGCACACAACTTCCTTCACTTCCTTATATGAGTAAATCTGTATATGGATTCTTCTTGAAATTTCCCAAAGAAGTCTATAAAGATTGAATACAATGATCACTGATCAAACTCCATTGTTATTAATTATTTAGAATAACTCTTGACTGAAGACCTACATATTTCATACCACTAGTTGTGTACTCGCACAATGCGACGGGAGCCGTGAACTTTAATGATTTTGAAGTTTCACTGGTTTTATTAGAGAAGATTTAACGATGATATAAGTTACACTTAGTATTTACATATTAATACAATTTGATAAATAAGAGTTATGGCTCCAATTACATTCTCGATAAAAAAAATTGTATGATAGTTTAAAATTCTATATATTTAAAATCCAACATATTTAAACGACTTTACAAACATATTCGATTTACACCAAGAGCAAAGAATCAAGAGAGCGAGATCAAGAGTTCTAGAGCAACTGAATGGGAGATGAATGAAAGATCTTTTAATAACTCATGAGAATATCAATTTGAATCTCACTTTGGTGGATGGAGAAAAGACATAGAGGTGTGAGAGGGTGAAGGCATGAGTGAAAGGTGTCAAAAGTATATTGAGAACATGAAAAGAAAAGGTAATAATGTGCATTGTTAACTTGTACTATATGTTATTTTAATTGTAAATTAAGAGATTTAAGACCGAATGTATAAAGTAGTAGTACTTAATGCATTATGAGTTGTTTTTAAGACTTTGTACATAAATGTATAGTACTTTGTACATTAAAAAATGTTTTTAAAACTTTTGATAAATCTAGTTTATAAGGTATTATAGATAATGTTCAAATTAACGACTTAATTTTTTCAAAAGTCAAAAATAGTCAACTATGGTCAAACTCAACTTCACATAAAGTCAAACCCCAAAATCGAGTCTCTTAATGCCTCAAATATCTCCATTATATCTCATCGTTAAAATTCTTGTGGGTCAAATGAGATAAAAGTAAATCACCGGTCAATTCGGTCAACCTCGACCAACTTTAGTCAAACCGAAGTTTATATCTCGATGACGTCACTTTTATAATCTTATAAATACATCCCGCCAAATTAAAGTGTACCACTAAATACATAACTCATTACGTCGTTCTAATTCCATTATTAAATCATCAACATAATTTAATGATTTATTATAAACACCCCATTCTTAAAAATAATTAATTAAAATGATCTAATTTTTTTAAATTAAATTAATATATTTAATTAAATATAATTTAAATTAATATATATACTAAAATAGAAATCAAATTGATTAACAAAATTTCAAATTATAAATTTATCTTCCAGTAAATTAATAAATTCTACTTAATTAAATCCAATAAAAATTCCAATTAAATGATTAACTTGGACTCTTTAATATTTTGGATTGAATAGCCTATGCCCAACAAGAACTTAGCTTTCATCTAATAAAATTTGATGGCTCACGACATAACAGAAGCCCACAAATAGCCCCACTTGTTATCCATTTAATCTGAACCAAGCACGGACCCGAAAACCCCACCCGGTCCTAGCCGGATCCATGTAGCTGACTAGACACGAGGAGTTGTCGTCAACAACAGCTTCTTCAAGCCGTTTGGCCTTGTTTTTTGTCCATTTTTATTGATTCTTTCCACTAAAACTCTTGAAAAATGATTTCCCACAACCATAGAAACAAAAACACCGAAAACCATCAAATATTAGGTCTTATTTTCTCATTGAAAGTTGGGGTTTTAAAACCACTCAAAAATCATTAAAACAAAAACTCAAAATCGGACATTCAAACTAAAATTTGAGACATAAAGGCTACTAAGATTCGATAGAGGACTTAACAACAAAGCTAACCATATAAAGAAATCAAAGTTTGGTTGGGTATTTTACCTCCAATTGTCGATAAACGGAGTTTTTGGACTTCAACTTCCGATTTCTCTTCCAAATTGGACGAAATTTCGATTCTCTTTAACCGAAAATGTAAAATGTTAGCTATTCAAATCTGAAGTTTATTTGGCTTTTTCATTGATCAAACGAACCAATGAGAGACCTCAAAGATCGACCATCTTTCCATTCCTTTCAAAAGTTCATATCTGTCATATTTACATAACAGGTCCCTCTGGTAATATCAGTTGATGTCTGATACAGTCCCTAAACTATTAGGTAATTACATTTGACTCCCTGCCTTTAATGTTTTGCTCAACATTACACTTTTCACCCTTGTTTTGACATTTTCTTTCCTTGTTGGTCTGTTTGAACATAAACTATTTTCTTCATTTCTCACTTTCCTTAAACTGTATGATTGTCCAATTTTCACGTTTTTTTTCCACATTTTTGGTCAATAAAATAAAAACCAACTTCATTTTATTTTTCTTCTCTTCTTTTCATATTGATTTATTTACCACATTTTAGGGTGTGACAAGTAGAATTTGAATTAATTAATTAGGAATGAACAATTTCATTATATAAAGGAATCCATCATCGACGATTATTACCAACAGCGACAACCGTCTGTTACGATGGTCTATCAAGTGCACACAATCATAAAAACGAAATTTCTATAAGGCAATTTATCGGCATAATATCAATGGATAGTTGTGGAAATAACATTCGTTGATGATCTATTGCGATATACTGACTTATAAACAATTGTTTTGCTTTGGTAAATCGTCGGAGCACCGACGATAATTATGTTAAATGTTCTCATTTTTCATCTGTTTTATAAAAGCCCATTGGTAAACCGTTGAAAATTACAAACTTTAATAACGGTTTATCGAACCATCGATAATTATTAGAAAAATTCTTAATTTTTCCGATTAATTATCGACTATCTCTTAACTTAAATTACAATTTTTTTTTGGTTTTTATCAAGAAAACCATCGATAAGCCGTGCATAATTAAGCTCTAACATTTACCAACGGTTTATCGTCAAACATTTAACTAAAATTAAAAAAAAAAGTATCAATAAAAACTATCGATAAACCATTGTAAAATTCGTGCTTAATTCACAATTATTTTCATTTTACCGAGATTTATTTTAATACAAAACGACAAAATTTTGAAGTTTTTCAGTGTAAAGACAAGCATTGGTTGGATGTGGGGCAGCATCGACTAAACTCCCATGTTAGCCCTATCCTCAAAAAGTGGTCACATATGGTTTTTATATATTTTTTTATTTTGTTTTTCAAAATATTTTATTTAAAGAATTTTAAAGCAAATAAATAAATTTTAATCACCGAAATGTGTTGGACTCATTGTTTAGATTTTAAAGCATTTGACAAAAACTTTTAAAAATTATTTTTTTATGTCTGAAGTACTGTTTATTGATGCATATTACTTAAAATTAAAGATTACAAGTAGATTGTGCTTAAGTACAACTTATTAAATCTCTATCTTTGAATTATTATAACTAACTGCAGATAAACATAATCAAATACAGGATAAACATCTCATGTTAAATATAAAAAATCTATAATATAATTAGGATAATCATTAAACTCTAACAGAATAATTAATTATTATCTTTATTAAAATTATATTATTAAACTTAAATTAAATTATAATTAAAAATTTTGAATTAAGGAAATTACACAAGAACTTTTAAAAAGATTAACTTGATACTGATATCGATATTTTTTTTTTTCAAAAATTTATAATATTTGTAAATTTATATTTTATTCAAAAATAAAAACTTTATTGCTTTTTCAAAACCACATAAAACCGTATTATATCGACATCAAAAAGGAATAAAACGAAACACTGAAATCAAGATGTATCTTGATGAATTGCACGAGTACCCTTTTAGTTCTATAATAAAACATTTGACAAAAATTCTTAAAAATCATTTTTTTATGCATAAAGTATTGTTTATTGAACGATTAATAAATTACTTTGTTACTAAATTTAAATTAAATTATAAATTATATATTGAATTAAAGAAATTACTCAAAAAACGAGAACTTTAAATAGTAAATCTGACACTAATATCGATATATATATTTTGTTTCAAAATTTTATGAAATCTTTAAATAAAAACATTATCGATTTCTCAAAACCATTAAAAACACGATACATTAAAATTAAGATATATCTCGCCATATTATAGGAGCACCATTCTAGTATTATTAAAACAACAATTCCGTTTTTACATAAATGGCTAATAATATTACAATAATTTGTACAAAATTGACATATTCTTAGAAATAAAAAATACGAATTTACCATCAATAAGGCTTCTCGCCGATATAATTTCCGGGAGGATCATAGTTACAAATCATGAACACGCCCCTACCCCCAAAACAAGTCACCCGAGCACACCCAATACGCCTGCTTCTTCGCCATACAATTTGTGTGTAATGCCCACATTCCTTCCCCCCGTTGCATGAATTCAACTGGTGGTTGTACCACCGCCCCTCCGACACCCATGTGGCGGCGGCTTGAGCAGGACTCCACCTGCTACCACTCCCCCAAAATATGTTCTCCCCATAGGGCCCGTTGGAATGCTTCAACGAACAATCTTGTCGCCTCTGCCTAGCGTAGATGTTGGCATAGCGTGCTAGACGTTTGTCCCACACGAGTGGTGGCATGCGAATTGCAGCGCGAGCTTGGTTTTGGAGAGATAGGAAGGCTTTAATAGCATGATGCGAGTGGGTTCTTGGATGTGTGATGGCATTGGAGCTTGACAAGATGAGGCTAAACAAGAAAACGAGTATCATGGAAGTGGCTTTAGAAAAACACATTGAGAGGAAACTTGGTGTTTTATTCTATTTTTTTGCGTTGGATTTCCTTAGCACAAATGTGCTAGATTTGTAGCCTATAATATATATATATAGACACTATAGGTGGCAACCATGTTCAGTGATGATTGTCACATTGATGGTTTTCTTTTGGAACAATAAAAAGGTCGGACTGTAGTATATGGTTTTTTGGGTGTTTATTTTTTTATACATAGTTGATAACATTATTCGATTAAAGATATATATTAGTTACGAGATAGTTTTATAAAATTCAAATATATGTAACAGTAAGTTGTAAATATACATAGAATTAGGTTTATATCTAAAGATATTGTAATAAGTTTATAGGACGTGTTTTGACGTCATGACAAGTTTCTAGGACATTTTTATAAATAAAACGTTATATTAGCCATTTTATAAGACACTATTTAAAAAATGGTAGACAAAATAGTTGTTAAATTTATATTATATATTAAATCGAATGGTAGACAAAATAGTTGGTAAATTTATGAGTAAGAAAAAAGTAAAAGAGGAAAAGATTCGGTGTGCATTATTGAAAGAAAAAGAAGAATATGTATTTTTGTGGCCAGTTGGAAAAGTGTTGATTGTTCACTTTGTTTGACAAGTGTGTATTTTATCATAAATTACAATGATTGATTCAATAAAAGTAAAAGTAAACTACATATCTGGTCCATGTGGTTGTTCGGTTACAACGTTTTCATCCATACAATTTAAAAAATATAATATCACCATTCTGGTTTATAAAAGTTATCGAATTGGATAATTCTTACTAACGATTATTAACTTTCATCCGTTAAATTTTATATAATATATATATAGAGGTTATTTTGAAAAATAGTAAATATTTGAGAAGTAAATGAGTGATCTTAGCCCTTCATACGGTCAAAATCGGATTTAACTGATCAAGAATTGAGGTTTTGACTGGTCAAGATTTACGGCTATGCAGAAAATAGAGGAAACAGTTTCGTAATTTTTACAAATAGGCGACAAACAGGTTCATATGTGAACCCGTATGATTCATATATGAATTATATGTTCATATGTGAACCCGTGTAATTCACGTATGATATATTTTAATTAATTCACATATGATTCGTGTGATTTACATATAAACTAATTAATTGATTCAAATGGGAACTAATTAATAGGTTCACATATGAACATATAGTTCATATGTGAATCACACGGGTTCATATATGAACTCATTTGCCGCCTATTTGTAAAAGTTACGAAATTACTCCTCTATCTTTCGTATACCCATGCGAGAAATTATCTTGTGTTTCACAGTCAAAGCTGTAAAATGTTGATTAAATGAATGGTTAGGATCATTTCTTTATTTCTCGAATACTTATCACTTCTCAAATGAACCTTCCATGTATGTATGTATGTATGTATGTATGTATGTATGTATGTATGTATGTATGTACGTACGTACGTATGTATGTATGTACGTATGTACGTATGTATGTATGTACGTATGTATGTATCTATGTAAATGAAAGATCATGTGAGAAGCGTAAGAAGGGATTAGACCCTTGATCACCTTCAATCTCAAACTCATTCAAGAATCGTGCTTGATACAGGAATTCATCTACGTGCATCTCATCTTAATGCATCTCATCATAATGTGCATCTAAGGGTGAAAGTCTCTTCTTACATTTCTCACTGAACCCCGACCATGTATATGTGTGTGTTGAGGATCAAACGATAACACTTCCATTTTATGAGAACGCAAGAACATCCTTATTGCATGTGATAATACACATGAGAGGACCTGGTGATGTGTGGGAAGACGTGTCATGCGACTTAGGTCGTGCCAAAGGTCGTCTACATCTATGATTTGATATCACATGTGATAAATTATAGTATCATATTAAGAACACACTTATCACATGTGATAATACACGTGAAGGGACTTAGTGGTGTGTGGGCCACTTGGCTCGCAACCTAGATCATACCCGAAGTCGTTCGCATGTCTCTGATTAAGTATCACATTTGTATTATATGTGATGGAAAATAAGATCACATGTGATTGTCTATAGTTAAAGAGTGTTCTCATGTTCTCGTGAAATGAAGGTGTTCTCGTTTAAACCATTCTCTCTCTCTCTCTCTCTCTCTCTCTATATATATATATATATATATATATATATCATATGTGTTAGGTTCCAACGAGAATGCAATTTATAATGAGAAATGTAAGAAGGGATCTCCATCATTTGATCAATCGTAATTGAAGATCAACACTAATGCGGTGAGGTGCACTGGATTAGTTCTCGTGATAAGCGCAATTCTTAAGGTGAGAGTGAGATTAAAAGTGATTAAAGTCTAGATCATATCTTATACTTCTTGTCTTAACTCCAATTCTCACACGATCATTTGTCTATATCATATTCTATATATTTATAATCAAGGTTCTAAATGACGTAAAACATGACATAGAGGTGATATAAAAACTCAAGCCTTACGAGTTACGACAAGGCCACGATGTTTTTCAAGGCGTGTCCAAAGGCGGGGACGAACTTGTAATAGTAGTATAGGTGGTACATGCCACCGTTTTATTTCTCCGCCGAAGGGTAAAACTATTTAGGTTCATGAAAGGTGCAACCGTATCGTCTTAGAATGTGTTACCGTATTATTTTAGAAACTTAAAAGGGTGCAAGTGCAACTGAAACTTAAAAAAACTTAGTATATTAAATAAGCCCAAATTTTAAATTCTAGTAATCTAATTAAACCCAATTTCATATTAAACCCAAATTGTCAATTCTAAACTAAACCAAAATAAATTGAAAGCCCAATTCCAAATTAAACCCACCAAATTGAAACTTGAAAGCCCAATTTCATATTTTCATATTACATCCTATTGCCATGTTAAGACTTACCCAAAAGGCCAAAATCCAAAGTAACATATATCGAGTGCGAGTGTGTTGTGTGCGACCAGGTCTAGGGATGAATTAGGCGATTTTCGGGTGCAACCAGGTCTAGGGATGAATCAACTCAATCAAGGATCAACTCACTCCATGACTCGATCAACTCACTTGGTACATTGTGTCTATTTTCATATTTAGGTATACATTTTTACTATTTTAGTATTTTTACATTACTGATTAGTTGTACTTGATGTCTTGATCTTGATTTACAATTGTACATATTTATTACTTATTTAGCTAATTAGTCATTACATATTTACATATTATGATTGTGAATTTGTGATAAATGTTGATTTACAATTTTAAATAGACGTTGATTATTTGGTGCTTTGTTATCTGTTTTCTCATTGCTTTATTAGTTTATTTATTGTTTTATTTACATTTTACAGTTTATTGCTTGATTTGCTCCATTACTTAGACGAATAATTCTTGAGAACGAACTTGACATCTACTATCATTTTGTTTATAATGATGTCAGATTTGCCAACTTAAACCGCATTGCCTACCTTGCTAGATTCATGATGGCAACAAGAAAATATATTTCTCATCATTTAGTCTACTGATTATTGAAGCTAACACTAGTTTTACCCGTTGCAACTGCTACGGTTGAAAGATACTTTTCAACAATGAAGTTTGTTAAGACAGATTTACGTAATCGAATTGGTCATGACTGACTTTTTGAATTATGCTCTCATTTGTGCCATAAAAAAAGAAGCACATGATAATATGTTAAAAATGAAGATGTCATCGATCGTTTCCAAAAGATGAAAACACGCCAAGGACAAATTTAGAAGTTGTTTCTCAATTCTTTAAAAACCATATATTTTTTAATTATTTTTGGGTATATATTGACCGTTTTTAAAAGATGAAGACGTGTAAGGTACAAACTTAGGAGTTGTTAATCGCTCCTATAAAAATCATAATTTTTGTAATTATTTTTGGGTCTATATTACACTATATTAATTATATGGTGTCACCGTTTGAAAAAAAATTATGGGTTCGTCCCTGCCCAAAGGTGGCATACATACACACACACTTATCTGTGTTAGTGTTTTAAATAATATTGTAAAACAAATTAAATTCATATAAAGTAATAAAACTAAAAGAGAAAGAAGAACCACTGATACCAAATATATAATCTTCAATAGTGCAAAAATGGGATTAAGTCTCTTGAATCTCTACTTGTAATAGGAACACGAATCTAATCTGGTTATGCTTAAATGTATTGTTTAACCATTATATAGTAAAATGACAATTATGCCCTTACTTATTAAAATTAAAAAATAAAAAACGAAAAATTTTGTATTAGTCGAGAGTGATTTACATAGTTTTCACGAATCAGACGGTTTATAATCTAACCAGTCTCTCTCTCTCTCTCTCTCTTTATATATATCTATATAGGGGTCCATTCAAGAGAGAACTGATTAGTTTGTGGTAACTGTGAGAACCAATCTTAACCACAAATCAACGGATAAATAAGGAAATTAGTAATTATGGTATTTTAAGTTAAAATTATAATTAGAGGGCATTTTAGGTATTTTAAAAAAATTAATCTCTCCTCTCTCCGACCTCCTCTCTCCGACCTCCTCTCTCCGACCTCCAATCTCCGACCTCCAATCTCCGGCCAACATTATTCCGTTATGTACAAATTAATCACAAAGATACACAATGTGATACCCATTGTGATATACTGTGATACCATTGTGATACCAACTCAAACCATAAAAACATGTGATACAYCTTGATAAAACAAGCAAAAATAATGAAACCGAACATTGTGATACACTGTGATACACTATGTTACACTGTGGAAACATCCTTGTCTTGAGTCCCCATCTCCCAAACCCATCGTTTCTCCTCGGCAACCATCTCCTCCTCCTGCTACACAACCACCAGATCAGCCTCCGGTAGAATCGGACTCTATTTCCCTCCGCCCACTTGGTCGAACTGGTTGGCCCCACCGTTGTCTCATCTGACGTTTCCTCTGATACAGAGTAAGGATTCGTCGGTGTTGCCAAAGACGAATAGGTTTGTGCCGCCGCATCTTAGACCGGGTTTCCACGGGAGGGAGGCGAAGCCGATCTGCCCCTGTGATGAATGGTCCTCTATCTTCTAGTGTTGATGGAATCGGATCCAACATGACAAGTTATGAAAGCAATACCTTGTTCAATCTCCAGCGGGAGTGAGAGGGCGCGTTATCGTCGGCCGGCTTGATGAAGAAGATCGTCGGCCGGCTTGATGAAGAAGAAGAAGCAGCAATAGGAAAAGAGGGTTAGTCGATGAAAGAAGGAAGAACAAGAGGGTTAGGGTTTTATGATTTATAAACATTACCAATTTACCCTTTATTTTATTTTAGGATATAATATTAATTATTTAAATGATTGGCTCACATTGGTTCTTACAGTTACCACAAACTAATCAGTTCTCATTTGATTAGGCCTATATATATATATATATATATATATATATGTTTTCAAATGAAGGGTGGAGTTATCTTTGATGAATAGCAAACATTCAAAGTGAGGAACATAAGTACCGGTGGAGATGAGCAATGGCCTAAATTTCATCAACTCTGCACCAACACTAAGAAATGGGCTCTATGAACATTTTTCTCAACGAGATGGATGCCATATTTACCGAATTGCAAAATACCAGACCAATCATTGTTTGAAACCTAGAAATGGATAGGTTTTCACATTCCTATGAGATTCATAGGAGAGATGTGAGCAACAAGATACGGAGTAGAAAAATGGGCTAGATATGAGAACAATTTCACGATATTAGAATCGATGGATGACACAAAGGAGATTGGAGAAGCAAAGGTAACGTGTGAAAAAACACGTCTCTGAACGATACGATAAGGTGTTAGAGGATGAATCATACATTTTGGAACAGTTCAAAACAGTCAAATTTTTTTACCAAACAGATATAACCTCTCTCACTAATTCATATATGGGCTTTAGAGTGTATTATAAACTATAATAATGTTTTCAATAAAATGTTCACATTGTGTTCATTTTATACGCATATTTGATGATGTGTATGTTACAGAGAGATGAGAGGGAAAACAAGAGAGTATAGAAGAGAGATGAAAGAAAAAAAAAGGATAGAGGAGAAAAGGAGGTAGAGATTTTTAATTTATATTAAATTTTATTTTTCAACAAATTTTTGTGGTATAAATTGGATCTCACGAATTCAAAAAACGTTTTAAAAGAACGTCTCCTTACACACACACACACACACACACACACACATATATATATATATATATATTATATAGATTTGGGATCATATGAGACCAAGGGTTTTTCGTGAGACCCGTAAGACCAATTCTCAATCTTTGGATTAGATCTACAATCTGAACATTCATAATCACAAAATTGCCACGAGACTTCTCAATAATCACAAAAATTGCCATCGTGCAACTTTTAAACTATTAAATCATTATCTTATAAAATTGATCAATGAATATAAAATGGTCTTACGGGTCTCACGAAAAACCATTGATCTCACATGAACCTAACCCTATATATATGGTTGGATTTTGGTGAGAATAAGAGTTATGTTGAGAAGATAACAACAATTTTATGGCTGTAAAAGAGATTAAATTCATATAAAAATTAATAAATATGACTAATATCCCGTTTGGTTCATAAAATCCCAATAAAATTTAATGAAATTAAAATAATAATTTCATCGACCAAATTCCACTCAAACATTTAATTTTTTCATAAGATAAATTGAATTTTAAAAATTCTATCAACCATTAATTTTGTAATTTCATATGAAGGACGATCGATGGCCCAGGGTAGTAGAGGCCCAAGGGCCATCAAGGCCCAATTCTTAGTGGTCTCATTTCTCACCTTTTTTTCTTAAAAATTACCGACATACGCTCGCGCTCCCGACGCTCTCTCTCTCTGCGCATCTGCCATCAGCCTCACACCCTCCGTCTCCTTCCGGTAATTTTCTGATTCTACTTTCGATTTCAGTTTACATACATATATACATATCTATAAAACCTGTATGGCTCAATTTTGTTTTTATTCTTTCGTCTATTCTAAGCTCTATTGTAGGGTTTTGATGTTCTTTTTAGAACTAAGAACATGATTAAGTATTTGGATCGATTAAACTTTTTTGCTGTTTGTCTAATTTGCACAGTTCCATTAATTGGTATCTTAGTGAGGCTATTTTACATTTGAACTAAGTGTCATTATTCTCCAATATCATCTCTATGGAACTTTTATGCGTAGCATTGATTAGGGTTCTGTCGTGTCCATGGTAGTAGGTCCATTTTGTGGCGTATTTGGGAAATCCAATTAAGAGATTCATACCAAAGTCAAGCATGCAAAAATCACTAAACCCTGAAACAAGGATAAGACAACAGACATACATTTTCGGTCGAATTAAGATGCATATTTCAGGGACCTTTTTTTGATGAAAACTAGATTTATTTGTGATACTGATATTACCAACAAAAATCGACAGGAAGTCAAAGAAGTTGAATTACGATTGCAAAAATAAAAAAAAAATTGCGAGTGAGGCTTCCTGGTAGTGAACTAATATTCAAGTATCCAACAACAAAAAAGTTTAATTTATCCGGGAACACATGATCAACCCTCAATCCCAAATGCCAAAAATCATTAGACCCTAAGGTGGTGTTTGGTTTGCAAATTCTGGAGGAATCTGAATTGTTGAATTCCTTTAACCAGATTCATTTCTTTCGTTTTGGTTCATTTTTTTTCAACGGAAGGAATCTTTAGATTCCTAAAATTCCATGGCTTTTGATAAATAAATGGGATTTTAATTGAATGAAATTTCTTATTTTATGCCCGATATACGTTCACCCCATCTGATAATACCTTAATCTCACAAGAAGCCCGACAGTATTTTCTCCTCAACAAGCCGACACCAGCTCGCTAAACAGGTTTGATTTCTTGCTTCTCCATTGCTAAACAGGTTTGATTTCTCTTTAGTCTTTCGATTTCTCCCTGATCGATCTCGATTTTGTTTCTCTCTGCTTGCTCGATCTCGTTATCACAATCCAAAATCATTCAGAGGGTTAGAACCATTAAGAGGCAGATTTTTTTTTGCCAAACAAGATTCACCTCATAACGATTCAGAGGTTGCCTCTTAATGGAACTATTACTAGGTAAGAGCAATGAAAAAGATAGAGAGTTTTACCCGGTAAGTAAGGACGGCGACTGTTACCCCGGTAAGCACTTACCCAGTAACTTGTTGCATTCAATATGTTTTTTATGTACTAAAATCTTAAGTATCAAAATAACATATAATGTTGAATCCTATCGGTAAGCACTTACCGGGTAAGCATTTAGGTAAACGGCTCCTAAATTTGTTTATGTATGCACCATGAACGATATGTTACAAAAACAGAATGACCCACCATCTTTTTTCTAAGCTTCGTCTTGTAAACCCACTTGTCACCAATGCTTTGCATCACAACTCAAAAAGATTGTGTTGAGGATGACAAGTGAAATTATGTATTACTTACCCTTAAAATCAAGTACAACTTTTTAGTTTATAGAATAAAAGACAGAAAAAATACCACTAACTAAGACCAACAATTTGCTAGGTAATTGCTATTGGAAGATCAATTAGCTTTCAAGTATCACTCTTTTAATTGGCTTGAATTTATATAGCATTTTCAAAACTTGTTTTTATCACAATTTGCATTCACTGCTAATTGGGTAACTGCATTACCATTGGTGCTTACCTCATATACTAGCATCCATGTAGGCCTTCTCCGAATACAGAGCCTTGCTTGAGTTGTTGCACTAGTTTCTTGCAAAATGGGGTATTGGAGCTATTTCTTCAACTTCATCATCATGTTGATTTTACTAGGCAATTGCTTATTCTAATCCCTTGTGTTTTTTTCATCAAATACAACCTGTCTTGGTCACAATTTCTTTGTAAGCCTTGGATGCTTCATCAATGCCAAAAAAGACCCTTTTTTTGCCATCATCATCAAGCATCTTCCTTTCTCATTCAGGGTATATCATTCCAAACATCCTCAACCGTCATGTCTGAAGAGAAATGAGACTTCTATTCAAGAGGTTGATGCTTCAATTGGCTGCTTCTAGCCAAAACATCTATGGAACTCTTCCTCTAGCCAACTTGCTACTAACCGTATTGAGAATGCTTCTATTTTCTTTCTCTGATACACTGTTTTGTTGCAATGTAAATGGTTGTGAGATCTCTTCAAATGCCTTAGAGCAATATTCGCCACCATGATCAGTTTCAAGAGTCTTAATAGTCTTTCCTGTTTCATCCCCAACACAAGCCTTGAAGCTTTTGAATATATTAAACGCCTATGTTTTTCAATTTAATGATTATCTTATTAAAGTATTTTTAGTTTTAAAGAAATTAAAGTAATTGATAATTATTATATTAAAGTATTTTTAGTTTAAAATATTCTAGTCGCGCATTGGGCTACTACAGAGCCCACGTACAGCCCAACTCCCTCACTTATGATCAAAGAGAAATAGAACAAACCTGAGTTCTCTGTGTGTTTTGTCATTGTTTTTCACCTTAGTAAAACAAAATTAGATATGCGATGCTGGTTCTACAATAACCAGATCTTATATACACACACAACCATTTCTGACACACACATCTGAAGATGACCGATGAGTGTGTGCAGGGGATAGGAGGTGTTGTAGGTGTTCACACACACATAGGGGCAGAAGACGATGGTTTCGCTGCTGGAGGATTACCGGAGGGGTAGGGGAGGGAGTGCTCTTAAAGCGGGGTTGATGAGGTTCATGGTAGCTATAGTGTGTGAAAGGGGAAAGGGTACCGGAAATTGCATTTGTGCAAGGGGAATGGTCACCGGAAATGGTACATGTGCAAGGAGAAATGGGAGCCGAAAATGTTGTTTGACTATTAAAAAGCCCATATCTAGAGAGGAGAGCGGAGTTGTAGAAGGCGGAGAAAGGGATGAGCAAGTGACCGGACCGATGAACCCATGGTTGCTGACGAGGTTTACGATTGGAGAAGAAAATGGATGGGGTGAGTATATGTACTATAATAATATTTTTGTTTAATTCTCTAATATAAAAATTAAGTAAACGAGAAAATAGCAAAATACTTTGAGTTAACGAACTTTGTTAACACGGTTAGCTACAAGGACCAAAAGCGAAACAAAATGGCAACCACACTGATCAAGCGTATAGTTAGTTTACTAGTCGTGTACCCACGCAATGCGGCTGAAGCCTTGAATTTTAACAATTTTGAAGTTTCACTAGTTTTATTATGAAGATTTCACGATCATATAAGTTACACTTGGTCTTTACGTATTAATACAATTTGAATAAATAAGAGTTATGGTTCCAATTACAGTCTATCGATGAAAAAAATTGTATGACAGTTTAAAATCCAATATATTTAAAATCCAACATATTTAAGCGACTCCACAAATGTGTTCGATTTACACCAAAAGCAAAGAATCAAGCGATCAAGAGCAAGACCGAGAGTTCTAGAGCAATTGAATGGGGGAACTTTTAATAATTCATGGTGAATATCAGTTTGAATCTCACCTTGGGGATGGGGAGAAGACATAGAGGTGTGAGAGGGTGAAGGCATGAGTGAAAAGTGTCAAAAGTATCTTGGGAACATGAAAAGAAAATGTAATAATGTGCATTGGTAACTTGTACTATATGTTATTTTAATTGTAGATTAGGAGATTTTAAGACTGAATGCATAAAGTAGTAGTACTTAATGCATTATGAGTTGTTTTTAAGACTGTGTGTATAAATGTATAGTACTTTGTGCATTAAATATTGTTTTTAAGACTTTTGATAAATCTGGTTTATAAGGTGGTATAGATAGTAGGGACTAGACTTGATAGTGAGTGGCAACCAAAGGGACCAAAAGTGTAATTTACTCAAAAGTTTAAATAGCTCAAGTCATTACTATGGTGTTTGAACATCAAACAACATCTTCGGCTAGTGTCCCGGTGTGTTGCCCTGTTGGATGCTCCACCAGTCCACTTTTTTTGCTATTTTTTATGGAAGTATTTCACCTTTTGAAGGTGAATCTTTTTACTTGGAAATTAATACTCTGTATCAACTTATAACGTAGTTACAAACATTTAGATTAATTACTTCATTAATATAATATCTTTGTATATTCGTTTATTTATTTATGTATTTACATAATTACATTTAGTAAAACCACCCCGGCTCTCCCCATGGGCCTATCGATTATTTTCTTTTCAAGTTTTGTTTCTGATTGCAGGTTTTCAGATCTTATAATCAAGTAGCATAAATCACTAAGGCTAGTTTAAGAAAAATGATTCGAGTTGCTGCTTGTAAGCAGTGGAATGGTCTTGTAAGAGAACTTCATTCACCCATCTCACCACTTTTTTTACAACATTATTCGACCACTACTTCGTCGAAAGGAGCTTACAATGGCTCAGAAATTCTTAACTATATGGGGGGTCTGGATGGTGATAAAAAACAATTGGTCCATAAGTTGGTCAATTTTCGTATGAAACAAGGTAAAAAAACAATAGTTCGAGCTATTTTTCATGAAACTCTTCATCGCTTAGCTCGTACCGACCGTGACGGAGTTCAACTCATAGCCGATGCCCTTGAGAATGTGAAACCCATATGTGAAGTAGCAAAAGTAAGGATAGCAGGTAATATTTATGATGTCCCTGGGGTTGTAGCCAAGGATCGTCAACAGACCTTAGCCGTTCGCTGGGTCCTTGATGCAGCTTTCAAACGACGGACTAATCACAGCTCTAGATTGGAGGAATGTTTATTTGCTGAGATAATGGATGCTTATCGGAAGAGGGGAACTGCACGTAAGAAAAGGGAGGTTCTTCATGGACTTGCTTCCACCAATCGGAGTTACGCCCATTTCAGATGGTGGTAAAATGAAATCACAGAAGAGCTACTTTTCACTCAATCAGATATGCGGTAAGATATTACTCTTTCTAATTATTTTTTCATGCTTCATAAAGATTTTCAGTTCTCAAATTGCTCCATTTATTATTTTGTAAAAATCAATAAGAGCACCCGTCCACTATGACTTGCATGAAAAATTACCTTTGATAATGGAGAGAGTAATGAATTTATCTATTCTCCATCTCATAATTATGAGTAAAATTTGAAAGAATGTCTTACTTTTGAAAATGGACACTTATTTTGGGATGGAGGGAGTACCATTTATGGTTCCACCTAAGCAATCGCTTAGATGATTGAAGTGTTAGAAGGTCAATCGATCACCCAGCTCTGTTTAATGTTTTTTTTTAACACTAGTACTTTTATTTTGGGAGGTCAGTTTCCAGCCCTAACTGAAAAAAGGATACTGTCTAGTTTTAGCTTCTAGGTATTTGAACCCACATATAGGCTGAGAAATCAATTAAAAAGACGCTTCCATTCTCATGATCGAGGACATAGGCATCGCACATAGCATAGTAGGTGTACGAGGTTCAGTTTGATGTATTTTGTGTTCTTGGTCTTGGATTGTAGACCCAAAGTTGACCTTTTAGCCCTAGCATGTTTTTGGTATTATCTTTTTAGCTTTTGGAATTGTAGATCAGACAGGAAAGAGCCTAGGAACTCTCAAACACATCTTATTATCTTGGATAACTGTGGTGTCCAAACCAGCTTGGGCGTAATCCCATGAAGTTAACAGCCACACAACCCTGAGGTGACTCGAACCGGTCAACATTGAGGAGCAAACCCGAGGCCATACCAGTTGAGCTCCCTCCAAGGGTTGACAGTAGGTGCATAATTGAATCACTTTTACAGAAACAATTTATACACGTTTTTTTCTCAAACTATCGACATATTGTTTAATTGTTCATCACATCTAATTGTTGTATTTTTTCTTTCTGAAATTTCTAATTTTTTTTTTATGTAATCAATCCTCCTTGATGATCATTTATCACATTCTGCAAATCTATATGCGTAGTATCATATTCTCTCTCTTGCTGGTGTTAATTTGAAAGCTAATTTGCAGACATTCATTTTTTTTGCAGGTTTTCTTTCTTGTACTACATTTTGAAGAAGGCACACAAGTAATCAAAATGAGTCTGGTACTTGTAATAGATGATGCTATTTCTTTAGTTTTACAAGTTTTCAAGCATACCCTCTTTCTATGTTTGGATTCTGTATCTCAAGTGATTTGAGTCCAACTTCTGCCATGCTCTAATAACAAACTTGCTTTCTCTTTTATTATTGCTTCTGAAGTCACTCTGCTTTTTTACTCTCTTTGTCCCAAAATAAATGTCTCCACTTTTTGAAATGTGTAATTATTACATTTTTTAAATCAAGTAAATGATAGTTCTATCTTTAATAATAGTAGAACAAACTGAAATAGAAATGTGGACATTTATTTTGAGATGCCAACTGTACAAGTGACTTTACTCGAGGATGGCTACAATAGTTAGAATATGAATAAAAATATCAGGTTCAAATTTAATGAGGAATAAAAATTCACTTGTGGCCACGGAGGTTCCAATGCGGTGACTCTGGGCTATCTGCAAAGCAGGTGGTTGCCCTAGGATTAGTCGGCTCGCATAACGGGTTGGATATCCAGGTTAATAAAAAAATAGTTAGAATATGAGTTTGTATATGCTTTGTGCTAAGGACTCAAAAATCTCGTTTTCTTTATGCGTAGCCGGAAAGGGAAACCACCCGTGCTTTATTTTCTACCTTTTGTTTTAACGATGATCTGCAATAGAATAGGTCTTGTACAAGCACAATAATTCTCCGAGTAAACTGAAATTTGGTCTTAGAGGTTTGTCAGATATATCACCTTTTGTCTTTTGCAGTTTTGAAAGTACAAGATAGTTATAGTGGTTTGTAAGGATTTGGTTCCTCTCTCAAACGGTTAAAACTCATGAAATGCTGATATTTTAGTATTTTCTATCTGATTTTTAAAAAAAAATGGAAATTATATAGAAAACTTGACATTATACAACATGAAAGATGAAAATTACAATGCTCTTAAAGAAGTAGAATCACAATTATGGTCGGTGTATTTTTAAAAAAGAAATGACAAAAAAATAAATGACTTGACCATCATTTAACGGTAGATAATTGAACGAGGTTAACATATGAAGTGATTATAGCTTTCCACTTCTTATGACGTAACAATGATTTGTCAATCACCCTTAATGAGGTGATTAGAGCTTCCCACTTTTTATAGATAAAATACAATGAGATAAAGAATATATGAAGATACTATTGTAAATGACGTCATCCAAGAGTTGTTAATTTCACTGAGAATGTATACTGTTCAATATTCCGCTAACGAAATAAAACAACTGAAATTAAATCTCGAGTAAAGCTTCACGGCACACTTTGTACAGTATTCCACTTGAGTTGAGGTCAGTACGCAGCACGCTTCTCGATGAATACTCATCACCAATAATCCCCACAAGAACAGACACCGTCCCTAAAATGGTGAAAACGGTGAGAGTCTCTCACAATTATCAACCTACCCACAATCTTCGACATGTGTTTGATCACATTGTGACAGTTGGTACACACCCTCAAGTTCTTAAATACGCGAATTGGTCGACCAGCTTGTGTATTAAGGATCCCAAATGCCACGGCCAACTTTTCACTATGATACTTGAGCATATGCTCCTTTTCTTCCTCTTCCACATCATGCAATACTAATTTGGGTGAAGAAATGTAACCCTCTTTCTTCAATCTAAAATCCATTTCTTCAAGATAAGCATATATCCTGGCCGTCTCTGGATGGGTGGAATCCCCAACTGAGAAGGTGTGGATTTTGTTCTGAACATGAAGCCAACTATAACCTGGGACTTTCTTTACCCCTGAATCTCTCATTTTTAATCTCATTGTACCAACATCAGCCCATCTACCTGAAGCTGCATACAAATTTGATAGCAGGATATACATTCCGGCATTGTTAGGCTCCATCTGGAAAACCATCTCTGCAGCTTTTTCCCCTAATTCTGTATTGCCATAAATTCTGCTGGCACCAAGTAGGGCACCCCATGTAGCAGCATCTGGTTCAAAGGGCATATTCTTCATCAGATTCTGGGCATCATCTAGGCGCCCTGCTCGACCAAGGAGATCAATCATGCATGTATAGTGCTTAGAATTTGCGGTTATTCCATAATCACGATCCATCGTGTAAAAGTACTCTGTGCCTGTATCCACCAACCCACTATGACTACATGCAGACAGCACACCTACCTGTATCAAGTAGAGCCAAAAATATTATGACACCATACATGTCACCTCTTGGAGCATGAAAGACCACAGTGTCAACGAAGATTCTTCTTAAGATATCTCCAACATTCGGGCTGCTAAAACTAGACCTAATATTTGTTTGCTCCCCAGGGGTTTACCCTAAGGCCCCATGGAATTATGCAAGTTATCTACGACAACCACAATTTAAAAAAAGCAAGAAAGATGGGAACTGTTATGGTTAGATCTGTCTAGGACAATGTCAACATGGGCAAGTGTTGTCAGACAAGTACAGTGCCTCAAGTTTCATGTAGGATACTATTGGCTCACAAAAAGCATTTGAATAATTCAATCGCGTTTTTATGGAAATATGGAGTTCTCTTGAATATCAACGTATTTCAATTTACAAAGACAAATCAAGACTGGATTGCAGTGGTATAAATTTTCTGTAAGGTATTTCTGAAAGATAAATATATAGCAGGACTGTCGAGTTGGGAATCGATTATGTGTAGTCAATAGAAAATAGGAACAGCATTGTCATATAAACGCAATGATGTTGCATATATTTGAAGTTAACACAAGATCTGGATCTAATATATAGGACTGTAAAAGTGTAAAGTGAGAATTGATTATGTGCATTCAATAGAAATTAGGTACAACATAATTATATAAAGGCAATGATGTTATATATCTGAAGTTAAACATGATGAGAAAGAATGTTAAATAATGTAGAGTATAAGAGAGTCAGCATATTGTCTGATTGTTCTTGTAGCCACTTCCAAACCATTCAGGAGTAGCTTAACTTAACATGAAAACAACAGTTCAGCTGTTCAGGTAGAGGTAACTACGTAAGTTTTGGTATACCAGTTTTTGTAGCAATGAGCAAATTAAAGAAGATGTTTCCATAGGAAGGAACTCTAAAGTAGGAAAGAGTGCCCACAACCATAATGGCCTCCAAATCTTTGTTACTTGCCATTTGCCAATGCTGTAAACCCTGGATGACTGCTTTTAATAAATTAGGCAATGATGTGGATTACAATATCAAATACCATAAAAACTAAAAAAGAAATCAAATTATTTTAATAAAATAGCTTAAGGAGAAACTGGAGGAAATAGTTGCCTTTTTTCTCTTGTAATAAGAACTTGGGATATCTATATGAAAATAAGTAAATAAGGGTAGACGGTAGACCAAGTAGGGATAATTCTTGAAATTCTTGTAGATGATATGGTTAACCAACGAATGGCAAGTGCTTTTCTTTAAGGTGATTTCACTATATTTCTGACCAGGAACAGGGCTTTTTTGGCTATACATACATTTTCACAAATAAACTTCCGGGGGGTCCGAGCCATCAATGAGATACCACTCAAAATATGGAAAAGTATCTATAACTTCCCCTTTTTTTGCGTCAAAGATCTTACCCCATAATGTCCATGAACAGTTGCTCCTGGAGTAGCCAAATAAGGCTTATTTTCCAATGTAGAACTACGAATTCACGAGGGGATCTATTTACAAGGGCAACCCCTTGTGAACCATGGCTCCTCGGCTTTGCAAGTGTTGGAGAGAAAAGTCACTGTAGTACTCTTTCCATCATATTTTGCAACCAATTGTTTTTTGTGACTCGAACATGTGATTCACCATACCAGTTGCTATAAAATCACAAGTCTATCTACTAAAATAGTTAAATTTGAGGGCTCACAAGCTGTCAGACACTATCTTTTCTTAACCACGCTCTAAACATGTAATATGGTTGTCTTCTATAATCACTTAAATAAGGTGAAAGATGAAGAAGAAAGGTGCAGAGAATATATTGTGTATATTGGATTTTGGGGTTATGAACAATGCAACAAAATGCTATCAGCCAAGGAACTTAAAGCAGATTATTACCATGGTAACTTCATCTGGTTTGACTCCACTTCTCTTCATTGACTCAAAAATTCTTAGGGCCTCTTTGCCAAAGCCATGTCTTGCATATCCAGCAATTATTGTGTTCCATGAGACTATGTCCTTATCAGCAATTTCTTCAAATATAATGTAAGCTTGATCTATGTTTCCGCACTTGCAATACATTGCCAATAATGCATTGCCCACATACCACCCAGATCCAAGCCCTACCTTAAAGAGCTGTGCATGCAATTGGTTACCCAATTCTAATGAAGTGATCTCAGCACATGTGCTCAAAATACAGGAAAAAATGGACCTATTTGCCTTCTCTCCATCCCTCTTCATCTCTACAAACAAACGCAAAGCTTCTTCATTATGGCCCAGATGAGCATATCCTGCAATAATTGCACCCCATGAGATGCAATCACGCCTGGGCATCTTATCGAATAAATCCCTAGCAAGATCAATGAGACTACTCTGTGCAAACCCAGTAATCATGGTATTCCAAGAACTCACATTTTTACAAGGCATTGCATCAAACAACTCCTTTGCCACATCAATATTCTTACACTGCATATAACCTGCAATTATGGCATTCCACGAAACAGGATTCTTTACAGGCATTTCATCAAAAACTCTTCTAGCTTCATCCAGCATCCCGTTCTGCACATAACCAGATACCATAGCTGTCCATGTATACACATCTCTAACTGGAGACTCATCAAATAACTTCTGTGCTTCGGGCAATTGCCCGTTCTGGGCATAACCAGAAATCATTGTGTTCCAAGAGACTTCATCACGTACTGGTATTCTATCGAACAGCCACCTTGCATCAACTAATTTCTTCTTCCTTACATACCCACCCATCAAACAGTTCCAAGAAATCACATCCCAAGCTGAATTCGATTCAAACAATTTACGTGCATCGTCTATCCTCCCATTTTGCACGTATGCTGCAAGTATACCATTCCACGAGATAGAATTCTTGTTTGGCATCCTATCAAAAATTATCCTTGCTTCTTCAACATATCCGTTTTGAGCATAACCAGACAACATAGCATTCCAAGAAACTGCATCTCTCTCTGGCATTTGATCAAACAATTTCCTCGCCATACCCAGATTCCCATTTCGAACACACCCGGTAATCATCACATTCCAGGAAACTAAATCTCTTTCGGGCATTTTTTCGAACATCTGGCGAGCAAGATCGAACCTGTTGTTCATCAAGTACCCAGATATCATCGCGTTCCACGAAACAGAAGTCCGTTGGGACATCTTTTCGAACATACGTAGAGCTGAATCGCACTGGCCACTGCGCATGTAGTTGGTGATGGTTGTGTTCCATTGCACTATGGTCGAGTCCGAAACAATCGGTGCTATTGCGGGTGGAGAACGTTTAGGTTTGAGGTTATGGAAATTACGCCTAAATTGTTGTTTCTTCAACGGTCGTATACAGCTGCTGTGTAGCAGTCTCAAGTGCATTGAGTGGCAGCTTGCACCAGAACTGGTTGCGAGGCTTGCTGACGACAGCTTTCTCAGGATCATACCATTTGCGCTTACAAAATCCAATCAAAAGATTAGGATCCTCCGATGATTATAACCGGTCCTTGTACTTGCCCTTCAGTTACAAATGTCATTCACTGTTACGAATATTTACAAAAAAAGCCCGTGATTGTCGAGAAATTAATTTAAATAGTCCTATTTAAAAATACAATTACAAAAATAGCCTAAAAATACGTCCTTTTTACAAAATCAACCACTCAATCCTTCTTTCTAACTGAGAAATGCGAAACAGCCCACCTTTGAGACAAAAACCGACGTTGACGTGACAAAGGATGAACTCAAATTAGACGATGGGACATAAAGTTGACCGAAGGGTGTTGCATGGGTTTGACGGATTCATCATTCATATATGAAGATTGATATTATCGAAACATTTTTGGAGTGCAATATTTCCAAAAGATTTATATCGTGGAGTTTGTGTTTTTACTGCTGGTTTGGGTGGCCTTATACGAGGTGATTGTGTAAAATGTAATGGTGAAGAGGTTTGCAACTATGTAATCTGTAGGGGTGAAATATCTTCAAGACCAGCTATATCTTGAGAATCCTGTAGATAACTGTGTAAATCGTCATAATTAATTTTTTGAATCTTTTGTAAATAATTTATTTAGGTTTCTTGATAATATATCTGCTATACCATTATTTTTTTCCTTTTATATGTTCAAAATTTATTTTGTATCCGCTTCCCTGTATAATATTTTGTAAATTAATCCATCTAGTCCTATTGACCTTTTTACTTTGATCATTTTTTATGAAGCGAACTATGACTTCACAATCTGTTCTAACTGTAAATTCATTGTGT
>NC_037529.1:9659990-9661227 GCF_001531365.2 Cynara cardunculus var. scolymus | reverse complement strand
ACACAACCAAATCTTGGAATAGGACCAAGAATAACATATACCTTTAGTATTTTAGAAGATAAATGTAAAGAAGTAGCTTTACAAGAACAGTTAAAAAAGAACGCTTACGCATTTTGTAAAACAGCTATATATATTCCACAGGCATACGGTCATTATAACAATAAAAAGAAAAAACTTAGAAAAAGTACTACATATAAAACAAAATATAAACCTTATAATAAGGATAAATATGTTAAAAAACCACAAACAAGAAAATGTAAATGTTTTATTTGCGGCGATGAAAAACATTTAGCTAATAAATGCCCCAATAAAAATAAAAATATAGAACGAAGTAATCTTATAGAACAAATAGGAGAATATAATTTAGAAMCAATTGAAACAGACAATTCTGATAACGAATCAATATACAGTATATATAGTGATGCCGAAGAAAATAATTCAGTRACAAAAATTACATATACATATACCAATATAGAACAAGAAGAATGTCAACATAATTGGRTATATAAAAGAGGAAATAATTATATTAAATGTTTTAATTGTGGATATTATCCTAGTATAGATAGAAGATCACAATGTAATATATGTTACAAAGAAATTTGTTACATWTGTCTTAAAAAACTATATAATATAGAATTAAATACCGAAAAAGACTATAAAAAGAAAAATATAGACACTGAAGTTTGTACTGAAAAGGTTGAAAAATTAGAAATAATTGCAKAATTATATAAATTAAAAATAAATAATCTAGAAGAAAACATTACAGGTATAAACAAAATAATAAATAGCTTAACAGAAAGAATAGAAGATTTAGAAGCCCAAACAAATAAAAAAGAAGATATTTCTCAAATGTCTCAAGAACAAAATAATGATATAGCCTTCATTAAAACAACATGTTCAATAAATATGATTAATATACAATGTAGATTATGGTTGGATAATAACCAATTGATAGATCTAACAGCATTAGTAGATACAGGTGCTAGTAAAAGCGTAATTTCACACAGTTTAGTGCCAATTAAGTTCATAAAGAATTAACATATAAACTTCTTACACGTACAATTGAAAAACGGCTAGTACAAATTAAAAATTATATAGAACCAGCAGGAATACAATTTTTAGAYTTTGCAGGAAATTACAGTATTAAATATGYTATTCCTCAAATAAATATAAACCCTCAACACATACAATCACAAGATTTTGTATTAGGATTAAATTTCTTATTTAGTTTAAATGG
>NC_037529.1:9653473-9659890 GCF_001531365.2 Cynara cardunculus var. scolymus | reverse complement strand
GGCTGCTTCTTGGGCTTCTTGGGCTGTTGTTATGGGCCAAAGAAAACACATAATCAAATACATTTTTCTCACCTTTAATAGCCTCATGAAAATAATATCAACTTAAATAAAAATGGATGTTTTAAGCGTCTACTTAACATTAATTGCAAGGTATCTTTGATATAAAAATGTATAAATTTGGGCTTATCAGTTAGTAGCGAAAACAACCACATAGCAACTCATGCTTCAAGTGGAGAAAAAATTGCGAGGACTTATAGGTATGTATTATTCTCATTTTTCGGGAATGCGCCATTATAAATTTATGCCTGTGGTGTCCCTACGTGGGTAAGGACGTGGGTATCCTTGCAGAATTTTACGTCTGTGGGCTTGAAGTTCTTTGAGATTCCTTAAGAGGCATGATTCATTTTTCATTTTCATCTTGTGGGTGTTGCTTATACTTGACTGAAGAAATAAGACTTTGATTGTGGGCCAGGGTACTTGATGCGGGTTAAAACAAAGACGGGGTCATTACATGGACTCATTTCCTTGCAAATTTTGGAACTATCTCCCTGTTCCTTATTTCCTTTCCCCGTCATAATTTTGTATAAAGATTTTATATAAAACTTTACAAAAACTTAGTTTTGTAAAATTTTCCCTTTTAAATGATAATAAAAATAATATAAGAAGTTTTTTTTAAAGAAAATTTGTAAAGAAAATCTTTAAAATCAAAGGAAAAGTGATTTTCCTAAAATTGGGAAATTAGGTTTTTTTTAATAGAAAAGGGAGAGAAGTGGTGAGTGGCGTACGGTTTCTTTGTACTGTCTCCTTTCTCTTCTTCAAAACAATGAAATCTTCTCTGGGTTCCTTTAATGGCGTCGCCTCCTGCGATTTTCGTGCCTCGAATCGACGGTCTCCTGACCGGTTTATGGTGCGCCGTTTTCTGCCGTGCGTACCTTGGTTCGTCGGTTTCCTTAAACCGATTTCAATCTGCGATTTTGGTGCCTCCTGCACTCAACGGTCCTCTTGACCAATTGTGCTTTGCGATTTGCGATTTTTTCCTTCTGTTCTTATCGGTCCTCTTGACCGATTTCGGTTCGCCGGTAGCCTTATCTGGTTCCGATTAAGGTATGTAAATACCTTTTCCGATGGGTGCCAGTCGGTGGTAAAACTTCTTCTGGTGTTTGGCCGCCCTAGGTATCCTTGAAAATCTCTGATTAACCCCAAATGAACAACTGTGATGGTGGTTGATCGTTAATCTCTGGCGGTTTTGGTGACTCTCTTGGTTTTTGTTGGTATTCGGTAGATGATGAGAAAACTTTGGTTGGATGAACCCAAAGCTCTGATACCAAATGTTGGATCGATATGCTAAAAACAACCAAAGTTTTATTGATAATTTGAGAATTCACACTTTGAAATGTGTACAAATCATACATACTTATAGACACCGAAAAAGTGCCATCGAACCATCGCAATGGTTCATGAATGGAGGTGTTGAAACATCACACCCTTTCGTGAACAGTCGCACCTCTTCGTTAATAACTACCTATATATATACATATACTATTTTAAATCGAGATTAATCTAACAGTGATTATGAATAAACCCTCACCAGCAACATTTTTTAACATTTGAAGCAAACACCGCTGAAATAATGAAACATAGCCCATGTCCCATCCCTTTAGATCAATTATTGTATAATTATATGTGTCATATAAGCAAACACATATACAATTTATATGTGTCATATAAGCAATTGGATGATTTTCTTCCATAGTACTTGAGGGTACTTTATTTCACCAATGGCTCTTTGAGGTAGGGGTGGAACACAAGCCTTTTAACAACAGGGGCCGGACCTAACCTCATATATTTTCAGAAACACAAAAAATACACTATCCAAAGTTATAACATATTAAAACTCTTAAACAACACATTGATATGAAAATGTCAAACATTGCTCATCATTGTAGGGGACCAAGATTCATATAAGCTCGTCAAAATGTATCTTGCTTATTAATAGGATATTCATAAATTTGAGGACGCAAACCGGGATCTCAATTTAGTGCATTAAGATCAATATCATCACTTCCCTTTTGAGTATTTTTGGAAGAGGTTTCTGTAACATGACCAAAAATTAACAAATAATATCAGTAAAGTGTAACCACAGCAGTCACTAAAACCACTAAATCAGATCAGCCCTAAAGCACTAACCGTATTGAAAACAAGTAAAATCCCAAGTAAACAATTTCAAACTCAAACTAAAAATCTAAAATCCCTAATCAATAAACAACAAAATCACATATTTCAATCATTCCAATCCCATTATCATTTAAGAACATAGTCAAGTAATCAACAAAAAACCCAAGAAAAAATTTTCAAACTCAACTAAAACCCCACAGTCACTAAAAGTCTAAAATCCCTAATCAATAAACAACAAAATCACATATTTCAATCATTCCAATCCCATTATCATTTAAGAACATAGTCAAGTAATCAACAAAAAACCCAAGAAAAAATTTTCAAACTCAACTAAAACCCCACAGTCACTAAAAGTCTAAAATCCCTAATCAATACACAACAAAATCACAAATTCCAATCCCATTAAAATTTAAGAATATGGTCAAGTAAACAAATTCAAAGCCATGAATGTAGCATATTAGTAGCATTGAAATGAAAAACTCAATATAGATAATAACAAA
Organism: Cynara cardunculus var. scolymus; assembly: GCF_001531365.2. Classification (NCBI taxonomy): domain Eukaryota; kingdom Viridiplantae; phylum Streptophyta; class Magnoliopsida; order Asterales; family Asteraceae; genus Cynara; species Cynara cardunculus. The sequence continues at coordinate 9,657,215 of NC_037529.1, read as the reverse complement.
AAAAAACCTGGGACTTTGGGGCTCTGTCTGTGAAAGTGGGATGATTTGATGGTGTCAAAATTACAGGGTTCCATCTGGATTTGGCTCCTGTTGACGGTGCTCAGCCATGGCGTGATAAATGATACCGCTGCCGTGTATCGTCCCTGCTTCGATTCTCTGATAGTTTACTGGATACTTGAAGTGAATCGCCAATGTATTCCTTCGAAGTTGGCCTGGAAACTAGGTCACGATTTACTGATCTTGGAATTGGAATGGATTCGGGCGGATGGAACTCCGAAGTGAAAAGCAAGAAGAGGCCTGGTGGGTAGGGCTGTAAACGAACCGAACGAACACGAACGGAGGCTTGTTCGTGTTCGTTCGTTTAACTTAACCGAACAAACGAACGAACAGGAACGGTAAACGAACGAAAATAATTGTGTTCGTGTTCGTTCGTTTAGAAATMCGATGTGTTCGTGTTCGTTTATGTTCGTTCGTTAACAAGTTAAACGAACGTAAACGAACGTAAATGAACGAACATAAACGAACAGTCTTAACGAACATAAACGAACATGCCTAAATGAATATAAACGAACATAAACGAACATATGTTCGTTCGTTTATGTTCGTTTAACTTGTTAACGAACGAACATAAACGAACACGAACACATCGGATTTCTAAACGAACGAACACGAACACAATTATTTTCGTTCGTTTACCATTCGTGTTCGTTCGTTTGTTCGGTTAAGTTAAACGAACGAACACGAACAAGCCTCGTTCATGTTCGTTCGGTTCGTTTACAGCCTTACCCACCAGGCCTCTTCTTGCTTTTCTTTTCGGAGTTCCATCCGCTCGAATCCATTCCAATTCCAAGATCAGTAAATCGTGACCTAGTTTCCAGGTTTTAGCCAACTTCGAAGGAATACAGTGGCGATTCACTTCAAGTATCCAGTAAACTATCAGAGAATCGAAGCAGGGACGATACACGGCAGCGGTATCATTTATCACGCCATGGCTGAGCACCGTCAACAGGAGCCAAATCCAGATGGAACCCTGTAATTTTGACACCATCAAATCATCCCACTTTCACAGACAGAGCCCCAAAGTCCCAGGTTTTTTTTTGTTATTATCTATATTGAGTTTTTCATTTCAATGCTACTAATATGCTACATTCATGGCTTTGAATTTGTTTACTTGACCATATTCTTAAATTTTAATGGGATTGGAATTTGTGATTTTGTTGTGTATTGATTAGGGATTTTAGACTTTTAGTGACTGTGGGGTTTTAGTTGAGTTTGAAARTTTTTTCTTGGGTTTTTTGTTGATTACTTGACTATGTTCTTAAATGATAATGGGATTGGAATGATTGAAATATGTGATTTTGTTGTTTATTGATTAGGGATTTTAGATTTTTAGTTTGAGTTTGAAATTGTTTGGGCAAATTGCATGAAAAAGTAACGTACTTTAACTTGATTCCTATTTTGGGTAACGTACTTTCAAAACTTTCATTTTGGTACCTATTGATAGAGCAAATTGCATGAAAAAGTAACGTACTTTAACTTGATTCCTATTTTGGGTAACGTACTTTCAAAACTTTCATTTTGGTACCTAAAATGTAAAGTTGTAAACATTTAAGTACCCGGGTAACCCGAAAAGACTAATTTTAGACTAAAAAAAAGACTAATTTTAGATTTTAAAAAATCCACGTCACGGACCACGTCAGCAAATAATACCGAGTTTGATACCACATCACTCGCCATATCAGCATGATAATCGGTTAATATTTCAACCAGTTACCCGGGTATTTAAATGCTTAAAACTTTACATCTTAGGTACCAAAATGAAAGTTTTGAAAGTACGTTACCCAAAATAGGAATCAAGTTAAAGTACGTTACTTTTTCATGCAATTTGCTCTATCAATAGGNTTGCTCTATCAATAGGTACCAAAATGAAAGTTTTGAAAGTACGTTACCCAAAATAGGAATCAAGTTAAAGTACGTTACTTTTTCATGCAATTTGCCCAAATTGTTTACTTGGGATTTTACTTGTTTTCAATACGGTTAGTGCTTTAGGGCTGATCTGATTTAGTAGTTTTAGTGACTGCTGTGGTTACATTCTACTGATATTATTTGTTAATTTTTGGTCATGTTACATAAACCTCTTCCAAAAATACTCAAAAAGGGAAGTGATGATATTGATCTTAATGCACTAAATTGAGATCCCGGTTTGCGTCCTCAAATTTATGAATATCCTATTAATAAGCAAGATACATTTTGACAAGCTTATATGAATCTTGGTCCCCTACAATGATGAGCAATGTTTGACATTTTCATATCCATGTGTTGTTTAAGAGTTTTAATATGTTATAACTTTGGATAATGTATTTTTTGTGTTTCTGAAAATATATGAGGTTAGGTCCGGCCCCTGCTGTTAAAAGGCTTGTGTTCCACCCCTATTTTAATTTTAGAGAAATAAATGAAACAGTTTCATTAAAATTTCATTAAGTATTATATGAAACAATTTCATAACCATATATGAAACAACTTCATCAAAAAAAAATATTATATGAAACAATTTCACAAGATTAAACAATTTCATCAAAAAAATTAATAGGATTAAACAATGAAATCGATGTATAAAAGTGGTTTGCACGGTTTGTATAAATTTGATAGTTTGCATTTGATCGCTCTTTTCTTTATGTATATGCAACCACTCCTTTGAAATAATTGATTTTATTTATTAATTCAATATATAAGTGTAACTTGACAATTTTATTTTTTTGGCAACTCATTATAATATTTAATTTACCCAATTTATTGCCTTTTTTAAACCTCAATTCTTAAAATAACGTGAATCTCAATTTGATTTATTTGCCTAATTTATATCATGTATTCCATTTTTAGTTTTGCTCACCTAAAAACGTATAGAAAAATATGTTCACAATGTAATAAAGAATCTTTGAATATTTCATACATTTACAAATTTTTAGTTTTTGTTTTGTTGGGTTACTTGATGTTCACAATGTCTTCACTTAGGACTCGTTTTACCAAACACTTATCCGATGAACGTTTACGGGTAAAATTTAAGACTATCACTTACTTTCCAGGTAAGATTTTAGTCAACAAAAACGGTAATAATTTTCCCAATAAGTGCTACACGTGGTAAAAAAGTCACCCTCTTCATTTACCGGGTAAGACTCAGTTTTTATCGGGTAAGATTCTTGATCCTTGTTTTACTCATCCATGTAAGGTAATGTAACTTGATAAACGTTTATCCAGATAAAACGGTCCCTTATTTAATTATGTATGTATCTGTTATTTTCTTTACAAGATATAGACTTACTTTAGTTTTTGTCGTATTCTATTATCTATACTATATTATAAAGCATTTGGCTAAAACTCTTAAAAACTCTTAAAACTCTTAAACTCTTAAAACTCTTAAACTCTTAAAAACTCTTAAACCCATTCATCCCTATCCGATTTTATCTCATATCTGAATTCGTGTAACTAACTGCAGATAAACACAATTACAGGATAAACATCTCATTTTAAATATAAAAACTCTAAAATATAATTAGGATAATCATTGAGTTCTAACAGGATAAACATCTCATTTTAAATATAAAAAATCTAAAATATAATTAAAAACACATAATCTATACTATCTATACTATATTATAAAACATTTGACAAAAATTCTTAAAAACAATTTTTTATGCACGAAGTATTGTTTATTGATGCATATTAAAACATTTGACAAAAACTT
>NC_037529.1:9634377-9652364 GCF_001531365.2 Cynara cardunculus var. scolymus | reverse complement strand
TTTCTCAAAATCACATAAAGTCGTATTATAACATCGACTGAGATAAAGAATAAAATAAAATATTAAAATCACGATTTATCTCGTTGTATTGCGCGAATACGCTTCTAGTAATTTTAAATATGTAATCGACAAACCGCGACACCACCCCCATCCCCTGAAAGGAACGTAGGAAAACGATTTGTCTGATTCCTTAGGTTGATCTCTAAACCAATGCTTAACTATGTAAACAAACTTTCCTTGAAAACGAAAAAGAGAAAATTACATTTTTAGTCCCTAAAGTTTATTAAAAGTTCCTATTTTCATCCATGTGTTTTTTAAATTAAGATTTTCATCCTTATAATTTTCAATTCTTTAGTGTTTTAGTTCTTATAGTCTATAATTTATTGTCGTTTTTATCTTTGTGTTTTATAATTCATTTTTATTTTTTTCTATCATAAACAATGTTCGAAAAAACTAGCCGCAACAGCCGAATTTAGGGGGTTCCAATGGGTACCCATGCAACCATAAAAAAAAAAGTTTAGATATAGAGTGATTTTGTTCTATGGTCCTTAAGGCCGTTGCAGTTTTGTTTGGTTTATCTGCTACGGTGCAACCACAAAAATATCCTCCGGGATCCATCTCTGCATGGCGTGTCATGATTCAAGACTTGTGTCTCACGTTACGTTATGTTTAAGGCACGCCACGGCATAATGTGTGATTTCTGATGTTTGATTGTACTATCTTTTTAATGTCTTATTTGTTAATTTTTAATATATAACTTAATTTAAATTGCTTAATATCATTTATTTATTGAGTAATAGTAGAAAACTTACGTTTTCGTGTATAATTTTATATATGATATAGAGATTTTTCGTTATAAACCACTCCTTGAAAAACGTTGTGACCACGTCATGACTTCCAAAACTTGTGGCTTGACTTTGCCGTCACATCATGTCTCACATTATTTAGAACCTTATTCATAACTAAAGATAGAAATTAGCTTCGGAGACGAATTTAACAATAAATTACAAACCATATAAATGAAAACCACAACATTGAAACCACATGGACTAAATTAGCAATTTGTAACAAACCGTAGGGACAGAAAACGTAATTTATCAAAAAAACCCATGTAAAGGAATCTCATATTTTTACTTTACACCTCAATTTATATCTGTATATAATATTTTATCCCTGTACTTCTATGTGTCCTATTTACACCCCCAAACTTCAATTTTTTATCTTAAGAAAAACTTAACAATGTAAACAAACTTCAAATATTTTCACTTTACACTTTAATCTATATTTGTATTTTACATTTTATCCCTATACTTTTAAGTATTGTCTCACATCCCCAAATTTCAAAAAAAAAATGTTGTAAATGATAATTTGACATCGTAAAATTGAATAAATTTTAGAGAATTAGAAATTATAAACTATTTACAAAGACATAATTACAGTATACCAAAAACGAGTATATAAATGGTATAACTTTAAACTTTTAAGAAAAGAGATGTAAAAAATGAGGTAATACATCGCATAAAAACATAATAGTTAAATACGAGGGCCATCACGACAATGTTATGTGATAAGAAAGTCCTGTTAGAACTGAAGAAAAACTATACGTGATAATCATCAGACTAAGGGGCCGTTTACCAAACGCTTACCCGGATAAACGCTTATCAGGTAACATTACCTCACTGGATGAATATGATAAGAATCAAGAATCTTATCCGGTAAAAGCAAAACAAAGACCAATAGTCTTATCTGGTAAGTAAGGACGATAACTCTTACCACGGTAAGTACTTACCGTGTAAATTGTTGCATAATGATGTCGTTTTGGTGGACTACATCTTACCCGATAAGTAAAATAATAAGGTTAAGTTTTACCGGTAAGAACTTAACAGGTAAGTTTTTGGTAAACGGCCCCTAACTTTGTTGTATGAATAAGAGTTTCGGATAATAAAGAAAGCTCATAAGAATAAGAGTTTTAGTTCATAGATCAACGAGACCATTTTGAAAGTATAGGGGTCTTTATTGGCAATATGGATAAGGATAGGGTCCTAAGTGTAAAATATGTTTTGATTTCAAACTGCAGTCAATACTTCTGGACCCACACCTGCATTCACACGGTTGTATAGAAGTTCGGGTTTCTTCGATATTTGTGCCTGCCCTTTGCGACCCACTCTGTATATATAAATATAGATCCATCGATTGATCAATACACACACCTTCAGATTTAAACAACGATCACTTTTGAACAGTCGATTTGAGATCTTTCTGAATCGTACATCCTGATCATGGCCGAAAACGATGGTGCTGTTACTACTGAACGGGAGGTGGTACGTAAAACGTTCGTCTTTTCTGATGTTTAATTGTGTGGTTGATTTGATTTGGTTTTAATTTTAGGCTTCGATGTTGTTTTAATTGGTTTCTTGTGCAAGAAGATATAACTTGTTGCTGCTTTCGAACTGATTACTGATTACTGCAGTTTGTGATTAGTAATTGAAAAAGTGATGAGAGATTAGTTCGATTCTACAGTTTTGATCCTCTAAAAAGTCGCCAATAAACCTAAATAACGAGGACGATATCGATTTTTATTAATATGTAAATTATTTATCTTAATCACAAATATTTTTTGATAGTAATTGAGCCACCAATTTGAAATATATTCCTTTCCGAAATGAATCAATGATGATGCTATGTGTCTAATATAATCCGATCGCATGCTTGCTGAAGATTGGATTTCATCAGCAGTTTCATTTGGATCTGAATTCTTTGAAGAGGTGGGATGGCATACCTGCGGACATAGATGTATAATTATTAATTTTTATGAATTTTTAGACCCTAATGATTTTGATGAAGATCCTTAGTGTGTTAGAAACTGTAATTCTAGTGAGATTGATCCTACAATAAATTGCTAGGATAGGGAAATAGACTACTTATATATGAATGCAAGATGGTTTAGTGCTAATCTCCATGAAAATATTTACAAGAAGAAAGAAAAGATTTAGAGAGAACAACAAATTGATTAATTGACTATTACAGAGCTAACTAGCAACAACCTCGTTGCTATCAATCACTAATTCTTCATTGGGTTATTTCGGATATTACAGTAGAGACTTGCATACAAGTACATGAGTCAGGCAGAAGATCTAGTAGATGTTTGAGTACCAGCCTTTTTTCATGCTTTTCCCCGAGGTCCGGAGAAAGCTGAAATCAATAGGATTTCCGTAATCCTCCCTCAGGAAGAGCGTGAAATTCTTTAACGTACGAGCTAAATTGGCTATTTAGGAGAATAACCTTCTGACATATTTTTGTTAATGCATGGCATTTGACAGATTTTGACGCATTCTTGTATCAGGAAGAGACATTCTTTGTTAGGCAAAAGCATTCTTAAACCAATCAGAAGGTCGTTCATTTAAAAATAATCTGTTAAAAGGTTATCCTCCTAAATAACCCTTCATTAATTAGACAATCCCATACACACACTTGGCCTCTATTATGCCCACACATATGGTGAAAATAGGATATCAGCAGTGCTGAGAAGAAATATAGCCATGCATGAAATGATGAAATTATGTGTTTGAGTGACTGGAAACACGTTTCTTGATAACAAGACTAATAGGATCATATGGGAATTGAATCGATATTGGTTTCTTCTTTTGTTTACTAAAGGTTCAGAGCGAAGAAGAGACTTTGAAGTACCTGCAATTTGTGCAAGTGGCATTGCTCCATGCAGTTCTTTAYGCATCAAGGGTCTATGGTTTTGCTAAGCAAAACTCTGGCCCCCTCAAACCTGGYGTGGAGACAATTGAGGGTGCTCTCAAGACTGTTGTGGCCCCKGCATATGATAAGTTCCATGGTGTCCCTGTTGAGGTCCTCAAGTTTGTTGATCGTAAGGTTAGTTCTTCTACGTTTTATTATGGTAGTCTCATTGATACTTAATCCATGAGATTGTTTTAGTCATTGGTATTGATGGAATATTGAATTTTGCTACTTTCTTGTTGCCTGGTGCTGCTTGTTAAAAAAATATATATAATATTTATGAACGGCAAAACTCACACACTTCTCACCACTAATCTCACCTCTAATCAGGCTTGAACCTTGACCTCAAGGGAGGTTAGAATCTACTAGTAACCTGGATACCATTGGGCCATTTGGCCTAACCAATGCATGTGGTTCATGAAAAGCASCCTCTCCATATGAACCGTACAAATTCTAGGCTATCCTAAAAGGGTTSGATAACGCAGCACCTAGGGAAAAATCAAACTTGAGACCTCATGCCATATTGGACACATTGTCTTTAGAGATTAGCTGCTAGGCCAGCCCTTTGGTGTTTTCTTTCTCTATTACATCCTAAAGTTTTTGTCACAAACAAAAGTTCAGCATCTTTAAAAAGGTACACACCTGTTTTAAGAAAAGAAGTGCACACACTATTCACCTTTTGATGGAAAATGTGTTTAAAAGCTGTTGGAATTCGAATTTATTTGTTTGGAGATCAAGAAATGATTTGACATCATTCATTTAGGTGGCTTTTCTTGCGATGATTATTATTATATCAGCTGCTTGATTTATTTCTGCAATACACCTTTTCTATGTTAATTGAATGGCAGAAGTTCTAATCTAAAAATGATATCAACCAAGTATTTTAGTTTTTATTGAATTCTTTCGTTGTTGATACACAACCTTTTCTAAGAGATTATATGATATCGTCTGAACTCTAGAAAAAACTTAAACATATTCCTCAAGTGATGAGTATCGAATTTGAGATGCTGATCCTCTTGTGACATGATTGCAGGTTGATGAATCTGTCACCAAATTCGACGGTCGGGTACCCCCTTTTGTGAAGCAGGTATCAACTAAAACCAAAAGCCTGTCGAACTCTGGTGTGGTGGAAACTGCATCTGGGCTTGCAAAAAGTGCGTACACGAAGCTAGAACCGACTGCCAAAGGACTGTATACAAARTACGAACCGGTGGCTGAGCAATATGCTGCTTCGGCTTGGCACTCACTTAACCAACTCCCACTCTTCCCTAAGGTGGCYAAGGTGGTTGTACCAACAGCTGCTTACTGTTCTGGAAAGTACAACCAAACAGTGCAGCAAACAGCAGAGAAAGGATACAAAGTTTCTTCATACCTACCATTGGTGCCTACTGAAAGGATTGCTAAGGTGTTCAACTCGGCTGAACCACAATCAGAAGCGGTGGCTCCCAGTGGAGGGGATGCAGCCATGGTGGCTCATTGATGGTTGGTTTATGATGAAAGATGGAAATATTTGTTTTGCATTTATGTCTTGGAAGTCGTATGACATTTTTATGAAAGTTTGTTATGTTGAAATGGATCCTCTTGTGATATGTACAGTTTAAGGTTTGATAATATGGTGTGATTAATTTATGTGGATGAACATTTTTAGAACCATAAAGCTACTACATAATATTATCAAATTTGATTCGATTGTAAGGGGTCGTTTATTAAACGTAATCAGGGTAAGTGTTTACCAAGTCACATTACCTTACCGGATGAATACAATAAGCACCAAAAATCTTATCCGGTAGGAGCTAGCCAAGGACCGAGAGATAAATGAGGACGATGACTCTTGCCATTGTCAGCACTTACCGGTAAATTGTTGCATACAATGCCGTTTTGATGAACTAAAATATTATCCGATAAGTAAGTGATACAATTGAATTATACCGACAATTACTTAGTTTGATAAACAAACCTAAGTCTCAGAAAAGTCCCCCTTTTGGTCCCCTGCAGAAACACCAGCGAAATCACCCCCGGCGGAGAGAGGGGGTTGACCTGCCACGGCTAATTCATAGCTAACGAGATCCCTCAAGGTTTCTATTTGTATTTTATAGTAACCTTGGTTCATAATTAATGTGGGGTGTTTGGGATTGCTTATAAAAACAATTTATTGACTTATTCCGGTGTGACACCGGTAATAAGCACTTTTGAGTGTTTGGATAAACAACTTATACCGGTGCCAAACCGGTAATAAGGAGTTTTTGAAGAAGTTAAACCCTTCTGACTTATAATAAGTTAATAAGTGTTTTTGTAGAAAAGCATAAGTTGTTTCAGATAAGCAATCCCAAACACCCCGTAATGTTATGATGAAGTTAATTTAAATACTTTGAATATATAATATAATGATTAAATATTATTAAGTATTAAATATTATGAATTAATATTCACTATTAAATATTAAATACTAGGGGATACTAAATGCTAATTGTTAATTATTAATTATTTCTAATTAATGAATTATTAAATGTTAATTACTAGAGAGTTGAAATAAATATTGAATTACTATTATTTGAACTCAACTCAACCCGTTAAACCCGATATCATTTTATTTTTTGGATTTAATATGATGGTTGAATTTATATTAATATATATATTAGACAATTATATTATCACATTAACTCTTCATATATACATATTTTCAATCTACTCTATATTTTTATGTAACTCTTGTATGTTCAGTAATTGTTAACATATATATGTAACTGAAAAAATTAACTGAATGTGATATACGTAACAAGTATGGATAAGTTGTATAAAATGGTTGATGATGAAAAAAAAATTATGAAAAAAATAGCATATTCAATAATAGAAGAATATTTTAATATAACAAATATCAACCTGACCAATCTATTACAGTTTGGTTTAGTTTGAATTAAGTTAAGATTTTTCAAATAACAAACATAGAATAAATTGGGTTATTTAAATCTTTTCAAACCCGGATCAACCCAACCCGTTACCACCCTATTCATAAGTGTGTAGGTGACTCCACTTTGCGGAGGAAGAGGACAGCAGGAGCACACGTGGCCATGGGGAATCCATCATCATCTTCATTTCCCTTCAAATTGGCCTTCATCCTCTCATTCTCTCTCACTGCTTCTTCTTCTTCCTCTTCTTCCTATTCCTCTCCCACGCCCCCCAAATCCCATTATCATTACCTCTCACTTCGCAAATTTAACTCCAAGAAAGCCTCCACCGCACCACCCACCGCCTCCGCCGGAGACATACTCTCACTCCTTGGAACACCTCAACAAGCTTCCTCAGTCAACCCCAAGGTTGCCGCTGAACTCCGATCCTGCTTCAAGTTCCTTGTTCCTTTTAATTCTACTACTAGTTCCCCTTCCAATTTAGGAAATCGGCCTAGTAAATCCTCAATCGATTCGGAAATTCGGTTCCCGCGGCGGTCGCTGAATTCGAAATGCCGTTCTGACTCTTGGAGCGATAAGGATGAGCTCGTGTGGTCACCGCCGGCACCTGTATTGGAGATCGCTCGACTTGCTTTTGATTCTGGTGGTGATCCAGGGTGTATTCAACGTACCCTTGATCCCACGATGATCGATGTCAGTTTTCTATTCCCTTATTTAGAATTTTTATGCTATTAATACGCTATGGTTAATCGTGATCATTTTCCGTATTCACATTTGTAATAATCTTATCAACTTTTGGGAGGAAATTTGGTAAGCTTAGCGAACTGTGTAGCAGGTTATTACTGCTACAAATTTGGAAAATTTTCCGTAAAGCCGATAGCATCATATTCCTATCAATCATCAATCCAATGGAAGAAAGATTTGGTCCCCTTGATTCTTGGAGAAAACCATGGATTGAATTTAATTCTAACTATAAGTTGTAATTCGATTTGTTCTTATTTTTAATCAACTGTTACATTAAAAAATTGTAGATACATCTGCTGACATAAATCTTTGAAACGTAGACTTTAGCTTCAGAATCATAGATGGCAGATCGTGGGGCATCGTTTTTGTTTCTTCTTGAAGACTGAGGATTGAACTCTCTTTATGTAATATGTAGGGTGTAAAGGTCTCCGTAGCCCCAACACTCGAAAAGGGTGCTTCCAAGGTTTCATTGCTTAGTGAATCACTTGCCGAGAAATTTTCGGTGTATGCAGTTTTTACTCTAATATGTTACACTGAAAATAAAAAACAACTTGAGTAGAATTCTAGATCACGCGAAGGGAAGAAGTACAAAGTAGACTGTTAAAAATCATACTGCTGGTTATTGTTCTACACAAAAAAAGGGTAGGCGCCACCCTCTTGAACGCTCCCACCACACTAGTCTCACGGTCATCATGGGGGAGGAAGATCGCATTCTCCCTAATGGCAGGTCATATCAGCGGGGATATTATTCTATACAAGGAACAGTAGAGGGTATCACTAAAGAGTAGCTAACATAGACAGGAAAAATGATCCTTAGGTATGGAACGTAGTTTGTGTATTTTATGCAAGCGTTTCTAATTTTCAGACAGTTCAATGAACCTTGAAGATGATAGGCAGATAAAATAGCTCATAGAATAGTGAAGAGGCTTGTATGTAGGTTCATATGATAGCATTGAAGGTTCACATTAGAACCGATCCCTCCACATCACTGCAAAAGGTTATTAGATGGAAGAAATATGTTGCTTCTTCTCAGTAACTCTTTTTTGGATTCTACTATGGATGTGATTTATTGAATGTTGGTAATGAAAGCTTCTTTTAACAATGTCACAGATACCTGATGTTCAAGGATCAAACAAAAATCGATGTCAACTTACAAGAACTCCTTATGGAAGACGCTTTATAAACGAGGTTTGCATCATATAAGTGCCTAGTTGAGAGCTCAAGTATATGAACTCTGGTAATCTTCTTATTGTTATTTTTATTTTGGTTGATTTTATTGTTACATTAACATCTTACAGGAATTGAATTCATACATGGAATTTTTGTTCAAACTTATTGCTGCCCGTGGTCCCAAAGTTGGGTTGCATGTATCATTAGATCGATATGATTTCTTTCATGGTCATCTTTTCATTGCCGCGGATGGAAGAGTTGGCATTTTGTAAGTTGATAGCATCCACTATTGTTAAATAGAGTAAAGAAGCCATAGTATCATAAAATTGAGTTTGTGAAGATGTGAAACAAAAGAGGGCACGCATCATGGTTCTATTTTCTTCAGCCTCCATAAGTGTTCCACCAAGTTTAATGTTTGTTTTCTGGTTTTCTTTTGTACCATAACTGGAATGCTATCTAGATATACTATCATGTATCTTCAGCCTTTGATCATCAAGATTTCACATATTGGCAGGTTTCATGCTAAAGAATACCCAGCATATGATAAAGAAGTGTTCCCATATAACATGGGATATTGCCAAGCAGGTAGGTATACACTTGAATTTCTACAGTGTTACATTCTTTTTACCCTTCAATGCTTTATGGAGGCCAGGTCGGAGTAATCTTAATTCTCTAGAGTTCATGAACTAGGACAAAGAAAGCAGCCCATGTGTATGCAAGCAGGGTAAAGATGCTTGCAGAAACTCTCTTGAATGCAGCCATATTAATTTCCTTGTTTGGAATACTTTTAATATATAAAGATGAGGTAGTTTTCAGCTAGCCAATTGTTATTTTGGTGCTTTTTGTTTCAGGTTCTAATGTGACATATGATGATTCGATGAATCTGCGGAACATTTTGTGGTTAGCTCCTTTGCCGAGTAATTCCAGCGGTTGGTCTGCACCTGGTATCTCATTTAACCAATCAATCTAATTGAGTGACAACACTTGGCTTTATCTTTGTGAATTGAAACTGCTGCTTTTGGTGATTAGTGGACACTTCTGAATCTTATCAGAATTTTCCCACTGTACATTCTTGAACTTGAATTTTCATGCATGTAGTGTTGTTTTTTTATATGAAACAACTACTTGCCCAACTATGTGATGGAAACGAACTGAGATGATGCAAGGGTTCATTCACTAAATTTTATCCAAGAACTTGATTTGATATGCACCTATAATACCCATTATATGCACTCGATTATTTGGTGGCAGGAAGTGAGTTGCTGCTGTTTGAAGCATACAACCACAACCTAGTGTCTCAAATAGATATAGCACTGCTACTTATATGACAATGTCTATGAGCAATAACCTAGCATTTAGACTTTACCATGCCAGCATAGTTAAAAGTGCACGTCTTTCTACTATGAATTTGGAAGAGGTGATACTTGGTAAACAATTTGACATATTCTCTCCCTCCCATGAATGCACTGCACATACCTTTATGAATTGGTTCAGAGCAATTTCTATATCCATAAAAACATGGTACTTTAGTTTATAGAGTGACATGTTCTAACTCATCCCTTATTCTGGACTAGTGCTAAATTCCTTGTGTTGGAAAATAGCATCTTGCTTTATTTATTTCCTACAAATAGGGAGTGATGTTGTTAAGTTAATTTACGTCCTTGCATTGGAAGAAGTGGATGCTCCTGAGTTACTTATCAAGTATCTACGAGAATTATACAGTTTGGAAGGAAGACTTGAGCCGTGTGTGTCTGACTGACTTGATTATTATGTTAATTTGGTAGGGGTGCTAGTGGTATTGGATGCGCATCCAGGAGGAATCATCTATCGAGATATAATACCTGAATATGTAGATTATGTCAGAACGATATATGAAGGTTCCATCCTTACATTATTCATGATTGACTTTGACCATCTAAAACTAGTAATAAATTTCTGAATGATGGAAGTTTGTTTTTTTTTTCTTTTGGCAGATGATTTTGGTGATAACGTAGTTGATGTCAACTACCTAAATGCAGAGGCTGACTATCAGATATTCATTTGCTAATACTTGACCCATTGCAGGTATGATTTTTCAGAAAACATTTAGTCCCTCCTGATGATGTGTTGGATATTGAAGATGAGGGCCCAGAATTAAGAAACAAACTATTATTACCTTGACCACCTGATGGAAAGGCTTTGGTTGTATTGCAACTGAGAAACAACATAGGTTTGGAAAAGGAGACTTTATGAGCTTTGTGCCTTAAATAACAATTTCCAATCAGATTCTTAAGGAAAGAATGTTGTAACTGGAAAAAGAAACATACCACATGAAGGTGTCTTTCAATTTCATTGCTCCAAGATCCTTTCTGCAAACATCAGCTATTGGATCATGCTTTTGGCGCTTAAAACCAGACTAACCCCGTATATTTCATTCACAAGTAGGTCTTTATTTCCGAAAAGACCCCCATGAGAATATTGAAGGAAAAAAAGACTATTTTATCCTTGTTTCGGAAAATGGGTAAATGTAAAATCCCGTCATAATAATGTTGGAAAGAGAGATACAAGATCTCATCTTAATTTGACTGAATGAAGATTATCCTTCGGAATTGTGTCTACATTCGCTACTACAACTTTCAAGATTCTTTTTTCTTGTGTGAAATAAGAAAAAGAGTTGTATTTTGTTGCAAAACACTTACCCAGTGAGAATTGTTATCAGGTAATAAGATGTTATGTAGGGATGTATGTGGGTTGGGTTGGGTTGAGCGGTTTATAACATTTTTACAATCCAAACCAATTATGGCGGTTTAGAAAAATTTCAACCCAACCCAACTCATTCAAAAGTATAACCCAACCTTTGTGAGTTGAGTTGGGTTGACGAGTTAGTAATTACATAAATTTAACGAATGAAATAATTCATAAAACTTAAGTTTATAGACCATATTATAAAGCGTTCTATCTAAAAATGTTACAATAGGTTTATAAGACGTTTTTTGATGTTTCAACAAGTGTTTTAGAATGATCTTTAAATAAAATGTCGTATTAGTTATTTTATAGAAACATTTAGAGAAGTGTCCCGTAAACTCATCTATTTATAGACCTATGTTCATACGACACTTTTTTAAGTCGTGTAGTATAAAATAACTTCCACGACACTTTAACATAGAATTTGTTGAGACGTCCAAAATCATCTTATAAACATATTACAACTCTTTTAAATGAGACATTTTTCTTGTTTCGTCTTATAAAGTATCATATTGTGACGCTTAGACATTTTAGGCATCCTATAAGATTTAATGTTGTAGCGAAATACTATAATTAAGCATTTTTTTTCACTAAAGTACAACATAAAATGACGAGGTATTTAGATTGATTAATTCATCAACCAAATATCTATCAATATCGTTCATATTCTCCGACATATCAATTTGTTGTTGCTGAATTTTTTCTTATTAACTAGATTACTTGTCATCATTCTTTGATCGTGAATCTTTTTTGGTAATTTATACATTTAGCCAAAATGAAATATAAACATAATATCAATAAAAATTATAAAATATTGATATATTATTAATATATATATATATATATATATATATATATATACACATATATAGATAATAACATATATATAAATATAATTTTTATATAAAATTATATATGAGCGGTGGGTTGGTCGGGTTGAACTTGGCCGAATCCAATTTCAACCATCCTAATTGGTGGGTTAGTAGTTAGGTTATGTGAATGCAGTAAGATTATTAAATATATGTGTTTTAGTGTATTTCGGAATGACACAAATACATAGAAACATATGGATATGACTGACGTTGGTTTCAAATGACACAAACAGCAAAATACAAATTGGAAATTTAACAAAAAACTTCCATTGCCGGGAATCGAACCCGGGTCTCCTGGGTGAAAGCCAGATATCCTAACCGCTGGACGACAATGGAGGGACGTTTATGAATGCCACCCAATACCTTCTTATAGACTTTACTGAATTTCAAGTTACAGAAATTACGTCTTTCGTCCCTGTGGTCTTGAAACTTCGATATTCATCCCTATGGTTTGCAATTCATTTCTATTTTTGTTCTTAAGGCCAAAACACTACTTTTAAGTATGAAAGACTAAGATAATATTTAAAATTTAAACCATGAGGACGAAAAAAGCAATAAATTTTAAATCATAAGGATGAAAAAGGTAATGAATAATAAACTACAGGGATGAAAATTATAATTTCAAAACTCATAAGGATGAAAATAGAAATTTTCAAGAAATCAGATTATTGAAATTATTAAAGGATAATGAAAATGATTTAGGTCATACAAGTATGACAATTATAACTTAATTTATGGGGTGTTTGATCCATTTTAAGGAATAAAAATGAAAGTGAATACGTATATAAATGAAAAATGGGTGTATTATTGTCTTATATTTCATTACATTGCTTGACATTGCTGATGTTTGTTTGGTCATAAAAAACCAATACTGGTTAGGAAAAAAAAGTTCAAACCCTAACACACCAGCTCCCATCTCTCAGGTTTGCAACTTTTACCCATAAAAAAATTACGTCAATCTTCAAATCTTGAATCCATAAGAACATTTGGCTTCTTTTACTTAAAAAAGTACTTCAAATCGAGAAAAGAAGTGGCGTTTATATGTTTTTCAAATCATACAGAAAATCGAGAAAAAAAAAGAGTGGCGAGATAGATTAAAGAAATATAAACTTTTGACGGATAGTTACTAATAGTAATTATATAATAAATAATAATAAATTATAGGTTATCTATTTAATTAATTAATTAAAATTATTGTTATTATTCAAATATAACAATTTTAATAATATTTTTTATAAGTTATATAAGATTAAAGATATATTTCTTATGTTTTATATATAACTAATACTTAATAAATGGTTTTAAAATAATTTTTTTTGAAAATTATTAATCAAAGACCATACGATTGACAAACTCTGTTTTTGTTTTCTTTCATGTAACGGGTATTTATTTCATTAATTTTTTCTAGAACTTGTATTTGTTTACACAAATCCACATATATAATTATGTATAATTAATAATTAAATTGAAGCTGTATTAATTAACAAATTATAGTATTTAATTTTTTTTATTATTTAGTTTGTATTAATTAACATATTATATTATTAGTATTTTGTATTTTTTTTGCATGGACTGTATGTTGTCTTTCCAATCACTGTGGTTTTATTGTGTTTTCTACAACTGTTCGTCTAACTAACATGATGGTATATATGTTCTATATCATGTATAATGTATTTTCTATATGTATAATGTGTTATGTATGTTATTTTGTATCTTTTCTGTTTTTCTGTTTTCTATATTATTTTCAGTTTTCTGTATTATTTTTCTGTTTTATGTGGATTTGGAAGATGAAAGTGATAGTGATTATGGATACGATTGTGGAGCTATACAACTTGATCATGCTACGGGGAACTATAAATTGTAGATTGATATGTTTTTAGATTTATAACTAGTATTTTATGAATCTATGACGTTTAAAGTTTGGTATGGAATTATGTTATGCTTACTTTTAGTATTTATGAATTTTATTTGTTTTACGCCTTGAGGCTTACGCCTCGGACCACCTCGAGGCTTACGCCTCAGGGCGTGGAAGAAAACGCCTCGAGTCCCGATTCCGCTTTTTAAAACCTTGGATGTGCGTCCTCATTTCCGGGCAATGATTGCACTCTATCATCTTATCAGTTCCCAAAATAACTCTCCACTCCCAAGACCTGAGTTCTGGTGACTAGAGGGCGTGTAAGAGTGTTGGAGCTGAGGATCTCACTTCCAATGCAGGGTGCTAGACAAAGAGTAACTACCAAGAAGACTCCCACAACCGATTCAATGAACATGAATGAGCTGATACTCCTGACAGAAGTTGGATGATGATAAAAAGGAAATCCCTGGAGGAGGTGGTGCCACTACTGGTGGCCTGACTTGCATCTAGTGTCAGTGCGATGATAATGCAAAAGGAAAGAAGCAAGTTGGCGGCTCTACATACAAACCAGGATGATCACTTGAAATGGGAGCTGACCTGTTTTGATCAGGTGAAACGTGCAAAATCTGTTCATGCTAATCCACTAGGCAGGCAGAGGAGCAGGATGAGCATGTCTGGAGCACCAGTGGTTGTGGTYAGCCCTGTACAGTACTACAGATTTACCTCCGGCCAGWGAGTCTCTGTTAGATAACATTGGCTTCTGGTTGAGATCTTAAATTACACAGGCTGGTGTGTGGCTGGCAACAACCTCTTGCTGTTGATGGCTGGGAAGCATACTACTGCTGTCGGATGAACAGCAGTAGTAGGGCTTCTGTAGGAGGCAAAATCGTTTAGAGGGACTAGTGTTTAGCTATGATACCATGTTTTGGTTATGATTGAATTATTAGAACTCAGGAGAATCCTTAATAAATGAAATAATGATACACACCTGAATTCTTGTATAACATAACTTAAAAACCTAACAAAAAATAATGTATACTAACACTTACTTATACCAGAAGCTGACAATGTCCACCGAAGAGGATTATCATCCATGGCTTCGCTAAGTAGCAGGAAAGAGCTTTTGAAAGGTGATGGAGATCACATATCCAGGAAGGAAGTAATTTTTTTTTTAATCTTTTTGGGATTAAGTTAGGTTTTAATTGGGCAAGAAGATATGCATATTTCTCCATACTTGGTGATATTGATTATCCAGGATTACTTTGTTATATTTTATTTCTCATCCTGGAAGTTTTAGCCTTCTAGTCTTCAATGTAATGGTGTTGTAATTCCCCAAGGTTTTGATCATCGAATGACTGAATAGTTTGTTAATTTGTTTGTCGAGTGAACCAACCTGGGTATGAAACCATCGGATTTAGAGATATAGATCGTTTTGTGAGCCAAAGGAAGTATGGTATGTGAACTTCAAGAGAACCTACAGCTTTGAGGTGGGACTTGTTGGGATCCTAGTTGATTTTTAGTTTCCTCATTTTCTAACCCTAGTCATGTCTTACATGATCGTAAGGTAGTAATATGGATAAAAACTTCCGAGGAGGAATAAAAATCCCCTTGTGGCCACGGAGGTTCAAATGCGGTGACTCCGGGCTATCTGCAAAGCAGGTGGTCGCCCTGGGATTAGTCGGCTCGCATAACTGATTGGATATCCAAGTTAATTAAAAAAAAAAAAAAACTTGCTCAAGAAGCACAGTGGTTCAACTTTAACCAAGTTGATTCTAGTTTTTAATCTATGCGATCTTAAGTAGAACTTGGTTTGGTTCCATTTTTCTTCTAATCTTCCTTTCCCAATTGTTGTTGGGTGTAAACGTCATAGGTAATATCGCATTGTCTTGGTGGATTATCATAGGTGTGACTGGAATATGACTTGTGGTTGTCATGACTCATGAGCTGCTACCCAGATATGCCTGTGCATAATTCAAATTTTATTTGGGACAGAGACTGTTAACAAAATGTTCTTTTTTTGATGGTGAATTAGGTAGTGTAATGAAGAACAGTTGGGGTGAAATGTAACTGTATATGGCAGGTGTTATTGAAAGTTCTGTTGAATTCTAATCATGTTTTCTAGTTGTGTTTGTAGTTACCATATCTAACTCAGATCAAATTTTAGTCTCTTTCTTTCCACTTCTTTTATGCCCACCTGGGAGCTTGGCTTTTCATGGATAAAGATGACGTGGCTTGTATGAGCTTGTGTTTTGGCTTCTAGATCTTSTTTACGTAACTATTAATATATTCTGATTGCTTTGTCAAAAGTTTGTTTATGAGCAGCTTGCTTGGCAACTCTCTTTTTTCCAGGATGATGCARTCTTTAGGGAGTGAAGCAACAAAGTCAGAAGACGCCTTTATGCTGCTTCAAGAAACTCAAGAATCTGTTAGGCTTTCATTTTTGAACTGTTTGCTTGATTTTGCTGGTATGGACACGATTACTTGCTGCCTGTTATTCACTTGTATTCTGTTAACTTATGATCCATCCCTATGATGCACATAATTAGGTCATCTGGAGCAGATTGGAAGCAAGCTCAGTCAGAATAGATCATATAAAGAAAGCCCATCCTTCCAAAATGGATATCCTCTTGATCTAGAAGAAAATTCATTTGATCCTCTCCCTGGAAGTATAANTCAGAATAGATCATATAAAGAAAGCCCATCCTTCCAAAATGGATATCCTCTTGATCTAGAAGAAAATTCATTTGATCCTCTCCCTGGAAGTATAACTCATCCACACCAACAGCTGTTGATGGTCTTGAGTAACCTTGGATTTTGCAAGGATGATCTTTCTCATGAAATGCAAACACATCTGGATGCAGTCCAGGTACATTTGTGTAGATGCTCTTTCATCCTTTTCATGCAATTAATATCTGGGGTAATTGTTGTATAGTACTGTCCCACAGAGTTCATAAGGTTTTGATAGAGCAGAACATGTGGTTCAATACAAGCGTTTGACTATTAAAACAACCCTCAATGATAAAGTTTTTTGTTATTTTTTTTGGGGAGGGTCTTTGGACCAAAATCATTTCAGATGATGACTGTGAGAAGTAGGTAATTCTAGTTTTAGTTTTACCAAAGAGGGAAATATTGCAATGAATATGGGACATCCCAATTGTTGCATGTTAAATGGTAGTCACTAGACTCACTATAGTAGTCCGTCAGGCTGCTCTTAACATAATCCACAACTCAATTAGGCTGATAGCTATACTCCATGGACAAAACATATTTTTGTCAATGTGGTTTTTTGAATGTGAAAAATTAAGTCACATTAATATGGTTTAGTTTCCTTAACAATGTTACCATCACCATTATTCTTCATCAAAGAAATGGCAGACTTGCTGGCTGAACATTTTGTGGCAGTGTGCTTTCTGTTGGACAAGCTCATGTGTGCATGATATGCTATTTTTCGTATGTCCAAATGTTCTATTCTCTCTCTATGCCATCTTTGTAAAGCACTTTATACTCACAATTTTATCAGCTTCGAGGAACCATTTAATCTATTAGGTGGTGGTAGCTTATGTTTTTGACTTTTTTTATCGAACAAATTTTGAGTTGTTTAACATTTTCCAAKCGTCATTGTTTAGCTTATTCTTGGCTATATGTGGTTGTGTCCAGTGTTGATGCTTCCAAGTTTGAATGRAGTTRTATATTTAATTCTTGTAGGGTGAAAGATGATGAGGACAATGATATGGAAGATTTGGTTAGGTCTTTCTCTGGGCTTGAAGAGAAAGTCCTTGCACAATATACKATTGCWAAGGTGTAGAACAAGATCTGTAACTCAATTCACTTGCAAGTTTTTCCTTTCACAGGATTATGCAAATAATCTCATCAAACATGTGCCTAACCTTTCTTGTTTCTGATAGTTATCAATTAATCTTGATGTTATTAGCTGTTTTGACTGTACGGCGATCCTATATGGGTTTAATC
>NC_037529.1:9631379-9633497 GCF_001531365.2 Cynara cardunculus var. scolymus | reverse complement strand
TGTTCATAACTATAAGGTTTTTGTAAGAATATGCTCATAGGTGTTCATAAGAATGCATTCATAACCATATGGTGTTCATATGTCTTCAATAAGATTGTTTGTAGGTGTTCATATGCCATGATCTTTTCCACAAATACCACTGTTCAAGAATGTTCACCTATGTTTACTTTTATTCAGTTTTTCATTTATTACAAATATGTTGTGATTAATTTAATCCATAGATTTCAAGGATTAAAGGCTAAGATTGATTCACATAGTTAA
The DNA here is from genome assembly GCF_001531365.2 of Cynara cardunculus var. scolymus. Lineage (NCBI taxonomy): Eukaryota > Viridiplantae > Streptophyta > Magnoliopsida > Asterales > Asteraceae > Cynara > Cynara cardunculus. The sequence goes on along the minus strand of NC_037529.1, from coordinate 9,633,236 downwards.
CACTAACTATGAAAACTAATTATATCAAAAATAAAATAGCATGTAAATGTTAATAGTCATCGATCTGTTTACATATATATTTATTTATTAAATGAACTGCAATGCATCCACTTAGGCTCTGATTTAATTGGGCCCTGCATAGTACCCAGTTGAGCAATCAGGTGGTAGAAGGTTGCTCTACCTCCTTGATCAGCTGACACGTTTTAGAATACCGATTAGCTTTAAGCCGTTGGAAAACTCAAACAGCTCTTTGCTTCCTGTTCCAGGCAAATCACATTAGAACAGCTGCTGTGAACTATTTGTTGGATGCTGGAGTACAATGGGGAGGAGCACCTGCAGTGAAAGTGAAGAATCATATATTTAGTCCTTGAGAGTATGCTTTTACTATCTTTAGTTTTACCTTTCCATCGTGCTTTTGCAGGGTGTGCGGGATGCTTCTGTGGAGTTACTGCACACTCTTGTAGCTGTGCATGCAGAGGTATATTTTGTTGCCTTTTCTACTTATCACATGCAGGGAGGATTTTTTTTCTTTATGTAGCTAAGATTATCTATATGGTCACAATTAGCGCATGCGCATTGCTACTGTGATTGCAAATCAAGGTTTGAATATGGGCTGAACTTTGATCATAGGTCTCTGCTGGTTGTAAACCCTTGCTGGACAAGATACTTCAAGTTCTTGTCGAAGGCCTAATTGACACGTTACTCAGCCTTTTTCATGAACATAAAGACACTGATATAAGGATATTGGATGCAAATGGTTTCTGAAAGCTCATGCTTGAGGTAAAATTTGATCTTTTAATTGATGTTACTTGTAACCACTAACCAACCAGTGATAATCAATTTTTTTGATAAAAATGTTCTTTCACAAAAATGGAAAAGTATTGCGATTTCTATGATATCTTGTCACAGGGTTGTCTTTTGCCAATTTTATAACAAATATTTTGGTAAGTGAAAACTTAGGAGGATTTTAATATCTTTCTTGCTGAATAGAATGATATAAGAATCCATATTTTTTACGGACTACGATATCATGCCTTACAATCTCCTCAGCAATATTTTTAAATACCACAATGATGTAATCTGAGATTGCTGGGACACATGCCTTACGCAGCTTGAATACTTGGAGACGATATTAAACCAGTATTTCACTCCTGATGCGGGCAAATCTCTCAAGTCATTACAAGGAGTAATATTGGAGAAAGCCACCGAGAGCTCGTCCGAAGCCAGTGATATACTCCAAAGCATCGTCGCCGTGCAACACGTGGAAGTGACGATTTGCTTGCAGATGACGGCGTATCACCAGATGAGCTGATCGTAAGAAGCCCCTCCTTTTTGTCTCTTTTTACACAAAAAATGAGGATGTTGTTACTGAATTTGGCTGTGTTATATGTTGTTAGGCCCTCGCCCAACAGTGTAGCAGTGAGCTGCTAGAATCGGAGCTCAACAGGACTCGGATCAACACAGCTTGTTTTGGCGACTCACTTCCATTGGACTCTACAGCAGCTAAAGCTGGAGCTGGTTATGGTTCATTTAGAGATTCTCCAAGCAGGAATTATGGAGGCAAGCAGGGTGTGGGTGTGGGTGTGGGCTCGGGCTCCCCAAGTTTTTCAAGGCAAAAAAGGAGATGAGTTATTATTTGTATTAAATACATGAGAGGTCAACTGCAACTGTATTTGTGTGTAGATGTTTTCACTTATTTTGTTACAARAATTAGCATTCTTTCAACTTGTGCTGTTTGAAGGGTTTTTGTACATACCAAACCGAATCATGCTTCTTTGCCCGATGTAATTTTTGGTCAGTTTTATGTTCATTGGTCTCTTTATTCTCTTCCTACCATCAACTTTTGGATGTAGTATG
>NC_037529.1:9621572-9631289 GCF_001531365.2 Cynara cardunculus var. scolymus | reverse complement strand
TATGTTCATTGGTCTCTTTATTCTCTTCCTACCATCAACTTTTGGATGTAGTATGGTCAACATCTTTTCATGGTTTCTCAATTGCATGCAACAAGGATATCCAACCCGCTATGCGAGCTGATCAATACCAATGCAACCATCCGCTTCACAAGTAGCCCGAAGTCATCGTATTTGAACCCCTTTGGCCATAATTTTTTTTATTGTACAAGCCGAAGGTCGTTACGGAGATACTTCTTTGTTATATCCTATGAGGTCTCCTGTGTTGGTTTGATTTCGTTTGGTTACAATAAATTTATCAAATGAAATAAAAAATAATGGTAGAAAATGCAAGCAATAAACCTATCATCATCAGCTTCAAAAGATAGAATGGGGTTTTTCCCTTTATAAAACACAGAAAAATAAGAGTTTGTTTTGACATAAATAATATAAGTATGCTAATACAATATAAACCCAACCATTTTGTTAAAGAAAACTACCAAAAGCAACACCACCAATGGAAAGGTAAAGAAAGTCCGCTTCGTTCAATGCACAAAAACTAGCATCAAATCAATTTCAATTGTTSGTAATACATTGAGTTGGGGGTTAGAGATACAGAGATGGGCTGCTACATATGTTGATATCACCTCTCACCAGATAAATATATAGATGTGATACCCTTTTGGTAGAACCCACCCTCAAGCAGTTCGCAATGGAGGAGATACCAAAATCACACCATCGCCTCTAACGAAAAGGAATGGAACTGTTCGCCTTGTGCTCTGCAATCACAATCCAACAATAACCGTAAACACCCACATAACTAATAACCTGCTACTTACTGCTAATAATATACACACAAAAGAAAGGAAAAGAACGCATACCCGGACAATCTCTTCATAAGTTTCGTCATCAATCTCAACAGTCGTGACAATCTCTTCAACATCCCCAAGAATCATGTTCAAATGCTGATCGTAAGCCTAAATGTTGCACATCAACAGTCAAAAGATAGATAACTACTCAAAGTTAATAAGTAACAGCAAACCATCAATTAATCCCCATGCCAGACAGCAAAATACTGAAACTTTTCTAGACTAGTCGACAACTTTCAACTTTACTACTACTTTGCGTTTGTACAGTACTCAGAGTGTGATCATAACAAGAACAAGGACTGTGAAGCAACATCATCTAGAAACCCAAACTGATTATATCTTAATTAATCATAAATCCATGAGTTCTATGGTTCACCTGCTTAGCATTATGCGCGAGAATAATAGTCCCCCTTTATGATTCCCCAATTGGAGAACTCCCTAGACATACACATCTCGTTCACTCCTCTACAAGGGTTTCTTCTACATACATATTCTCTCTTTTACTTATTTCAGCCTTCTTATCTTCTATATGTAGTTATGATCATATTACAATATGCCCTGTTTGGCAACACATCATATCTAGATCCCAACCAAAGGCAAAGCCAACACATTGCTAAAGAGAGAGAGGTTTTCTTTCAACAAAGTATGGCAATAATTGGAAAATTGAGAGAGATAAAAGCAATCTCCATAACAAGTCTCTCCACTTGATGGGTTTGTCTCAAGACCTGGCAATGGGTCAAATAGGGTGGACCCGTGGGAATACCTATTCAACCGGCAGGTACAATGGGTAGGGCGGTCAGGAGGACCACCATGGCTCCTCATGGGTACAAAAATACTCATTAATGTTTCCAAAACTATGTATGGTCGCATGCTCTCCTTGTACTTGTACCAATAAAACCATGAAACAAAAAGCCACTTTTAACACAAGAACAATGTAGATCAACAGAACAAAGTTAAAATAAAATCAATCGAACTGAAGTGAACATATTCTAAACACAAGTTACAAATAGAACTTGCAAGACACATAGAACACAACAACTAAATTAGTCAACAACAGCATTTTGTATTTGAGTTTTTAGGTTTTTACTTTCCATTTCTACAAGAACGTTTCAAGGATAAACTAGTAACAAACAATTATACTACCAAAAATATATGCATATGGGTACATCCACAAGTACCACGAATTAAGATCATCAAGTGAGGCAAATTTTGCCTTGTGTAGTCTGTTTCCATTTGCCTCACATCGTGAAAATGGGATGCAGAAATCACTTTGAAATATACACATACAGATGAAATCATGTGAAATAATACAAAGAAATTTATATTTTCATATTAATTTAACTGAGAAATTAGGGGTCAAAAGCAACTGCCGGAGAAGTTCCTCATACACAACACCAAATTTCAAATCAAGTTTTCCATACAAAAAAACAATAGACGGAGGATTAATTAGAGGAATTCAAAATTCCCTCGTCATCTAAAAGTAAACCTAATGAAATCGAATATGCTAGAGCGTGAGCGAAAGAGGCATACATGGAGCTTGCCACGGAGTTCACGATCAGAACGAAGTTTGACGTAGATACGCTCGTCAAGACTGAGCCTAATGAGATCCAGAGGCTCCTTCACTGCACTTTCCTCTTCGGTCGCCATTGCTGCCGATATCTCTAGGTCTTTGTGAAGGTTCTATGATTAACCTACTTTTTCACATTCATTTCCAACTGCATTTATCATTCGACATTGCTCAACTTTTTCATAAATCATAATTTGAATTTTTTTTTTTTTAATCTTAAAAGATCTCAAGATTAAATTTATAGTTAGTTAAGGATTTGGTCCCTAAACTTCATTTATTACAGAAAAAGACTCGTTGTTCGTTGTTTTGAAACGAGTTGTTCCCTTGCTCAAACAACTATTTATTTTAACCTGTTAAATCAACGGACGTGATTAGCACACACTCTCTCATCCATTCTTGTTTTTGGCTTTTTCTACTTCTTCAACAGTGCATGAAATTTGTTCAAGTAATGCTTGTACGGTTGGTCATCGATTATAACATTATGCTTTTACTTTAGTGTAATGATCTACCCTCATTTTATGCAAGTTCATTTGGCATATTACTTGTGCCTTGTAGACTGAATTATGTGGGTTTGACTACCATTGTCATTGTAACAACTCGTTTTGTGCAACTTTTATTAACATCAAAACATCCATTTTTATCGTCATATAAAACAACCAAAAGACATTGATGGGATATGCATACTTTTAGGTTTATATTTTGTTTGTAATAAAGTAGAGGGATCAAAAATGTAAATACCATCAAGGTATATATATAGCTCCCTAGTCTCTAGAGTAGGTCAACTCCTTGTTGTATTATCAGCGTATTATTGAGAAGTGCCGCCAAAGGTAAAACCAGTATTTTGTATTCCATATTTTGAATCAATAGAAGCAGATTGATTTGCTATTTCCATTGTGTTAATGTTATATTATTGTTTCTTGTAATCATCAAGGTAAACAACAATTGGTACCAGCATAGAAGATCAGCATTGGAAGAAGACTCAGCCTCATTTCTTGAAAAATTACGTATGTGAGTTCTAGTTCACTGTTTTATTGGCTTTTATTCAGTTTTGGGTTGTATCTCGAGAATTAAAGTTGTAAGGCTTTGATTTTCGAGCCTATATATCCTTAACTGAAAGGTTCTAGACTGTATTTGTGAAAAATTTCAAAATCTGCCAAAAACCTTAAGAAATGCCAAGTTACCGCATCCTTATTATTATTGTTATCGCATAGTTTTGTGCGACAACTAGGTTTTATCGCATCACTTTGATGCGACAACTTCTTGTTATTGCATAAACTTGACCCGACAACCTAGACTTATCGCATTAGCTTGACCCAATAAAACCCATTCATCGCATCAGTTTGACCCAACATAAACACTTTATCGCGTCCTTTATATGCGATAAGTTACTGTTCATACCCCGTTTCATGTGATAAGTTTGGTGCGACAAATTTAACCTGACACGTTTATGTACGACAAGGTGGGTGCGACAAGTTTAAAGTGCGAGAAGGAGTAGGGTGTGACAAGTATTGGGGTGGCACAAGTTCCACAAGTGGGGTGCAACAAACAGTTGGGTGTGACAAAAATTACCAGTTTGTGTTTTCTAAGTTATTTTTTTGAGTATTTCAACCAGATGATCTACAATTAATTGATTATTAAGAACAATGTCATCTCGAGAGGCAATGGCTATCGGTTCTGACACAAAACCTCATGTCTTGTTCAGAGGGGATTATCCTCAATGGAAGGACAAATTCCTTGATTTTATCGACATACAGAGACTTGGTCCTTTGATGAGAGAATCCCTGAGAGATGGACCAGCCGTCTTCATGGACATCATACTGGCTACTCCTAATGTCAATCCGCCAATCCTTGTACAACAACAAGTGTCGAGAGAGTATGCTTCCACAACAGAGATGGAAAAGGTACGAATTGATGCTGATAGGATGATAAAGTCCTACATTCTACAAGGTCTACTAAACAATATCTATACCAATATAGATAGTCACAAAGAAAGTGGGAAGACCATGTGGGACCAGATAGAGAAGCAGATGATAGGGAGCAGTATCGATGCTCAAATCAAAGTGACTAACTATCTCAAAAGCTATGAGAACTTCAAGCAGAGAGAAGGTCAGATGCTTGAGTCTGTATACGAGAGGTTTTGCAATCTATTGAATGAGCTTAGAAAGAACGGGATATAGAAGACTCTGATAGAGAACAACATCAAGTTTCTGAGCAATCTTCAACCCGAATAGAAGAGATTTGCTTCTCAGATTAGTCAGAGCAAGTCTCTATCATAAATGGACATTCACGTTGTTTATGAGACGTTGTTGCAAAATGAAGAAGAAGTTTTTGGGAAAATTGAAGGCAAGAAGAAGAGCGAGAAATCATCGGTGGATCCCCTAGCTCTTGTTGCTGTTGAAAAGGGCCAGAGGTATGCTTCCAGAAGTTTAAAGGCAGAGAAGGAAGACAGTGAAGAGTCCGACTCTGACAAAGCAGATAGTAGTTCTGACTCCGACTTGAACGACATCAAACAAGCTATGCTCCTTCTGACAAAGGATTTCCAGAAGAAATTCTACAAGAATCCTTTGTTTAACAAACTAAGAACCTCTTCAAGTTCAAGGAAACCCGATTCGAGTTCAAGGAAACCTGAATACAAGAAAAGGATGGTTGAATTGAAAACTGAGGAACTTCAGAAGTGTTATAACTGTGGAAGGACCGGGCATTATGCTAAGGAGTGTCAGAGCTGGTCATCAGGGACTCTAACTACTACAAAAACAAGATGCTCCTGGCAAAGCAGAAAGAAGCAGGGAAAGCACTGATGGCTGAAGATGATCATTGGCTTCAAATTTCAGAGAGTGATGATGATAACGAAGCATACACACATATCTTTTTCATGGCCAATGACTCAGACGCTAAGAGTTCCGATGATGATGAGATGATGGATCTTGCAACTCTGATTCTTCCAAGGTACATTCTATGTCTCTATTTGAGGAAAAGCTCATGTATTTAATGAATAAAATAATTGTTTTTGAAGGCAAGCTCCAAAAAGAAAAGAAACTGAGTGCCTCTTGGTGAACCAAATGTAAATAAAATCATGAGCTAATTGTCACTCTCTCATGTGAAAAGGCTCAAAATGTTTCTAAGACCCTGACTGAACATCTATATTAGTTATCAGATAAGTTGATTATCTCGAAGAGAGAGGCGAATGAATGTGCTTTAATGTACAAAATGTACGTTATAAAAATTCTAATTTGATTTATAAACTTCAGAATCCTGAAGAAATATTTGCAAAAAGAGGTCATACGGATCAAATGATTTTAATGAACAAACCAAAGGAATTCTTATATTATCAACCCAAAGCTGGCTTGGGGTTTTAAAACCCGAGCAACTTGGAAAAGGCGGTTTCACAAGTTCCTACATTATATAGTTATCTTTACATGAAACTAGATCCTAAATATCGAATGAAGTTCACTCCATCATCTTCTGAAGTTGAGGCAAGAGAAGATGCCAACAGGAAAAGACTGGACAGAATGCAACTTTCTTTTGTGTATTCTAGACTGAATGAGTCATATCCATATGTCAGACAACCTCTGTCGGATGACTACTTTAGAAGCTACACTAAGGAAAAACTTTCCCAAAGTGAATCGGAACATACAGAAAATCATATTGAACCAAAAGTGTATGTTTCATCTTTTCTTGAAGAAAGGATTTCCACAAAAGTTTTTGAAGAAGAACATGATCAAATGCTTTTAAAGATTAAAGATCTTGAACTGTCTGTTTCAAAGGCTTCTAAAGAAAAACAAGTTCAAGACCCTTAAAATGTTCCTTCTTCTTCTAATTCAGATAAATCTTAAAAAGCTTTTGTGGGAAATACATTTCAACAGTATACTCCTGATATGCCATCTACTTCTGGCTCAACCTTTTTTTATGATATAGTGAAAACATTCGATGAAATGGATTTCTCTGCCTATATGAATTCTGATGAGTGTTCAAACAAAGAGATTGATAAGTTTGACATGACTTCTAAAGAAAAGATTTATGTTGACATCAAGAAATTAAAAGGAAAGAAAAGGAAATTCCAGTTCCGTTTTACAAAAGGAAAAAGATCTAAACAATCTAAAAAGTTCCTGAGAATACCTACTACTTCAAAGGTAAGTTTAAAAGGAATTCTCAGAAACAGAAAAGAACTGGAAAATTTTCTCCAAAACATACATATAAGTCTCAATCTTCTGATTCTGGCTTTTCTGATGTCTCAGATTCTGGGCATAAAGGAAAATCAGTGAAACAAGTGTGGAGGGTGAAGAAATCTCCAGAAGAAAAAGAGAGAGAAAAATCATTTAATTTTGTTCCCATTGTTAGAAAGAAAAATTTAAATTATGTAGACGATTGTAATGCTTTTGATCAAACATTTACTTTACATACAAAATTTATTCAATGAAGCATTTAATCGATTTGTCTAGTAACAAGATTTGTTATTCTACATGTGGATTATTATTGACAATAATTATGCTTGTGATTGGTTTGACACATATCATGTTTCTAATTATAAAAATCCTAAACCAAAATTGTGGAAACCTAAACCAAAACTGACCCTTAAGTCTAACAAGAAAGGACCCATCTTTAAATGGGTACCTAAATCTACTTAATTTGTTTTGTAGAACGATCATGTGTGGTATCTCGAGTCATCCTGTTCTACATAGTCTAGGCTTTTAGTTACTGATGTGTCTTGTTGTTTTTAGACATTTGGAAATATAAGGTACGTACTTTTTGATTTATGGTTATCTTTGCAATTTTAGTTGTTGGCGTACAAGGAAGAACGTTTATTCGCAACTCTATTATTTTGGTATTTAAGACAAAGAAAATCGAGAGGGTACGAGATAACACTTCGACTATGAGTGGACATGCACACACACAAGAGTTGCTACATTGATCTAGTTTGCAATGTCAGGAGTTGATGTGTATGTCTCATGAAGCATATGCATTACTATGCAATCACTTTAAACAAAGGGGTTGGGCAAAAGATGGTAGAATTGTAAGTGACAAAAAGAAAGTAGCTATGTTTTTTTACAACGATCGGACATAACGAACGTTATAAAGTGATCAAACGAAGATTTCAACATTCCATCGACATTGTCCATAGTTGTTTTCATGAAGTTCTACGGGGAATGATGAAGTTTGCGAGAGGAATTGTCTGCCCAGTAGTGTCTGGAACAAACACGGAGAATATGTCAAATCGACAAAGTCGTTTGAGAGAAATATTTCTGGTAAACTTTGTTTTTATAGTCAAGTACAAATTTTAAACATTTTTTCATCAATGAAGGGTGCAATTGGTGCACTAGACGGTGCAGTCGTGCCTGCTAGTCATCAAACTGCATATAGAGGAAGAGGAGGTGGTCGATGCTACCAAAATATTCTAGGTATTTGTGATTTCAATATGACATTCACATTTGTTTGGACCAGATGGGAAGACATTGCACATGATTCTAGAGTACTAACTAAAGCATTTAACCCAAATTATGGTTCTCCTTTTCTACCCGAAGGTATATATCATTTTACTTATAATTATTTTTTTAATTTGAAATAATGTTTGCATGTTTGCCTGATCAATTGTTGCATGCAGATAAATATTATCTTTGTGATGCTGCATATTCTAGCGCTCGTGGATTTTTAGCTCCATATCGTAACACGAGGTATTGGTTAGTAGATTATCGATGCAGACGTGCTTTAACTAATGAAGAAACGTTCAATCATGCATCTGCACAACTTCAAAATGTCATTGAGCGTGCTTACGGTGTTTTGAATGCTAGATTCCCAATCTTGAAGCAAATGACTCCTTTTCCATTTAGAAAAAAAAATGTGGTCATTGCTTGCTTTCGCGATACATAACTTTATAAGAAAATGTAATATTCGAGATCAACTTTTCATGGAGTACAACGAAGACACTATGTTCACCAATGAAGAATAAGATATTGGAAGCGGAGAAACGGAACTAGATGGATCACAATATGGTGCTAATAACACACAATATATCAAATTGCAAATGGACTAATTTCAAATGTTTAATATTTTCAATTGTATCCAAACTATGATGTTGACTTGGTTTTAGTATAAGGACTTATTAATGTTGTTTTGATTATAACATTTAACTCATATAATTATGTTAATCAAGATATTTTTATTTAAACAACTTTTAAATTGATTTTTTTTTTGTAATTATAAATCATTTGTTCAACATTTTTATAAAACTGATGTTTTATTCAGACAAAAATAAAGATTTGAGGTAAAATGGTCATTTCTGACATTCAAACTGTTTATTCAATACAACAACCGAAAAACAACTTATCTGTTAACTTACAGACAACTATATCCATACAAATCTTTAACAGAAAACGAACTGAACAACCCCTAAGTATCCGTCTGATGCTTGATACGTTAGGATTAGATAAGACATGATTAGATAAGACAAAACTATATAAATTACCCCTAAAAGTTATTTGATGATTTTATATAAGATATAATAGTTATAAATGTCACAAATAAAATAAATAATTAAATAATTTAGGTAATAAACATTTTTACATAATTTTTATGTACATAAATACACACACAAACACACACACACACACACCCCCCCCCATATATATATATATATATATATATATATATATAGGTCCATTCAAGGAAGAATTGAGTAGTTTGTGGTAACCGTGAGATCCAATCTCAATCACAAATCAATAGATAAATTAGAAAATTTATAATTTTGGTGATTTTGAATTAAAGTTTTAATGCAAGGACATTTTATGTATTTTCTCTTCTCTCTCATTCTTTCGGCCACCATCCTCCGATGATACCACTGTGATACCTAAAAATATTGACTCTTTTAAACAAAAGATACAGTATGATACCCAAGCATATATAAGATGTATTATGAATTTATGATACCACTATGTTACATCTTCGATCGACGCCACAAACGACCTCAATGTGATACCCAAGCACATGTACGATGCATTGTGATACCATTGTGGTATCACCAGAGGACGGTGGTCGGAGAGAGAAGAGAAGAGAGATTTAAAATACCAAAAATGTTCTTGCATTAAAATTTTAATTTAAAATTACCAAAATTATAAATTTCTTAATTTATCTATTGATTTGTGGTTGAGATTGGATCTCACGATTACCACAAACTAATTAGTTCTCATTTGATTTGGCCTCTCTCTCTATCTATACTATATTATAAAGCATTTGACTAAAACTTTTAAAAACTCTTAAACTCTTAAAACTCTTAAAAACTCTTAAACCCGTTCATCCCTATCCGATTTCATC
>NC_037529.1:9601404-9614497 GCF_001531365.2 Cynara cardunculus var. scolymus | reverse complement strand
TATATATATATATATATATATATATATAGTACCAAATTTGAGTGAAAAAATTGATCTAATTAATGGTAAGTACAAGAGAGCAAAACAGTAAAGGATTGTATTTCCAAATGACACGAGCATACATTAGCCATTACTAAGAAATTTTCATATATTCAATGATTCAAAGTCTTTTTGATTAGTTTTTGTTATATAAAACCATATGAAACGAAATAATAATAAATTGTAAATCATAAGAATAAAAATAAAAATAAATTATAAAAAGAATCAGATGAAAATCAAAATCTTTAACGAACCATACGGACGTAATTTACTCTATTTTTTGACTTTGGATATCTTTGAATACCCGAATTAAACCCGACCCGAATAGTGTCGAGGGTCTCACCATATGTAACTTGCTTCCTCCCCAAGACGGAAGCTTTAGAAAATCATCTCCCTCTCTCTCTCTCTCTCTCTCTCTCTCACCCCACCCTCCCTCTCTGGTAAAGATGGCGACGCCGATGGCAGAAGACACGAGCTTTGAAGATGATCAACTGGCAGCCATGTCAACCGAAGACATCCAGAGGGCGTCTCGCCTTCTTGATAACGAGATTCGAATCCTCAAGGTTCTTTCTAATATCTGGATCTCTTTCTCGTTGTTTCATATGTAAGTATTTAGCATTTTCTAAAAAAAATGAAATGTTTGTTATGGTACAATAAACAGGAAGAATTGCAGAGAACCAATCTTGAATTGGATTCGTTTAAGGAAAAGATCAAGGAGAATCAGGAGAAGATCAAACTTAACAAACAGCTTCCTTACTTGGTTGGAAATATTGTTGAGGTACTGCCGATATTTCGTTGTTTATGCTATTGACTCTTTTGCTTTGATTCTGTTGATCAAGTAGGTTTGCCGTTTCGATGAGTACTCAAGGGAAGTTATGTAGTTGCAAAACCCTAAATTTAATTGGTTCAGACCCATTTTAACTCCATTTTAGATAAAATCATTCTGTATCCTTGATGATACAAAATTAGGGCTACGTAGATGAGACAAGAAAATATCTAAACTGATATATATAGTGACAACTGAAGATGACTTTGAGATAAGAACTCTGTTCAGTATGCTGAATTTGATATTAATTTAGACTAATGGACCCTGTTGTTCAGGTTTCACTTTAAACCTTGTTTCAAGTACTTTATAAGAAATATTTCTGCTGGAATACTTGCAGTCTTTCGAAAAGCTAAACCACTTCATTTTTAATTGTTGTTAATGGTCACACAGGAAAATGCTTATGCAATTACTAATGCAAATCCTTGCTGATGGATCAATTGTACAAAATCTAACAGGGACATATGAACAATGATATTAACATGTATTACTTTTAACTGTGACTGTTAGGGGAGTCCCACACATTGGCAATAAATGTTCTTTTTCGAAGTTACAGCTGATAGTCCTATTGATGTATTCATTAAAAAATGCTTCTGGGTTTATGTTGAACTAGTAGGAACTTCCTCCTGGACTAAACTCATGAAAAAAATACAAAAACATTTTTCTAACTAAAAGACATCAACCAACTACATAACAGCTTTACTTAGCCTCGGGTTAGTTGGGTCCTGACCAGCTTCTGAAAATTTCATGACGCCACCACGAATCACATGACCTTCACCATTTCATGGACAACCTTAGCTCTGTTGCAACCCCAATGGCGTTAGCTTCTGGTTTAGTATGTTCTACTTGATCCCTTGCTTTGCCTTTAGCAAATGGTTCAGCCCTCTGTATTCTCCCTCTCTAGAGTCTTCTTTACTTCTTCATAGAGATTGTTGAGCTGTGAATATATCTCTTTATCTCATTTACTTTTTGTTTCTTCTGGTGTGGTGTCAATATTATCTTTTGATGAAAACTTGTGGCAGTACTGTTCCATTTGTGAGCGTCACGGTCACTGCTTTCATACATTCCGGCAAATAGATTATGTTGCTATCCTGAATAAGACATTGTTACTCACCTAATCAGCAACAGCTGATGGGACTACTTTTTTGCGGATGCAGCTTATGGAATTTGGATTAATTTGAAGGGCATAAGGGAGTAGTAGCTTAATATGTAACATAAACCTTCATGTTTGTTGTAAAGATATGCCGGCATTATCATGAACTTTATTGTAATCATTAAGTAGCAGCAATAAAAAAGGTCTGCTGGTTTACACACAAGAATCTTATAAAATGCGTTAGTTCTTGCTTTTGCAACTATTGGTTGTGTTGAAGTGCTTGTCTAAACTCAGAAAGACGTGGAGGATGTTTTCTAGATTTTGGAGAGAATCATAAAGTTACATGCCAGGTTTCTGTTACAAGTGTTTGATGTGCCACTATTGTCTTCTTGGGTGCTTCAGATTTTGGAAATGAACCCAGAGGATGAAGCTGAGGAAGATGGTGCAAATATCGATCTTGACTCGCAAAGGAAGGGTAAATGTGTTGTGCTAAAAACATCTACTCGTCAGGTAAAGCACAATACATCATGCATGCTATTTATGTAATTATCTTTTATTGATTTTTCTATATAAGTGAGCCAAATATTTAGGAATATTGTGATCTCTTGCAGTTATAGCCAGAAGTTCTATTTTTCTGGCTTGAGCTAGTGGTCACTAACATGCTCACATTTCTGTATCCTCTGCAGACTATTTTCTTGCCTGTCGTTGGCCTCGTGGACCCGGATAAGCTGAAGCCTGGTGATTTGGTGGGTGTGAATAAGGACAGTTACTTGATATTGGATACATTGCCATCTGAGTATGATTCCCGAGTCAAGGCCATGGAGGTTGATGAAAAACCAACTGAAGATTACAATGACATTGGAGGCCTTGAAAAACAGGCAAGCTTTTTATCTTGATACAATAACTGCAAGCATACACCCCACATACTGATGTTATCWGGTTTGTGATATCCCTTTTGGATCGTATTTTATGTGACAGATACAAGAGCTAGTTGAGGCCATAGTTTTGCCGATGACGCATAAAGAGCGGTTCCAAAAATTAGGGATACGTCCACCAAAAGGAGTGCTCTTGTATGGGCCTCCGGGGACTGGGAAGACATTAATGGCACGTGCATGTGCTGCGCAAACAAATGCCACTTTTTTGAAGCTAGCAGGACCCCAGCTTGTTCAGGTAGCTATATGTACTGTCCCTTAACATACAAAACACTTATTACCCACAAAAAGTGCTTCTGCCGGGTTAGATTTAAAGAATTTCAGGTGGTAATGTGATTAGATGGGCATAATTGCATGTTCATTTCATATGTTTGTATCAATTGATATCATCACAAACCATTCTTATCTACATATGGTTATGTCAATAATTCTACATGCAGCAACAAGAGAATGCAGCTATACTTTGCATTTGAATCATTAACTACAAGAAACATTTGCATTGTCAGAATGAGTCTCCGCCTGAACTTTTTGCATGATTTAAGGGGTAGTTGATGCATTTTGTAGGATTTGTTGTAACTTATACTCTTAAGCAGTTCTTAGGATCATGGAGTTAAAATCACCAGCATAGCAGACTGTAGAAAACCAGCTTCCATATTGCTAATAAATTGATCGGTCATCTAATGCAAACCACTATTAGATTATGTCTAAATAAACGTGCCAACCTCATGGTTGTTATAGATTATATTCAGATTTGTGCTATTTCTTGGATGGATTCTTGCATTTTGTATTTAGTAATGCGAACGACGTGTTCTGCACTGATGAATCTTTATATAATGGACAGATGTTTATTGGTGATGGTGCAAAACTTGTTCGTGATGCATTTCAACTGGCCAAAGAGAAATCACCTTGCATCATTTTTATTGATGAGATTGATGCTATTGGTACAAAACGGTTTGATAGGTATGTATATCACTGTTCTGTTTGCAGTATGTCCCCTCCAATCCTTTATCAAAAAATATATTTCCCCCACCACTGTCAATAGCATTAAAATAATTTGTTGGAGATGTGGGTGGGCGGCAGAATATTTTCATAAAGCTATTGTTTATTCATACATCTCCTTGATACAAGTCTCATGTGATTGCAGTGAAGTTAGCGGAGATAGGGAAGTGCAGCGAACTATGTTGGAACTACTTAATCAGTTGGATGGTTTTAGCAGCGATGAGCGGATAAAGGTACTTCTTTCAATCTCAAGTGGAAGTGTGAAACTATTAAGCTTTGTTATTTCTGAGTCGATATGGGCTTACGAATTTTCTTTTTTGTGGCTTACAATAACTGCATTGTATATTGTGGGATAATTACATTTTTATCCTCTGAACCAACAAAGTAAAAAAGAACTTTGTTAAGATGAACCACGGAGAGAGAAAAAAGTGGACAACTGATRATATAACWTCTAGTTTCACCAGGTCCTGCTWAGAGGTGCTTTTCACCAGTCGCACCCTACTCTTCACGTCTATACTTGTTGCTACATGGCGAGCTCTAAAATTTAGAGCATCAAACTAGCAGAAACATGCAGTTTGTAGATAATGAGTACTTTCCAAGTTCGATCCTGTAACTCGAATCAATAATGCAAAAACAATTTAAGAATCCTCGGATTTAGCTGTTTTGATAAATGTCATCTGATTTTGACATCATCTCATCATTTCTTTTATTGTGTTGGCGAGTAATGGAAGTGCTATTTTAACTACCACATTTTTTGGTGAGCTGGTGCTTACCTGCAGTCGCTTTTTTCATGTGAGAACTGCAGGTGATAGCAGCAACAAATCGGGCTGATATTTTGGACCCTGCTCTTATGCGTTCTGGTCGGTTGGATCGTAAGATTGAGTTTCCACATCCTACTGAAGAAGCAAGGGCGCGGATCTTGCAGGTATCCTTTAATGAAGATGTTACTGGTTATATGCATTAAACTTGTTTAGCATGGTCATTGAATTATATTTTCTGTATTGTAGATACACTCCCGGAAGATGAATGTTCACCCAGATGTCAACTTTGAAGAGCTGGCTCGGTCTACAGATGATTTTAACGGGGCACAACTGAAAGCCGTTTGTGTGGAAGCAGGCATGCTTGCTCTTCGACGTGATGCAACAGAGGTAGCCTCCGTCCCATCTCTCTGTGCATTGGCGGTAATAGAAAATAATTGTTATTATTTCTACATGTTTCTGAAATAAGATAAAGAGGTACGTGGTTGGATGTAATGGTACAAATTGACCTGGCGCCAGTCTGCCATTTATAATTTGATGGTGAAACTGGGAACAACCCTTTATTTATGAAAATGCAATCTGGCTAAAAACTCTTTGTCAATCTTGTAGCGGTGAATGAGGATTCAATTATATTGTTTGTGTTACAGGTAAACCACGAAGACTTTAACGAAGGGATCATCCAAGTTCAGGCTAAGAAGAAATCAAGCTTAAATTACTATGCTTAGGTTGTGATTTTGGCATTGCATTGTACGACAAGTTCAACAACTACTTTTACCGTAAATTTAGTTGTATAAGATTTCACATCTTCCTTTCGTCTTGTGTCGAATCTTGCAGCAGTTGCTTTTATATGGTTCTTTCAGTTTGGGACGATTTGGGCCCAAGGACACTTGTCTTGTGTATATCTTGTTTATTTTGCTTCTATTTTCTTTCTTCTAACCAGATTCAATTCAGTTTTTGGTCTCAATCGACAGCTTAACTATTGCTTATTAGATATGGCTAAAGTTCGGAAGTCGGTCTTCCTTTGCGATCAAGCTGTTACACTTTAAATAATATATAGTGACCATCATATACTACGAGAAAAGACAGAAGGTCACTTGGAAGGGTTGTCTGTTTCCAAATGTTGAATGATAAGAACTTGTAATTGTCATCTTGAATCAACCAAAATATAGCAGAACTGAACCAAACAAAATGCAAAAGCAATTAGTTTCTGAGAATGATATATAGCAGCACAAGGGTTTGTCGTTGCTTTTTATGGTTGTACATAACAATCAAGTTTGATAAACACCACACCTGGACCTCAAATTATAATTTTGTTTTAACATTTGACCTCTTTTAGCCCGTATGCCAAATACAGAAAAGTTGGATCGGTTGCTCCTTCCTTGTAGTATGCGAACACCATTGTCCCATCGTCGTGCATGCTCTCCCCTACAAAACTGCACAAACCAAGATTTCACTTCTCAAATGCCATCCGTAGAAAAAACATGAGAGAATAAACCTTAAATAGAGGGCAAATAGAGGCCATGCCCTGAGGATCTTCATGACTGTTATATTTAGGATTCCATGGGATTAGTCAAAGTATACGCGAGCTGGATGGATACCCATCGTTACAAAAAAACATAAGAATAACTAACGTTGTGCTGGATTATTCATCAGCACCCTCCTTTCTATCCGACATGAAGAAACTGAGCTTTGACTTTTGCCTTCCGGTTGGCCAATTTTTCCACAAGTACAGTTCAGAACATAAGTCAAACCGAATTACATGTTTTCTGTGGTCTCAAAGCAGCCACTTTAATTTGTATATCACACATGGTGATGAAACTTTATGTTCAAAACTTTTCTACATACATGGATGTCGGAAAAACTTAATTATGAAATAGAGATCTGAACTTCCATACAGTTGAATAACTTACAACTGAAGGTCACCGAGCTTTGACAGAAGGAATTTGGTGGCTCCTTCGATATTCTTCTTAAAAGCCTCTTGCTTTTCGGGTTCCAACTTGGGTGTCAACAATTTGATGTACTTCTTGATGTATGCAATGCAACAAATTGCTTTTTGTCAAACGGCGGTTGCTCCTATAAGATAGTAAGGAAACAATTTTATTCATAAATTAAATAACAAGATTAAGAAGCATGATCAATAATCAATTGCATAGATTTGGGAACGTACCTGAAGTCTGAAAGTATCAACTATATCAACTACCTTCACAGCTTGGTCATCTACCCCTTCCTCATCCTCACCACCTTCAGCTGAAGGGTTAGCACCAATATCTACACTAACTACACCTTGAACTACCCACTAATGGAAGAAAGGACAAAGGCAATGTTATATTAGTCGAAAAATATACTATTGACTAAGGGATGCCGGGTTGCTGATAGAGTCCAGCCTCCCCGGAGATCAATGATTCAAACCTCACCAAATGTAAGGGGTGTGCATGAGTATTTGCCATATATAAATATATATATACTTCATATATATATATATATATACCCCACACATATATATACATACACATATATATACACACTCATACACATACGATTGATGGATTTGACATCAAAGGTACAAAGTCATCCTTTTTACCTTTCCTTCTACTTCCCATAGCATTCCGTTCTCAATTTCCTTGTAGGGGAAGGAGTCAGAAAGAAGCTCATCACCTGAGATTTCACAAGTGGATCAAGTATAACAACACAAGAATCGAGTAAAGATCACACTTCATATGATGGAGAAAATTAACTTCTTCAAACCATCCAAGAACATGCCAAATATTTGACAAAACACGTAGTTCAGTTTGACTAGTTGTCAAGTATCTCTAAATATCCTCCAATAATCTTGTAAATATAAACCAATATCATCAAATTTGTTACGATAACAATAGCAGATAGACCAAAGGGTCACCAGTGCCTAGCCCTTCCTGGAGGTCAAGAGTTCAAACCTCATCAAAGGTGAAAAGTGTGTGTGAGTATTTGACGTATAGAAATATTATATACTTCAAAAATAGAATGGCAGATTGGTAGCTTTAACTAAAAAATGTTACAAATTTTCATGCAACATCCCAAAATGAGAACCGCATGAACTTTTAAGGACGAGGGAAATATCCATCGAAGGACAAGTTTGGCACTCTTAAGCCAGCTTATGGTACTGACTGCTCAGCTTAACCAAAAAGTGCCGTTTGACATATCATAAGCTAGCTTTTTCTGATCGCAATGTAGGAACGCTTTTTTGATAAGCTTGCTTCTAAGCCAACTACGTTATGAGCCAGTTGTGCCAAACACAACGTATATCAATAATACAACTATAATCAAAACGCACCCATCCAGTTGAAATAACCTCTTGTGGGATTTACATTCAGTTTGTAATTAGGTTCTCAGATCCACCAACTAACGCGATCTCCAAACACAAAGCTAAGGTTTACGAGTAGATTTTAGTATTTTACCATTCTAACACATAATGCATTCTAGAACTAGTGAGCAACTTTAATAGCAATCAATAGAAGAGGAACATAACAAAAATAATATATTTTCAAGTTCTAATACAGCCAGTAAACTATTAACCAATCAATCACTGGAATCTATATCATATAGATGACTACATTAGGAACACTTCCATTCGATTAAAGACCTCAAGCAATAACGGTTCAATTTGATAGTCTTTCTTTATATCTAAACAAGTGGTTCTATCATATGTTTATGCTAAACATATGCTTTGACTGGGTTCAAGCAAAGAAATCGATTATACTATTAAACCAAAACTCATCATATACACACTGCCTTAACCATCAAAGACGATGCTAACCCTTCTGGATCAACCTCCATAAAGTCTGACAACTAAAAACGAAAATTGGATAAACCAAAACCCTAATCAACCTCCGAATACTACATAATTGTAGGCTTGTGGGAATACGAAATTTAAGATAATCACAAGAAAAGAGTGAACACCAAACTACAAATTACGAACACCGAACAACACATGCATATAATAACAACAATCTGCGTACTATAAACGCAAAACGAACAAAAATATGAGCCTCTTTTTAGCAAATTCAATGCAATAAATAGAATTTAGAAGCAGCAAAGTAAGAATCACAAGTGTTACCAGTTAAGAGATCCTGATATACCAACATGATGATCGATTACTGCAGAAAAGAAAACCACAAACTCTGTGTGCTGCAAACATGTTTCCAGAATTTTCTTTATCAATGCGGAAAAAGATCTATTGAATACAAAAAATCCCCTGATGTTTAGTTAGTTAACAAAAATACCCCTCTTCTTTAAATAAATTCCATTTCGACCCCTATTAGAAGTTTTCCAATTCATGTGAGCAATGATCAATTCAAGGTCATGAGAAAAAGAGTTATGACACTGCAATAAAATAGGTTTTACAATGAAACAACAATATTTAAGTGTCTTAATAAATTGTTTTATGAGTTTGAAGTTTATAAGACCAAATAACAAAACGTCCTAAATAAGAACGTTATAATAAGTTTATAGATCGTTTTTGAACGTCTAAATAAGTTTTTTGTACACTTTTAAAATAAGTGTTATATCAGCTATTTTATAGATAATTTTGAGAAGTGTCCTATAAACACATTTTTTATTGATTTTTTTTATAAGCAGGCCTGATCCTGGGCACGTGCAGCCCATTCGACCATACATGGCATCAAAGCCCAAAAATACATCAAATTTTTATATAATATTAGTTTTTGGTGTTGGGGTTTAATAATTTGAGACTTGGGGGCTTTAATTATAATAGAGGCTCAACTGACCAGGCCTATTAATAACAAACCCAATAACTTGAATTGGTGACAATAGGATAGACACATCACAGTTTACAAGACCGTTGGTTTTGGCGATTTGAAATTGACGATTTCTATTGTTCTTTGAGTGTTCAACTTTTTTGATTTTCGACGATGATGTTCCAGTTCCAGAGGAAGATGATCAACGATAACGAGTCTAACGACTGCCCATGGGACGATGGTTCGATATTGATGATCAGTTGATGCATTGGCGCATTGCCAACTGCCCGACTATATTTACTCGAATACACGATTGTTGATTAAACTCTCAAATATCAATCGTTCATTGTTTCTCAAATCTCAACCCTTCAAATCTAGATACAGTCGATTGCATTTGTATTTCTTCAAATATGGATTCTGGAACTAGAAATGGAATTGTGGAAGTCGATTGCATTGTTTCTCAAACCAATGTATGATTTTGTTTATAAATTCTAACATAGTAACATTTAATTGATTAATTTTGACATTATGTATTCATGATATTTGCAATTGATACAAGCTCTCTTATGGTAATGGTTGGTGACTTGCTGTCCAATATTGTAATGATGAAAACTTGGGAAAAAAACCCCTATTTTTAAGATGATAAAATTAAAGCTTACTTGTCAATGGTTTCTAGTGATTTTGGTATCAAAATATCAACATTTATCTTGTCTTTATTATAATATCAAAATCCCCATGACAAACTGGTTGGAAATCGACCAAAAATGACTGAAAAATCCAGGAAAAAACTGGGTCAAGCTCACTTTTTTTAGTCTTTCCATTTGATTTTGGTCATATGTTCTATTACTATGAGTTCATTTTTCATTATTAGTTGGGCTTAAATAGAACATGACATGATATTTGTTATTTTGGAGCATAGTGCATACAACATAAGTTGTCATTTTTACACTTTGGTCTTCTGAATTTTGTTTATTATTTTGGTTAAAACTAAATAACTAATTATAATTTTCTTGCCTTTTAAGTTGCATATATTGAAGTAAGGTTCTATCATACTAATTTCAACTTGGAAAAGGGAAACCAGAAAGAAAGAAAGCACAAACTTAATCCAGGTTTTATCCTTCTATGCTTGACTAAATTCCTTGGGTATTTTTTGCTTGATTTTCATAAGATATTAAATATGTTTCCTAAATCACAACCATCAAGTGCACAAAAAAGAAAAAGAAAGAAAAGACAACAAGAAATTACTCAATCTTTACAGGGATCGTTGAATCGATATTTTGTTAGGCAAATATGTATGAAAATCCCATTGAAAATGTGTCTGAAAATCCCATTGGAAATGTTTCTGAAAATCCCAATGATTTTGTTGAAAATATAGAAAATCTGTGTACTGATGAAGTTCTGGACGATGAAAATCTGTGTAATGATGAAGTTAGTTCGAATATTTTTGATCCAAGGATTTGGCATGACTTAAATTGAAAAATAAAAGATTTGTTTGCTTAAAAAGGCCTATAGGATGGGAGATTCAACAACTCCTAGCCATTGCCATGAAACGAGGATGGGAGATTCAACAACTCGACGTTAACAATGCTTTCATACATGGAGACCTAGAGGAGGAGGTTTATATGAAGATTCCTCAAGGGTTCTCGGACAAAGAGGAAACAAGTGTATGGAAACTCAAAAAGTCAATCTACGGCTTGAAGCAAGCATCTCGGAATTGGTACCACAAGTTCACAAAATCCCTTGTTAGCCTCGGTTACTAACAATCTAAGGTTGATCATTCATTGTTTGTGTTATAACCCAGTTCTGACAGTAGAACAATTTAATAAAGAAATTCAAGAGAGATTTGTAGAAGAAGAAGATGAAATAGAAAACAGCCGCCRCTTTCTTTATTGAATGRAAATTACAAACTCTCAAGAACCCTAATCGACTCTCATATGATCTGAATCTATGTACAAGGAATTCTCTATTTGCTYTCGTACATTTTTTATATCTGAAACACTCTATATATAGGCAGTAATCCATGAAACCTGGATAAGATAAGCATTATCCAAAATAGGAATACCCTTATCCAGAATAGGATTATGAAGATAGTCGTCTGAAAGACCAGAGGTTAGTCCAACCAGAGAGGCTCTGTCAAAACAACAGAAGCTCTGTCAACACAACCAGAGGCTCTGGTCATAGAGGCTCTGGTCTATTCAACCAGAAGGGCTCTGGTCCAAAGGACTTGGAGTCCAGAAGCTCTGGTCAATACACCCAGAGGCTCTGGTCCTTGCAGAGGCTTTGGTCCTCACAGAGTCTCTGCTATAGCTCACAAAGGCTCTGATGTCTCTTACAGAGGCTCTGGTCGTCCAACTTGACGTTTTGGCACAACGGYTGATCTTCTTTCCAGACTTGGACGTTTTGGCACAACATCATCTTCAAATGTTCATCCTTAGCCCCGATTGCTTAATAAAACTTTTTAAGATCATCATTAGCATCAATTTGATGCTAACAATCTCCCCTCAAAGTTTTATGAAGCAAGCATCTTCATGAAGTCTTCAGGTCTTCTCCCCTCTGCTTGCTTGACAGAAGCTTTAGTGTGCTTGGTATGGATGGAATTTTGAAGCTCCCCTCTGAATGTAGCTCTGTGGTCTTCAGTTTCAACTCTTAGCTCAAATCAGAATCAATGTGAATGTAACACCACTGATTGCACACGATGCAGCTTTAATTAATCTGCCCACAATCCAGCACAGACTTTGAAGCACAGAATAGCCACTCACCCCAAAAGTAGCAAATTCATCCAAAAGGGGACAGATAACTGTGTAGATTACTTGACAAAACAATGCAAACAGTCTTATGACAAAGAATCTTTTATTGAACCGCAAGTTGAGTAGGAATTTAGCTTTAGAGCTTGTTTCAATTGGGGATAACTTGAATAACCGAAGCAAACACCATTGGAATTGAGAACCGGAGAAAAGATTTTAACATTAAGCTTTATGACTTCAAGAAACAGCAGGTCAATTCAAAAAAAATTGACAGATAAGCTGTTAATGCTTCTAAAGGCAAAACATGAAGAAATCTGCCATAAACATGTAGGATTGGTGTTTACAGACGCAAAAAACTTTAAGCTATTATAGATTCAAAACCATAACAAGAGAAGATGAAATAAGACTCGAGAAATTGGTGATATGTTTGGCAAATAAAACACTAATTGCCTTAGGCTGTGAGTATCATGAACTTTTGCTAAACGCCTTCGCGTAGATTTGACTTTATCAAGGCTCAAAAAAATCGACTGATTCCAAGAAACTCTATAAACCAAAAGATCCAAGATCAAAATAGGTTCGAATTCATCCAAGAACAAATCCCTTAAAAGGAATTTGATTAAAACATTAAGCATATGATGAATCGATGAGTTCTGGGTCCAAACAGCAGTCGAACAGCAAACTGTTCATGAGAGTATATTTCAAGAAAATTGAATCTACTGCAGAAAGATCGTATCGATAGAAGTTAATCGATTTGGCTTTGATACCACTTGTTATAACTCAGTTCTGACAGTAGAACAATTTAATAAAGAAATTCAAGAGAGATTTGTAGAAGAAGAAGATGAAATAGAAAACAGCCGCCACTTTCTTTATTGAATGAAAATTACAAACTCTCAAGAACCCTAATCGACTCTCATATGATCTGAATCTATGTACAAGGAATTCTCTATTTGCTCTCGTACATTTTTTATATCT
>NC_037529.1:9594732-9600984 GCF_001531365.2 Cynara cardunculus var. scolymus | reverse complement strand
TTTTGGCACAACATCATCTTCAAATGTTCATCCTTAGCCCCGATTGCTTAATAAAACTTTTTAAGATCATCATTAGCATCAATTTGATGCTAACAGTTTGTTTACAAATATGGTGATGCTTATGTTGCGGCTCTTATATATGTGGATGATGTGATACTCGTCGGGAATGCATGAAATAGATTGAAAGAATGAAGTCCTATCTTGACAAAGAGTTTAGAATAAAAGATCTTGGCCCCTTGGAAATATTTCTTGGGCATCGACGTGGCAAGAACGTCTGAAGGGCTAGTCCTTAGCCAACATAAGTACACGTTGGACATTATTGAAGATAGTGGGTTGAACTGATGCCCGCCTAGTTCGCTCCCCATGGAACCAAATCTCAAGCTTGACAAAGGAAAAGAAGAAGAAAAGATTGACGCAAGCCAATAGCGAAGACTTCTAGGTCACTTATTTTACCTACAAATCACTCGCCCAGATATAGCCTATTTCGTAAGCATTCTAAGCTAATTCATTGGAGACCCATGATGCGTTCACATGGAGGCTGCAAACAGAGTTTTACGATACCTTAAGACCACCATTCGTCAAGGCATTCTCTTACCAAACACAAACGACACCGACCTTGTGGCTTATTGTGATGCCGATTGGCTCGGATGTCCACTTAGTAGATGATCGAGGTCGGGTTACGCGCTCCTATTAGGGGGAGCCCCAATATCCTGGAAATCAAAGAAATAGTCTGTAGTATCATCAATTCAAAGCAACAAATTGCCGACTTGCTTACCAAACCACTTGGTTCTCACCTATTACAAACGTTACTTGTCAATATGGGCATTCAGAACTTACATGCGCCAACTTGAGGGGGAGTATTGGAAATCATAATTACCTCCTTGATCTCCTCTCCATCGTATATAGCCTTTCCATGTATAACCCACAATTGTAGTCTCCTTCCTTATTTGTCTTACTCTTGTTGTATATGTAAGCCTCATTTGGCATAATGAAATTTACCTTTTTTTTTGTATCAATTTGTATGTAACAAGTGCCCAAATTATTCAGAACTTGGATCTTTCTTGGGTTTTTGGGTTTTGCTTCTACTCCTCTAGTTCACAGAACAAAACTTCAGCTAAGAGCAAAGGCTCATGGTAACAAATCAACATCACATATTGTTTTCAACCCTATGTTCCATGAGTGTAACAAGTATATAGACATTGATTGTCACTTTGTTAGAGAGAGAGTGGTTGCCAAAACTATTCACTTGAAACCCATTCAATTTGCATACCAACTTGATGATATCTTATCTAAGCCGTTGCCATTGTCCAAGCTTCAATCTTTACTGTTCTAGATGGCATTGAAGAACATTTATTCTTCATGTCCATCTTGAGAGAGAATATTACATATGGTTAAGCGAAAGGGTAGATTTGTCTATTCATACTAAAGTGTTTGGTTCGACGATGATTAGATTTTAACTATAGTTAATGCTTCATGTAACAAGAGTTCAGTTAATGTTTTAGTATAAATAAGTGTATTGTGTTCTTTTGTGAAATAATAGAAAATCCTCATCATCTCTATCTTAAATACATATATGTTGTTTTGAATGGAACTAAACTTCTTCGTCGCCATGCTACAAAGAAACATAATCCATATTCACATTATTCACTCCCTCACTATAATATCTACAAAAACCAACAAGTTTATGGTCTTCTCTTTCTAACTAACTAACTAACTAACTAACTAACTAACTATATATATATATATATATATATATAATTACAGAAAACTTTTTGGCAATTTAAATTTTTGATCTGCATCTTTGTTTTTCTTGTTTTGATCCAACAATGACTTTTTGGGTAATCTGTAGTCGGACCCATAACACCCCAAAATTTCCTCAGGTTCCCTGTTTCGTACTCGTCAATATATACCATCCCGTTTAATGTCGTAGATATTTTCTTTTCATTCTGAAAAAGAAAATTTAAAACCTTTTTATTTTATAAATTTAAATTTTATTATCTTTTGGTCCTTGCTTGAAAGGAAGCCATGATTTGAAAGAGAGGGGGGGATAGTTGTCATCATCTCATATCCTCACCCTATTCCTACCCACTTGTACCCTTTAAAAAAAAGGGGGGGGGGGAGATTAAACAAGGGAAGAACGCTTGGAAGGTTCCTCCTCCACCTTGAGAAGAGGAGAAAATCACTGGAGTAGCTGGAAGAATCGGAAAAAGAGAAAGAAAGAAGAGAAGAAGGAAGATCGGGGGGAAATATCTTCTGGTTGCAGGAAAGCAAGAACCGAAGCAAGGAGCTACTGGTTGGACTCGAACTACACACCGCAGTTACTGCTTTGGCCGACGGTTTAGAAGCTGTCCAACTACTGTTAGCGTGCGTATCAGGCAAGATCGAGCAGCTGTCCAAGAGGCTGTTTTGGCGAGGACCACAGGCTGAAAAAGGAATGCAATCTAGCTGCTGTATGCACTCGTATCAGGCTGGAAAACAACAGTTATTCGATCTGTTGTGGGCTTAGGCGGCAACTAGTTGAAAGTATCAGACAGCAGCAGCAGGGGCTACCGATTTTGAGGAGGGCGCAGTCAGCCGAAGCGGTTGGTTTGGGAAAGTTTAGAGGCAGTCGTAGCCGTTATCTGTCGCATACAACAGGCTGCTGGTTGGCCCGTTGCATGCTGCCGCTCTAGATCGTCACGAATCAGCACAACAGCCGTTGGTTTGAAGAAGAAACAACAGCAGCAAGAAGTGAAGCTGCCTCCGTCTTTCCTCATTCAACAACAGCAGCAGCAAGCTGTTTGGGAGCGCAGAAGGCCCGAAACGGACAACAGCTGGCTGTTTGGGCGCGCAGAAGGCCCGAAACGGACAACAACAGGCTGTTTGGGCGCGCGACAAACCAGAAACGGACATCAGCAACTGTTTGGGGGCGCAGAATGCCCGAAACGGACAATAGCAGGCTGTTTGGGCGCGCAGCAAACCAGAAACGGACAGCAGCAAGTGCTTGGGCGCGCAACAAACCCGAATCGGACAGCAACAAGCTGTTTGGGCGCGCAGCAAGCCCGAAACAAACAGCAGCATTGCTGTGTGTTTTTCTTGTTTCTGCACGCCAAGCCCATCAACAGCAGCAGCAAACAGCGCGTCGATAGTTGCTGTTTTCTTCTTCTCGTTCGCCAAAAACAGCAGCAGCAACTATGGCCGAAAGCCACTGCTTTTCATCGTCGTTTCGCCAAAAACAGCAGCAGAAAACAGCAGCCTTGCTGCCTGTTTTATTCGTTTCTGACGGTTCCGAACAGCAGCCTGTTTGCTGCCCATCGTGCCCCACCAGACAGCAAGCAACAATCTTGATTTTAGGATTTCTTCTAAATCCTACAAGGTGAGTTCATTCTATACCCATGTTAGCCTTATAATTAGGTGTGATGAGAATGTTTTGCTAACTTTATACCCTAGTGTGTGTAGAATTGCTAGCTCGATAGGGTCGGAGACTTTAGGCCGAAAGTTTGTGGACTTGGAAGATCCATTATTAAAGATAGAAAGTTTTAGAATGGAGTAAAGGGCTTGATCACTAGGTGGGTTGTATGTTCCGAGTATTGATGATCGTAAAACTCTAAGACTCATATCCTCCATTTGGAGTTGTTTGAGACCACATAGAAATGTTTTCGTTTAATTTGTGACATATGTAAAGTTTCATTTGTGAAATGGCACTAACATGCTTAAGGTACCGTGACTAGGTTATCGCGATAAATGCAATGAAATATTAGGCATGCAAGTCACTTCATCGAATCGATATGAGGGATGGTATAAGTTGGAAATAGGCATTGTGATTGTTATGTAATTTCCAAATCATCCTCTCACTACCGCTCGGTAATAGGCATTGTGATTATTATGTAATTACCGAGGTAAAGAGTTTATGATCACGACCGACTACATGACTGGTTTAGGTTGATGTCAAGGGTATTATACTTGTAAGTGATGCTTTATAACGTTAATCTATAACTTATTTTGTGTTCCGTCATAAGTAACGGTAAATCGGGTCTCTCCCGTCATCTTTGGATGTCTTGACACTCCCACGTATTATTTATGACTCATTTTCTATATATATAAATATCGTACGATACTACGTCATTATTTATATTTATATAGTGCATATATATTGTTTTATTTTTATTCGTGGGAATGATGGTATAAGTTGGTGATAGGCATTGTGATTATTATGTAATCACCAAATCATCCTCTCACTTTCACTCGGTAATAGGCATTGTGAATATTATGTAATTACTGAGGTAAAGAGCTTATGATCACGACCGACTACATGACTGGTTTAGGTTGATGTCGAAGGTTTTATACCGATAAGTGATGCTCTATAACGTGGATCTATGACTTACTTTGTGTCTGTTATAATCAACGGTAAATCGGGTATCCCCCGTCATCTTCGGATGTTTTATTGTTCCATTTCGAGTTATTCAGGTCTTACTGTTCCTATTCCTGTTTAAAGTTACGTCAACTATTTTCATGTAGATTTTTATATATGTTCCTTTATGATTACGTAAACTCTTTTGTTTGGACTCACTAGGCGTAAGCCTAACACTTCTTCTTGATATGGTTTATATATCAGGTTCCTTTAGCGGCAAGACATCTAAGGGTTGAGAGGAGCGTTGATACGTGGAAAGGCCCTTTTGTAGTTAAATACCTTTGTTACTTTTGAGCGTTGCGTTTGGATGATACGGTATTTTTGGAGATTGATAGAAATACCCGTCTTTAATCTGGTTTAGTAGGTTGTTATTTATCTTGTCAGTAGTGGAATTGTAAACGCTATACTATTACTTTTGTCGGGTGAAATTTGTTTTTATCCAAAATTTTGGTTCTTAGTATTTAGTTTTAGTTTAAATGTTTTATATTAGCCAGGGTGCTACAAGTTGGTATCAAAGCGGTAGTTTAAGCGAACTAGGTATAGGATTGAGATGCCTAGACTTAAGCTGAAATGGTAAGTGTTAAATTGTGCGTGGTGGGCAGACCTTTAAGATAGGAGAGCACTAAGGGCATTGGAGTTACCCTGTTTATGAAATTGTTGTGACGGTGTTGAGAATTCTTATGTATAACCTATTCAAAATTTCACTTAGCTAATGCTATTTTGAGTACGTGGTTACATAAGCATGCTTGAACTTACTGTTAATGCAAGGATTTATGAAGATGTATATTACCAAGTAGTGGCTACTTTTTGGCTGGCCCTCTATTATAGAAAATGCAATAGTGTGCAGGAATTTTATTTCTTCACAGAATCTAGTTTCAAAATACCTAGGTAGGATCAGTCTTTCAAGGCATATCTAGATGTTAAGTTGCTGGCGACTAGAGTCCAAGTGGCAGGTTCTCTCTTTGATGACAAGAGTCTTGCAAAAATAGTCATCGCATACTTTTGCTTCATTGTCTTAACTCTATTACGAATTGACGCAGAAGGATGCTGCTTCTTAAATTAGCGCATGTTTTTGGATGCTTTCTTAGAAGAAAATAATCCTTGAAAGCGATCCTTCATAGTGACAATGACCTGTAGCGAGGTTAGTGAGGTTGCTTATGGTAAACATGTACGGTTTAGATGTTTACTCAACCGATGGATGTGATTTGGTTGCGAGACCGCCATCATCTTCTTACAGCCACCTCGTATACGAAGGATGGTTATCAGTGTCCTGGAAAGCTTTAAGCAGATTAGGTCGATTGAGTTACTTACTATTGCTTGATTGCCTTGATTGCCTAAGAAAGGTTAGGCGGATGCTTAAATGGTTCGCTCATAATTATTTTTCTATATGATTCGTTTATTGATCTCGGATGAACTGAAGAGAATAGATGTTCTTGCAGTGGCTGATTCAAATGTTATGGAAGTAGACGATGATTGCTAGCTTGCCTATGTGACTTSTTCTTCTTGAWCTACTTTCTTCATGTAAGTATTTAATTCATTGTCTAGTATAAATGCAATTTGATTTTTTCAGTATTTACTTCAAATTTTTCATTCTTTATTTGTTTATCTATGATTCGTTATTTGTTTGTATATATGTTTATAGTTTTAAAAAAAAATTAAAAAAAATCAAAAAAAAATCAAAAAAAAATCAAAAAAAAAAGAGAAAGAAAAGAACCCAAAAAGAATATGTACATGAGTCACATAATTTATAAGTTCTTCTTCTCAAAGAATTTTAGAGTTTGTGTTTCTTGTATTTATTTCTTTCTAAGTGTTTGTGCCATCATCAAATAGGGGGAGATTGTTGGGTCACCTATTGATTTGGT
>NC_037529.1:9591629-9593927 GCF_001531365.2 Cynara cardunculus var. scolymus | reverse complement strand
CCCCCTTCTACAATTACTTTCTGTTTATTGCCTTTCCCTTCGGGACTAACAGATTCGGGTAAGGATGATGAAAGGTATTACTTGAAATAATCTTTTCTGTTATGATACTGATACAGAATGCTATTATACTTCAGGGGTAAGCAGTTTATGATTAAATACGAAGGATCGTTTAAAAGTGGCAATTCTCATTGCATTGTTCTTTAGCATTTTGCGCATGACAGGCCTGAGGTGATTTTCTAATCAACTGTTTCAAATGACCAAGTAGTTGCTGGGCACTGTTATTAATATGCTTACATTTTGCTTTTACTTTAGATTTTGAAGAGAGAAATAGATGTGTATCAGCTCCAGTGGTATGGCTATTGTTTGTTCAGAGCACTTGCTAGTCTTCATAAACAGGTAAATATTTGGTGGAAAGAAATTTCAACTTACATGGGTACCCATATCAAAAATCAGTATTTTGATTTTGTGCTTCAGGAGAGTAGTTCACAGAGATGTTAAGCCTGGAAATATTCTTTATTCCTGCAAGGCAGCTAAGGGATATCTCATAGATTTCAACCTTGCGACTGTAAGTAATGCTTACCTGAGCTTTGTTCAAATTTTTGTTATAAACTTTCTCATTACTAAAATTGCAAACAAATTATTGATTTTGTCGAATAGTGAATATTTACAGGTAACGGAGTTGAGAGAGAAGTTGGCAAGGGTAGAAGAGGAACTGGAGACCGAACGGAAGAATATGGCAGACTTGGAGGCCGAACAGGGCAGACAAGATGCTGCATTATTCCAACAGGCCGCATTATCTGAGCATTTTCCTACGTTTATGCAGCAGTCAGGATACGTTTTCCCACCTCCCACACCTCCCGATAGTTAGATTGTATGTATTTGAAGATTAAATTGTATGAATTGAATATTTTAAATTGTATGAATCCATATTTTAAATCGTATGAATTTGTTAGTTAAAATTTGTTCACAGTTTTTGTTTGTTATATTATTATTTTCAGGTTTTTTTATAAATAAATACAGGAATTATGCAATTTCAAAAAATTTATTTTTTAAATTTATACAAATTAGCGATGGATTAGCGAGAGAAAATTCGTCGCTGAAAGTCCTTGAAAATTCCCTCGCAAATCCGTCGCTGAAGGTTTCCTCGCAAATCCGTCGCTGAAAATTCTCTCGCAAATCCGTCGCTGAAAGTGTCCGTCGCAAATCCGTCGTTGAAAGTGTCCGTCGCAAATCCGTTGCTGATTTCCGTCGCTGATCCGTTGCTGATAGCATTACCTACGACTGTTTGACCAACGGAGTATCAACAACGGATCAGCGATGGAAACCCCTTTCAGCGACGGATTAGCGAGAGAATTTTCCCTCGCTAATACCCAACATTTTTGTAGTGGTATAATTAATTTTGCCATGAAGCATAGGCCCAAATTTATGTGTAATGAAAAGTGTGCTGTCATAAAATATGTATGAATAAATTAAGGGTTGTTATTCATATCCATTTTCACTTAGATATCACTTTATTCGTTGACCCATTTCCTTATGAATGTACGCATATGAATATAACTAGTTGTGTAAGTGTGCAATGCGACGAGAGCTATGAATTTTAACGATTTTGAAGTTTTATTGGTTTTATTAGAGAAGATTTAACGATGATATAAGTTACACTTGGTCTTTACATATTAATACAATTTGAAAAAAAATTTGAGTTATGGTTCCATTTACAGTATAACGATGAAAAAAATTATATGATAGTTTAAAATCCAATATATTTAAAATACAACATATTTAAACGACTCCACAAATATGTTCGGTTTACACAAAGAGCAAATAATCAAGAGATCGAGAGCAATTGAATGAGAGATAAATGAGATAACTTTTAATAACTAATGGTGAATATCTATTTGCATCTCACATTCGGGGATGTGGATAATACATATAGGTATGAGATGATGAAAGCATAGGTGAAATGTGTTAAAAATATCTTGGAAACATGATAAAAAAAAGTAATAATGTGCATTAGTATAACTTGTACTATATGTTATTTTAATTGTAGATTAAGAGATTTTAATACTGAATGCATAAAGTAGTAATACTTAATGCATTATGAGTTGTTTTTAAGACTTTATGTATAAATGTATAGTACTTTGTGCATTAAAAATTGTTTTTAAAACTTTTGATAAATCTGATTTATAAGATAGTATAGATATTAAAGAATGAATAAAAAAATAAACTTATAAAAAGATATTTTTCTCAAACAATAAATATCAAAATTGTATTGCTTTTTCATTAGAAATATATAATGTG
>NC_037529.1:9585408-9589709 GCF_001531365.2 Cynara cardunculus var. scolymus | reverse complement strand
TCGGAGGAGTTGGATAACACAAAGCAGGAAAGGCTGAGATGGGTTCAAAAGAACTACATGATCTACAACTACTGCTCAGATTCCAAGCGTTTTCCTCAAGGATTTCCTCCAGAGTGCAAGAACCCATAAGATAGGACTAAAGAACTGTATATATTCTTTTATATGTTATTTTATTTGATCAAGATTTGAGATATATGGAATTATTTATTCATATTCATATTCATTTTAGCTATTAATACTCAGTCAGATTAATAAAGATAAGAATTTTTGTATACATGCGCTCCTCCATTGTTTAATTAATAAAGCTTTTTTATTTCTTGCATCTAAACTAAGAAGAACTTCTCTAATAACTCATCTGGTATTAAAAATCGAAGTTATGGTCCTGATCGTCCGTTTTGTACTTACTGCAAGATACAAGTATACACCACAGAGAAGTGTTATAAACTCCATGGTTATCCTATTGGATACAAACAAAAGCAGAGTCTCCAGGTTCAACACTTAGTGGCTGCCTTATCGAGTCACATGGCCTCTACAAACATTGTCGAAGAAAGCACCGGTCATACACAGATCAATTTAGGTATCTGTCTATCACTTTTATTGAATGATTTAAAACACTGGATACTTGATTCAGGAGCTTCAAGACACATTTTCCTAAATGCTGATTAATTATTTTTTTAAACCTTAGAAAGGTTTCCGTATTTATGGTTGTTTTGTCAAATGGTGATAAAATGGTAGGAGATGTTCTTATCCATGATGAACTCAAATTGAAGAAGTTATTCATTGCTGAATTCACATTGAATCTTATATCAGTAAGTAGACTAACGAATGATAAGAAAGTCTTTATGCAATTTTTTAACAAAGATGCTGAAATACAAGAACTGGAAAGCAAGAGGACGATTGTCAAAGCCAATACGATTCATGGATTATATGTGATTCATGTTGTTGAAAAGAAGTCTGGAAAGGTTTTTCCCGTAGGGGCATGTCAAGCTTCACTGGATGCTTGGCATAAACGATTTGGTTATCCCACAGGTTCAAGACTTTAGCTATTAAGTCTTTGTTGAGCATGATAAATAAATCCGAGAACAAAGTTTATACGATTTGTCCTTTGGCAAAGGAAACCGATAGAGTTCTAGTGGGGATGAGGTGTTGTTCAAGATCTCCCACTGAAGGGCTTGGTACATTTTGGAAAGAGGGGAAGTCGAATTACGCTACATATGGCCGTTTGGGATCACTGAACAAGTTGGGGATGTGGCTTACAAATTGGATTTATCCAAGAAGTTACGAGGCATCCACAATACATTTCATGCGTCTAATTTGAGGACGTGCTTGCGTAGGTCGAAATGGCGGTACCACTTCAAGAGGTGCACTTAGATGGAAAGGTAAATCTTACTAATCAAGGTGCCAGAGACAATCGTGGATCGTAAAATTAATATATTGAGGAACAAAGAAATCAGTGTTGTAAAAGTACACTGGAGATGTCATAAAGGACATGAAGCAACATGAGAGTTAGAGTTGGAAATGAAGTATCTCTACCCACGCTTTTTGATAATAGAATTTTAAGGACAAAATTCCGTTAAGGGGAGATATTGTAATAACCTTAGTTCAATATTTATAAATTTGGAAGTTGGGGTTATGGAATGTAAATGACTCATTCTTCAAGGGGTGTTTGAATGTTTTGGTTTACCGAGAATCTCACTCATTGATTATGGTTTCTATGATTCAATATCTTGATTTTGTCAATCATTGTCAAGCATATTCGATAATTGATCGAGCCATATTTGGTTTCGGATTTGCACAGTGAGAGTTAGGCATACACGTATCATTAATTCTGTAATTAATCTTAGATGTAGATCTTGTTCTTACTAGCTGCAATTGTCGAGTTGTATTTGACAAATTTATGTTAAATAGTTGATCCTTGGTGCCGATTTGACGATTTATTTTTTCTAATGAAATATTCATGCTTTTATAATTCAAATTCAAACAAAACAAGGAAAATCTATAGATATTGTATTACACTTGAGTTTTCATCATATTGATCTTAGGGAACATCAATCCTCGTCTTTCCCATCAACTTATTAGTAGAAATCTTAAAGAACAATGGGGAAAAAAGAAATCGATGGGCAGAGAAGAGAACACGGTTTCCCCTTACAACCCTAATTTCCTTCTAAAATAACGAAAATGTGCAAAACTTCGCACCCTAAAGTTGTGTAGGTAGTTAGATTAAAAATGCAGTGGCCACATTGTTCGTCATTCAATTATTTTTGTAGTTTGTATAGTAATTCCAAATTCAACACTGATTCAGAAATTCAGAAAATGAGAATTCTAATTCTCTAGTTATATATAGGCTTTCCATCCAATCTTATACCATTCTCATAGGTGCCATGATATATAGCATCATAATACCACATATGAACATAAAGCTATCAAGCAGTCTCCTTTCATTTTTTTTTTTTTTGTCAGAACGTTCCGTCCCTTGGATGCATCTAGTTTTTAACCAAGTTCTTGTAATTGTTTTCATGTCAAAGTTTTCATCATATGCATCTAATGGATGTTTATGAATTACTTTTATTCAATAGAATAGTTAAATTAGTCGAACGTTAGAAACCATGGCTTAAAGTTGAGAAGGTCTTCTCATTTAATAAAACACCCTGTAACGTGGCCACAAATACATCCATCCCTTAAATCTTATGTTTAACATCGATGGGATTTTTATGAAGAAAACATATTTATAACATAAAGTACAATTCATGTTGTTGATATATGAAAGGTTGATCTCTTTTACTAAACACTAGTTGTGTACCCGCGCAATGCGGCGGGAACCATGAATTTTAACGATTTTGAAGTTCCACTGGTTTTATAAGATAAGATTTAACGATGATATATGTTACACTTGGTCTTTACATATTAATACAATTTGAATAAATAAGAGTTATGGTTCCAATTATAGACTAACGATGAAAAAATTGTATGACAGTTTAAAATCCAGTATATTTAAAATCCAACATATTTAAACGACTCCACAAATATGTTCGATTTACACCAAGAGCAAAGAACCAAGAAACTTGAGTTTTAAGATAAACACTAAAAAACAATAAAGAAAACTACAAATTTGACAGATCATAAGTCATGAAAAAGACCAAAAAAAATGGGTTTTAGAATGAAATTTCAACTGTTTACCCTCATTCTTGTCCAGAAACTTAGATTAAGGTTGAATTAATACATGTATATATATATATATATATTTCAAAAAAAACCCAAGAACATATTAATTCAGAACATATTATACAGTGCACTTTGGACAGCCTAACCCCAAAATATATAGTGTATATATAAATAAATAACTATAAAAGTATAAACCGTAAATATTAAAAAAAAAATTCCACGGTATATATAACATAAAATAATATAATTTAGTAAAAAACTATTCAATATTGGACTTATTTCGAAGGTATTAACGAGACGATTATAATGGTGTATCTTGTTAAAATAAAAATGTATTTTTTAAACATGTTTTAATTGATATAGGATTATATATATTAATTTGATAAATGTTTAAAATGAAACATTTAAAAATAAAGGACGTAAAGTAAATTAATTAATTAATTATAGGAGTATAAAGTATAAATTTAAAATTATAATTTTAAAAAAATTGGTTGTGAGAGAGTGTATGTGAGGAGAGGAG
This sequence comes from Cynara cardunculus var. scolymus, assembly GCF_001531365.2. Lineage (NCBI taxonomy): Eukaryota > Viridiplantae > Streptophyta > Magnoliopsida > Asterales > Asteraceae > Cynara > Cynara cardunculus. Next base: position 9,586,027 of record NC_037529.1, on the reverse strand, counting down.
GGAGTGAAAAAGTGATATAAAAGGTATCTTGGTTATTTAGTATTTTAAGACTTTAAAATTTTTATTAAATTTGCTTTATAAGATAGTATAGATAATTTTGCCATGAAGTATACGTCCAAATTTATGTGTAATGAAAAGTGTGCCATCATAAAATATGTATGAATAAAGGGTTAGTTATTCATATCCATTTTCATTTAGGGACTGTTTATCAAACATTTATCTGGTAAGTGTTTGTTGGTAAAATTTAATATTATTATTTACTTAACGGATAAGATTTTAGTCCACCAAAACGACATTGTATGCAACAATTTATCCGGTAAGCGCTTACCGTGGTAAGAGTCGTCGCCCTCACTTACTGAATAAAAATCTTGGTCCTTATCTCGCTCTTACCGGATAAGATTCTTGTTTCTTACCATATTCATTCGATAAATTAATGTGACTTGGTAAACACTTACTCAAGTAAGCGTTTGGTAAACGGCCAACTAAATATCACTTTATTCCTTGACCCATTCCTTATTAATGTATGCATATGAATATAATATTGAAGAATGAATAAAAAAATAAACTTATAAAAAAATATTTTTCTCAAACAATAAATATCAAAATTGTATTGCTTTTT
>NC_037529.1:9564468-9584903 GCF_001531365.2 Cynara cardunculus var. scolymus | reverse complement strand
ATTATGGGAATTTAATTACATTTGGAAGCGCGTCTTTAACCCACAGACATTCATGGCATTTAGTAGCAGATTCATGCTTTTAACATCACACTCCCTTTGAYATCWCTTATAGATCCCCACACGCTTGTACCAGCTGTTTTTCACAACAAAAAAGCTAACCATTACCAGATGCCAGATCAGTTTAATTTCTTCATCCATCTTCATAAATTCACCCTACCCTATATATACAACTCTCTTTCATGTCTTCTATCTTCAACTTAATTCACATCATCAACATTTACTAGAAATGGCTTCTTCTTCTTCTTCTACCGTTGCACTTTCAGTTTTCCTCCTCCACCTGATTATATTTCTTGGGAGCACTTCTATTGTAGTCTTTGCAGATTTCTACAATGAGTTTGATATTACTTGGGGCGATGGTCGCGGTAAGATACTGAGCGGCGATCAGTTAACTCTCTCCCTYGATAAATCATCTGGCTCTGGCTTTGAATCAAGAAACGAATACCTGTTTGGCAAGATCGATATGCAGCTGAAGCTTGTACCTGGCAACTCTGCTGGCACAGTCACTGCTTACTATGTGATTATCTATCTCTTTCTTGTTAATTACTATGTCATTATCTATCTCTTTCTTGTTCATTACTTGATACTTATTAAACTAATCATTTCTAGCTAGAAATTTGGAAATGCTAATCAAACATTACTAATTGCATGCAGTTGTCTTCCAAGGGCTCCAACTGGGATGAGATCGACTTCGAGTTCTTGGGTAACTTGAGTGGCGATCCTTATATTCTACATACAAATGTGTTTAGCCAAGGCAAAGGCAACAGAGAGCAACAGTTCTACCTGTGGTTCGACCCAACTTCTGATTTCCACACATATTCCATCCTCTGGAACCCTCAACGCATCATGTAAGTACTATTATATACATATATATATATATATATATATATATGCATCCTCCTTTCTTCTACATATTACTATGTATGTATAGCAACAGATCTTTTATCCGTCTTTCTGTTTATTAATCTTCCTGTATGATCAATACTTCAGATTTTCTGTGGATGGAACGCCCATTAGAGAGTTCAAGAATGCGGAATCGATAGGGGTGCCGTTTCCAAAAGCTCAGCCGATGAGGATACACTCTAGCTTATGGAACGCTGATGATTGGGCAACCAGAGGTGGATTGGTGAAGACCGATTGGAGTCAAGCTCCTTTCACTGCTTCCTACAGAAACTTTAAGGCTGATGCTTGTGTTGTTTCTTCTGGGAAATCGTCTTGTAATAATGGGTCAACAACATCATTATCATCTTCTGGTAATTGGTTATCGGAGGAGTTGGATAACACAAAGCAGGAAAGGCTGAGATGGGTTCAAAAGAACTACATGATCTACAACTACTGCTCAGATTCCAAGCGTTTTCCWCAAGGATTTCCTCCGGAGTGCAAGACCCCATAAGATATTCTTTCATGTATTTAGTTTTAATTAAGATTGAAAATAGAATTACTTATTCATATTCTTTGTAGCTGTTACTCGATTTAATAATAAATTAAAGATGAGAATATTGGCGTATATATGCTCTCCATTGTTTAATTAATTAAGCTTTTTTCTTTTCTTGTATCAAAACTAGGAATTAATTAACTCCATCAAAGATTTGCTGTTACAGCATACCTTTTCATTAGCAAATTAAGACAGTTTTCTTTGTTATTAGCGAGATGAGTGTCTTATTTTTTGGTTTGTAGTTGGAATGAGACAACAAATTGAAGCTAAAATCACGATTTTAATGGTTTTGGGTTAGGGTTGGTTCGAGTTGTTCTTGGAACATAAAGGAAAAAACAAGGCTATAAATAAATAATAAACTTCCAATAACTACCGTAACAAAATTGGATTCATAGGACACCATCAATTTCAACGCGTCCTAATATCATCTTTTATAAGCTCTACTATATATATATATATATAAATAAAAGACTAAATCATCTTTTTTTAAGCTCTACTATATATATATATATATATATATATCTTAAACAGCTGTTTTACAACAAAAATCTGCTCACCAACCCAAGGAAAAGGATTGCTATATGCGTACGTTCTTCTAGCATATAGTCTCACCTTCCTTCTTCATCACCTTTGAAAAACCCTATAAATACATAACCCTTCACACCTTGTATCTTCACATCCACCAAACCAAACCAAACCTTCGTTAATTCACTACAACAAAATTGGGTTTATAGGACATCTCTAATTTCTAAAGGTCCCAATAGACCGCTTTATAGAACTTAATTTATATGACCAAAATATAAAGTGTCCTATTTAAAGGCGTTGTAATAAGTTTATATGACGATTTTGGGCGTCTTAACAAATTTTTAAGAATATTTTTAATACAAAGTGTCACATTAGCAACTTTATATGACACTTTTGAGAAATTGTCCTATAAACTCAATATTTTATAGGACACTTGTTTTTATATAACATTTTTTCAAATAGTGTTCCTATAAAGTTAATAATTGGACGCTTTATATTAAAAGTGTCCTAAAAACTTATTACGACGTCAAAAAACGTTATATAAACTTATTACAACACTTTTAGATATGACACTTTATTTTTTATTCCTATAAACTAGGTCCTATAAAGAGGTTTATTAGGACACTCAGAATTTGGGAGTGTCCTACAAACCCGATTTTGTTGTAGTGATTCTTTATGAATAATTAAATGGACATGGCCATTGCATTTTCTTCTTTTTCCTCGATCCTTAATAATATGATATATACCCGCTTTTCTAGTAGTATCAGTACTCATAGTATGATCCATTTTCTACAGAAAGAAATCGAGAAGCCTCGAACCCGATGGAAGCCAAAACACATAGTACTTGGGAGAAAAAATAATAGATTATTAAAACTTGAAAAGGCACTTGAATCTTATTTCATGGCTAATCCCAAATTTAGCCATAACCTGCTTAATTAGTTCATTCCCCCACTTATCATCTCTATGTGGAAGGGTAGGTAAATTAAGAATGGGGTGGCCCTGAGGGCCTGAACCTATCATCTACTCTTGTCTATGTTGCCTTGCTATCTGTTTAGGGGGCGAACTTCCAGTCCCTAATGGTCGATCGAATTACTATGCCCCTTGATCCTAACATTCATACAGATAAACTCGTTGATGACTGAAAGAGGGGGAAAATTCTTTCTTTATTCAGAAGTAATAGAATAGGTCGGCTTGCTCTGACCTTATTCTTTGCGGCAGTTTATTTGAATACCGGTGTAAGAGTTGATTCGATTGCCAACAGAAGACCTACATGAATAGGCAGGCTATTGGGCTAGTTTACTAAGATCATGTACCACAGACTAGGCAAATGCTCCCTTGGCAATGGCACTCCACCAAGCTTGACAAGGAGAGTGAAGAGCTAATGGGATGCTTACTGACTGATATTCTCCCGTTTTGCCCTTCTGTATCTCCAATGTGAATTTTTTTTCCTTTTATTTTTCACTTACTTATTTAGTTTGTTTTAATCTTGGTAAATGGTTGGATGTGATTAGTTTGTATGCCTAATCAACGTAAGCTAATCATTTAAAATAATTAATATTTTTTTAAATAAAAAAAGAAGGGTAAATTAGTAATTTGTGTTGATTATTCAATTTACTTTAATTAGTTTAATATTTCCGTTTACTTTAATTAGTTTAATTACTATATTATATATATATATATATATATATATATATAGAGAGAGAGAGAGAGAGAGAAAAGAGCTAATATCTTTTGTTAACCATGAAAAATGTATTAACTATACAAACCATTTAGACCAATCACAAACCGTTAGATTAAGTTCTTCTATCACCATTCATTAATGTGCGTTTACAAAAACATCAATCCCATGATTATAGCTAAAATAATTTTTTTTTCCAAATTATAGATGACTTGTGATTTTAATATGATAGGAAACTTGGATGTTCTATCTTCAACATATATATAGTCGCCAATGTTCATATGGAGTATATATTGTTCACATGTGTTCACAAGCGAAAGACTTTAATCATATATTATTGTGCTCACATGTGAAAACCAATTACTTTAGTGTTCGTAAGTTTTAATAGGTGCAAATAAGTGTTCATAAGTGTTCCCGTATGTTCATATGTGAAAGCCACGAATAAGATTAGTTAATAAGTTATATATTTGTTCATATGTATTCATAATGCAAAACACGGATGATTCTATGAACTATAAAAGGAATGGGCAGTTGTCGATTTGTAACCGATGTAATTAATTAATTATTGATTTGTAACCTATTTGGACATATCTCCCAAAAATACCCCTGTTCACATATGTTTTGATATCCTTCATTTTTAATTAGTTACAAAAATGTCACAATTGATCTCATCCATAGATTTTTAAGAATCAAGGGTCAAAATCAGTTCACAAAGTTAATACCAATTATTGGATTAACAAAAGAACCTGCCCCTATGTATGTATGTATGTATGTATGTATGTATGTATGTATGTATGTATGTATGTATGTATGTATGTATGTATGTATACACAATGATCTTGAACTTTACTTGATGTGTTTTGGATATCACAATGTGTATCTTGGTGTATTTTGGGTATCACATCGAAGTAGGAGAGAGAGACACACAGGAGAGATAAAAATTTAAAATACCTAAAATGTCTTCAAATTAAAATTTTAAGTCGAATTACCAAAAATATTAGTTTTCTAATTTATTCATTGATTTGTGATTGAGATAGGATCTCACAGTTATACTAATTAGTTCTCCTTTGAATGAATTTATATATATATATATATATATATATATATATAGGGAAGGGTTCAAACGAGAACTACTGTGATTTACGAGAACGCAAGAACAATCCAATAACCTCATATATTGTGATTAAAAATAAAATTAAAAGATTTTTAAAATTTAAATTTAAATTTAAATTTAAAAAGATTCAAAAAAATTTAAAATTAAAAGGGTAATAATGGAAATGATATCATCAAATCTTTTAAACACGATGATTATCTTTTAAACACTCATTATTATCATTATCTAGTAAAACGGTTACGAAATAAGTTAGGATTATACTAGGTGTGATAATCATGTGATATGGGTGTGATAATCATGTGATAGGGGTGTGATAATCACCATTATATACATCACTTGGGTTATCGTTTTGGTTAATAAGTTAAAATTTTGGTGTAATCATATGATAGGGGTGTGATAATCATGTGATATRAGTGTGATAGGGGTGTGATAATCACCATTATACATCACTTGGGTTAACGTTTTGGTTGATAAGTTAAAATTTTGGTGTCATCATATGATTTGGGTGTGATAATCATGTGATAAGGGTGTGATAATCACTGTTATACATCACTTGGGTTATCGTTTTGGTTGATAAGTTCAAATTTTGGTGTAATCATATAATATAGGTGTGATAATCATATGATATGAGTGTAATACTTATGTGATAGAGGTGTGATATGAAGAAAAGATGTTAGCGAGAAGAAGAAGAAGATAACTACCAAGAGTAAAATGTGGAACGTGAAAAGATAATTATGGTTAATTAAAATAAAATAAAAATTATAAAAATTACTTAATTACATTATTGTCCTTATTAAATTATTTATATATAATAAAAGTTAATTTATTAATTAAAAAAGTTTGAGGTTATTGGGTTGTTCTCGCGTTCTCGTAAATCACAGGGGTTCTCGTTTGAACCTCCACCTAAATATATATATATATATATATATATATATATATATATAATATGGGGTTGGGTTCTCGTAGAATTGAATTAGTCTAATGTGACAACAAAACTATTTTTTTATTAACCTAAATATCTAACCCGCTATGCGAGCCGACTAATCTCAGGGCGACCACATGCTTTGCAGATAGTCCAGAGTCACCGCATTTGAACCTCCGTGGCCACAAGGGGATTTTTATTCCTCCTTAGATTTGAACCTAAGACCTCCAGGTACTTTTAACTTTTGGAGTCAAGCTCAAACCAATCAGACCCCCCCTGGTTACAAAACTCTTTTTTACCTTGAACTACCTATTGATCTATCACCAAATGGTTTAGGATACGCTGAAAAGTTAATCTTATGATTTGGTCGAAAAGTTTGGTTTTCGACCACAAGTTTATCGTTGAGACATAATCGTCGTTAAACATCAATTATTGACCCATTCTTTAATTTTCCGTTTATGAAATATGCTCCTTTGTTTATAGTCTATCACAATGACTGAAACTTTAATAAAATCATGCATGTGAGGATTAGATCTATGTAAAAGTTCATGAATATAAAGATGAAAATGGATGAAAGGTCGGTGCTTTCTATCAGTTATCAATTAAAAGTAGTTGAATCTTTACGTTGTTTTTAGTCTTCAAATCAAAAAATCAGCTTATTCATTACAATTCTAATCAAAACTTTTATTCTTATATGATTCTAATTTTATATGTAGATATCTATCGAGAGTTTTTAATTAGAAAAATAAATAAATATTTAAATATCGAAAATAGTGTGTTTCCGAGGCATATGGGAGGAAGATCAACCATGTCTTTGGGCATAAATTCCATAGCGAAGTCAAGGAAGGTGGCAGAAAATTAAATATAATCACTTTATAGATATTTATTTCAAGTAAATATTAATATCATTGACCAAATCACGAGAATGATGGTGTTTGATTGGTTTGAGCTTGACTCTAAAGGTCAAAAGGATCAAGAGGTCCCAGGTTCAAATCCAAGGAGAAATAAAAATTCACTTGTGGCCATGGAGGTTCAAATACGGTGACTCCGGGCTATCTGCAAAGCAGGTGGTCGTCTTGGGATTATATATATATATGGTTGAGTTCACGTGAGACCAAAGTTTTTCGTGACACATGTAAGATCAATTTATGTTCATTGATCAACTTTATAAGCTAATAATATAATGGTCTAAAGTTGCACGATGACAATTTTGTGATTATTGAGAAGTCTCGTGTCGTTTATGAATGTCAGATTGCCATATTGTAGATTTAATCCAATTGTTGATAATTGGTCTTACGGGTCTCACGAAAAACCTTTGGTCTCACATGATCCTAAGTCTCTCTCTCTCCCTCTCTCTCTCTCTCCCTCCCTCTCTCTCTCACTCTCTCTCTCTCTCTCTATATATATATATATATATATACACACACACACACTATATTATAAAACATTTAACAAAAATTCTTAAAAACCATTTTTTATGCATGAAGTACTGTTTATTGATGCATATTACTTAAAATTCAAAATTACAAGTACATTGTGCATAAGTACAACTTATTAAAGCTTCATGTTTAAATCCGTGTAACTAACTGCAAATAAACATAATTGAATAAATGATAAATATCTTATTTTAAATATAAAAAATCTAAAAAAGACAGGATAATAATTGACTTATAACAAAATACTTGATCATTATCTTTATAAAAAATTGTATTATTAAATTAAAATAAAATTTTGAATTAAAGAAATACACATTTTTTTATATAGTTAGTTTGGTACTAATATTAATTATTTTTTTCAATTTTTTATGATATCTTCATATTTACATTTTATTCAAAAAGAAAAACATTATTTTTTTTCTTCTCAAAACCACATAAAACCGACATCGAATGAGACAAAAAAAAATGAAATATTAAAATCGAGATGAATCTCACTACATTATGCGGGTATCATTCTAGTATGTATATATATCATTGACTATCTTTTATCCCTTGGTATACATATATCATATATGCATACATATCACAAAAATTTGTTCAAAACCGCGTGTAGAGTAGCCATATTCCATCACTAACTATTATTAGCTTTAAAATATAACATAAAGTGCATTATCTTCCTACTATCTCTAGATATTCCATCACCTACAGCTGTTTTACAACCAAAATCTGCTCACCAACACTACGTACTTCCTTCTTCATCACCCTTGAAAAGCCCTATAAATGCTTCACCCTTCACATCTTCTATCTTCACATCAACCAAACTAAACATTCAACATGGCCACTGCCTTTTCTTCTTTTTCCTCGCTCCTTGCTGATTTCTACCTCCTACTACTGGTTCTAGTGCTCGCTACTACCCTTGTGTCTGCTGATTTCTACAATGAATTTGATATCACTTGGGGTGATGGCCGTGGTAAAATACTCAACGCCGACCTCTTAACCCTTTCACTCGATAAACCATCAGGTTCTGGATTCGAATCAAGAAACGAGTACATGTTTGGTAAGATCGATATGCAGCTCAAGCTTGTTCCTGGCAACTCTGCTGGCACTGTCACTGCATACTATGTAAGTAGTTTTCTCTTGATTTATCTTACCACCTGTAATTAACTAGCAATCTAGGTTCTTAGTTATTGATCAGAATTCCTAGCTGGCTAGAACTACAAAATACTATAATTACAGAATCCTAATTGTAATTGTAATTGTATTGATGCAGTTGTCTTCCAAAGGCTCAAACTGGGATGAGATTGATTTCGAGTTCTTGGGTAACTTGAGTGGTGATCCTTACATTCTACATACAAATGTGTTTAGCCAAGGCAAAGGCAATAGAGAGCAGCAATTCTACCTTTGGTTCGACCCAACTGCCGATTTCCATACCTATTCCATTCTCTGGAATCCTAGAACCATCATGTAAGTGTATATCTATACATTATATGGTCACATGTTTCTGTATATATATATATATATATATATATATATATATATATATGTAGTCAGTAGCTATTACTACACACTACATGCATTCTGTAGTTGATCATCAAATGTATAAGAATCTTAACATACTAATGATCTATCTTCCATTGTTTTAATTTTGGATCAGATTTTCTGTGGATGGAACACCGATTAGAGAGTTCAAAAATGCGGAATCTATCGGGGTACCATTTCCAAAAGACCAGCCAATGAGAATACACTCCAGCTTATGGAATGCTGACGATTGGGCAACCCGAGGTGGGCTTGTGAAGACCGACTGGAGTCAGGCTCCTTTCACTGCTTCCTACAGAAACTTCAAGGCAGATGCTTGCGTTGTGTCTTCTGGGAAATCATCTTGCAACGGCTCAGCGTCTAACCCAGCTTGGCTGTCAGAGGGGTTGGACAATACAAAGCAGGAGAGGTTGAGCTGGGCGCAAAAGAATTACATGATCTACAACTACTGCTCAGATTCCAAGAGATTTCCTCAAGGATTTCCTCCCGAGTGCAACATGGCATAACACGTTTGTTTCTTTTGATGTATTAAAGTTTAGTTCGGGAAATCAATCGTTCATTCTTTTTTTGCTAAATAATAAATAAATACAACCTTTGGGTTTGTTCTTACAGATATTTTATATTTAATGATATTATGTTCAATTTCTAGTATTAATGATATTATAATAAAAACGGAAAATGTATTTTAATTCGGTTTTTATCATCTCGAAGTAATTAGATGAACCCGATTTTTGATTAGTTGATGTATCCCGGATGTTTTTCGTTTACGTCCTCCTGAATCTAATCCATCACCAGAAAAATTAATGGGTTTGATGCTGTAGTCGATTTTGTTTGATGTTGGTGTTACAAGCATATTAATTTTTCTTACAACATGACCACTAGACTGTTCACCAAAAGAGAACCGAACTGGATCGGAACTAAAAAAGATAATATGAATGAAAACATGTCGATCTAAATTTGTTCGGTCTCAATTGGGTCTTCAAGGACTCTTAATCAACTTTATTGGGTGTTCATAGGTTAAGTGGCTCTTAACAACTTGATTGGGCCTTCATGGGCTTAAGTGACTATTAATAAAATGTATTGGCCTTCATGGGTTTCAGTTGCCTTGATATCGTCCAGTTTTTCTTGGTATTGGACCTTAATCAGCTTCGATGGCTCTTAATGAACTGTAATGGCCTTGGTGGATCATATTTGACTCAGTGACGCTTAATGAACTCCCGTGGGCCTTTATGGAATATAGTGACTCTTAATGAATTGTATTGGGCTTCAATGAGTTTCAATGGCTTTAGAAATGTTGCCTTTGTGGTTCGTATTGGACTTGGTATGTGTAGTAGTGGATATATCTATACGACTTTATAAAGCAGATTTGAAAAAGTCATAAAAAACAACTTGAACAGCATGAGGTACTATTCCTTTATGCATAGGGTCTTAAATCTCTTAATTATACAAGTTAAACAACCTAAGGTACAACAACATCAATGCATCTTTCAAAACAATTCAGAGTCATATCCCAAGACAATTTGCAGCGGCTCCCTTTTTTCCGCGACGATTCAGCCTATCGAGATGCAGGGCGCTTTATGTATATGTATCCCTCACGATTCAAATTCACACTCCTTAAGCTCCTCTCGCTCTCGCTCCATGCAAACTAAGATACAGATCGACAAAGACACAGAAGGTAGTTCTCTCAATTTGGTTTGTTTCGTTAACGAAATTTGTAATTCAGGAAAGAAATTCTCTTACTCCTTGTGAAGTAAGCATTTTTCCTGATTTGCTGTTGTTACAATACTGTATGGATAGCTTATTCTTTCAGTCATATATAGTTGTTTGTTTGTTTGCGGGTTATTGACCCTCAAGTGGTTAGCTCTAATAGTTGTTTCAATTGCTTTGTTATTTCTTCAAGCTATTAAGTCAAGGACTTCGTATCTTTTATTGGTTTCTACACGTGTCGTTCTCTACACTTAGTTGGATGATATATAAAATTCATGGAAACTCAAAGTCGACCCAATTGGGGTTTGACCCTTCACAAATAAACAAATAGAAAATAATTATAAAATATAGATATCCTCAATGATACACTGCACTGATTTATTAACTTGCGTGAATGTTAATCAGATCTCTCAAATAATAATATAATTTTATCTGATTCTGATTCTCAAAATCTTATAGAATTTTAGATTAAAACTTTATGAGAGTTTGTATTTGATTCTGTTGATTTAATTTAGATTTATTTAAGAGTGAATTATGGATATCGTTTTTGTGGTTTGATATTTTTTTTATTAGGATCTCTATGATATTTTTATTGTATATTTAGTCTTTGTGATCCAAATTAAAGGACGTTTTAGTTAACAGGACTCGATCTAGTCATTCTTGTGTGTACTCTGTCAGATTTCCCCATTAAATATATGATTCCTCATCATATGGTGAAAGTCTTGTGAATTTTAGTTGTTATACCTTTTTCTAACAACATATCGTATTTATGTTTATACGAGTTTTTGATTTTTCTGTGACTTCTTTTATAGAGATTGTCATGGCTGATTTGGGAAGGCTTCTCAACTGTAACAAGAATGCCATGGCCTCAGTTCAAAGGACTAAAGGAGATTCAAGGCCGGCCTTCTTGAACTATTTATTAGTGTTTCCTTCAAATATTTATAGGACACATATATGATATTTTGACGAATCACTATATACCATATGAGTCTTTCAATTTCTGTTGGGTACTCTTCTTGCGTGAATCTTAAATTATTGAATTATATAATATGTTTTTCGTAAAACATGATTGATCACTTGCTAAAATGTTTTGTTCGAAAATTTTGAAGATCGAGGACTTGATAAACGAAGTGAGAAGAAAAAGATAAAGATATGGATAAAGAGGAGGCTCGGAGTAAAGAAGACATTCCAAACACGATTTCGAAGTTTAGTATTTCTAAGACATAGAAGAATTTGTTGAAGGGCCACAAGATCATGCTTTGTTTCTTGGTCAGATTCGCACCTTTGATTTGATCTATGAGGGTCTTAGTTTTCTTGGAAAGCTAAAACTGGCGAGGTATTTGGGATCACCTTCAAATTTCAAGTATTATTTGTTGCATGCATTCATATTCAATACCAATAAAATATCTTTTATCAAATGTTTACTTATTCTTTGTATGTTTGTACAAACATAATCCATTTTATAAGGTTGTTCAAAAGCGTGGGGATTTTGTGGACATTCTTCTGAGCATATCATGCAGGGTTTAGTAATGGTTTATTAGTTTCCCAAGTTCCAATCTACAAGATCTGATATTTTTATTTGCTACTTATATCAGTTGCTGCTTCGCAGGATTTCTTTCTGATCTCCTTATCTATTGCTTTATAGCCCTACAAAATATTGTGTTTGACATTTTGAGTTTGGTACAACATAGGTTTCATTTGTAGTAAGAGATTTCTTCAATTGTTATGCCTATATAGATCTTTCTTTTTACATGAAACATTTTGGTATGAAGGTTTCTTGAAGATGGATGACAACTGAAGGGGTACAACTTCGTAGGTTGCTTTCTTGATCTTTTTCTCATGATGCTTCTGCTCACCAAGAAACATTTATGGGGTAGCAAGATTCATGTTACTGGTTTTCTTTTATATATGGTAGTGTTCAAATGGTCTAGATGTGACCAAATCTCTTTCTCTTGTATATTGCATGCGTTTTTCACTTGTTATGTAGAGGTCTTATTTTAACTAGGACTAAGTGATTTATACATTGTACTCGAAAGGTTTGATTTAGGTCTGAAGTTGGTACTTCTTTTGACATGGTTATTCTTGTACATGATCACTTGCTAATATTCTTCTTTCTTATGATAATACATCTTATAGGAAAACTCTAATGGGATACTTTGTTGGGTCAAAATGTCGTATTCAAGTCTCGTGCTTAAACAGTTTTAATTGTTTTGTAATAGTTGCTTTGTTCTTTGTAATGGTAGGTTTATTTTCTTTTATAGGTTTCTATAAATAGGGTGTTTGTTCTTAGTTGGTGGTTGGTAACTTTGACAAAATACATTCCATACGTATACACAGTTGAGAGTGAATCTAAGAGATATTGTAATCAAGAACTTTGTACACATTTGACTTCAATAAACTTGCCGACTGATTGAAATCATCTTTCTATGTTCTTGATTAATTGTGAATTGATTGATTAGACTTGAATCTGGGATCATATACTTGAATGGCATTACAAAAGGATCAATTGCAAGTAATGTTGCCATGCAAGCTTGAAATTTTGGAGCGATATTGTAGTGTGAAAGATAGATGAGAAATGGATTAAACTGTCATCTATTTAAACACATACTGTGTTTTTTTAAATTTAATCTATAGGGTGTTTGTATTGTTATATGGTATATTTAATAACTTAATTAAATCATGACCTTGGTTCTTTTGTTATTGCTAATCAGCCATGCAAGTAGCTGGTTGTTTAATTATTGCTCCAAGTGCTAAAGTAATATCTTGATCTTGCTATAAATATTTGGTTATTGTACCTTTATTTTATTACACAACGGACATGTGCACTCTCCATATGTTATTTATTATTTTTGTCATAATTCTAAGTCCGTAATGTTTTATGTCTTTCTTCCACATATATAGAGAGACGGAGAAGATCATGTGAGAAGCTAACTAATTTTTGTGATCCATATTCTTTTTCGTCTTTCTATATATTGACCATATTCTCGTTTGAACATGCATATATATATATATATATATATATTGTTTGCTTTTTCCAATTAAGATTAATGCCATGAAAAAATCAACTCTTCACCATTCAGCTGATGATGCAGCAGCTATCACATTCTTGGCATAGAAACTTTTGCTTTACCAACATGTAGCAGCCTCAACATGTACGAATTGTTTTGTCTTATATGATCCTAGATTTCCGTGAAATCTCAAGTGATTCGTGTTTTTCATCTTAATAGTGTACATAAATTTCGATTTATTAAACTATGTAATCTTTGAATGTGTTTACAAGAAACTATTTTCAAACCTCAAACCAAGTATCAGATTGAGCAACAACATAGCTGCTTATATTCAATAAAGAACATATATACTTGTACCTCCTTTTGAGTAACCTTTGAAAATCATATATACCGTTGGTAGTTCTTGAGAAAACTTCCACCATACTCGGTATTCATTGCAAACTCACCATTGAATTAAAATCATCCATTTACACAGCGAATAGTCTTCTAATCAAATTCTCAATGGTTGTTTTTAACCAAACCCAACAACAATCAATAACTCTAAAACCTCCTAACTACTTGTATTAAAAGTCTTGTTATAGTTCTATGTCGGTAATCTTTTTATGACTTAATGATCTTTCCACGACTTTTTCCTTCTCAAAAACGCTGATTTATGATCTCATCCTTTGTTTTCTTTTTTATAGAATGGAATAGATGAGAGAAGTATCCCGGAAATTTGTTGTTCAAGCAAACATGTTATATTGCGGTTTAACTAATTAAGTTAGTTATCAAGACAAAACTTATGTGTGTTCGGTATATCACTATTTTCTTGTATGTTGTTGGAGCATATAACATTTCTAGACACGTAACTACTATTATTCCTTCTAACCTCTTAAATTTCAACATGTAATTACTATTCGTGCTTATATGTATAGTATTGATAGTGAGATATGATGATGTTGTGTAAGAGATTCGATGTTTTTTAGAAAGTTTGTTATTGTGTCAACTTTGATGCCACTAATATATCGCATTGCTTCAAGAACAATAAATCATTCGAGCTTTAATCCACTACACTTCTTTTATGAAGAGGATAGAAGGAATAATATGAAAGTAATTAAACTACTACTAGATAGATCATCACAGAGGCATAGAAGGTATTATCGAAACATATATGACGAGTTTAGTAATTGCATAATATGCACCAAACTTTAACATATTTCATTGATTTAAAAATGTTTTTTATCCCTCTCCATATCAGCATGATAACCAGTTAATGCTTCAACCGGTTACCGGGGTACTTAAATGTTTAAAATATACATCTTAGATGCCAAAATGAAAGTTTTAAAAGTACGTTACCTAAAATATGAATCAAGTTAAACTACGTTACTTTTTCATGCAATTGAACCTAAAATTTTGGAGACCCTGTCCAAATTCTCCCTCGAAATCCAAAATGCTCAAAAACATTTTGTCAACCAAACAAACCCTGGTTTTTCTGCTCTCCTCTCTCTTCCTCTCTTTACTTAAAAAACGGTTCTATATCACAAATAAAACATAAGTTCCAACATGTTTGGAGTAGAAACAGTTCAAATCTAGCTGATATAGCAATCTAACAGATATAAGATAACAGTTATTGTCATTCGCTTCAAAACGATTGATCAAAAATTCCATTACCATATAAACAAATCACATCTAGGGCACAATCTTGGAAAACTTTATCTTATCAATCCAAGAAACAAAGCATGATTTTGTATCTCTAAACCCTAAAAATCCATGTTCTTTGCTCTTATTCATTATATCCAACATCCCTTGATTACTTAGAACATCCTCCACAAACCACCACATTCCAACCTCCTCTACTTTATTTACCAAAAGACCCTTCTCCTTCACAATCTCACCCCAAACACCCCCTTTATCTTTCATCATCTCTACAAAGCTTTTCTTCTCTTCATCTTCTAGAACCCGCCGTTTTCGACCTCGAATTGCTCGGCCGAAATGTTCCATAAATGCTTCCATTTGAAAACGTCCCCGTTAATGATGTTAAACGCTTCGTTCTTTGCGATCGGATCGACCGCCGCCCAGATTTGGTGCTCGGCGATCAAATTGGCATCTGAAGCATCGGTGAAGCTATTCCATGCTTCTTTGGTTCCTGGAAACGTCAATGGTTGACCTTCGTATTTGCAAATTGATGCGTAAACGCATAGACCTACGAAAATGTTCATCATACTGTTGGGTGAAAACCCGAAAATGACCCCGGGTCGATGGATAAATTATGAGTTTGAAAACCCAACTATCGAGCGTTTCCACTTCAAAATCTCCGTCTAACCAGTTTGCTATTAAAATCCAAAAAACCATAAAATTAGCATCGAGAATAACACAATATAGAACAAAAGATGAAACAAGATTGTTGTTTTGAGTTCTCAATATGCAACATTGCACATGAGTAAATGACCAAATAATATTAGTTTAGATGGTATGCAATAGTTCTTTTTCTAAAAAGAAATTGTTGATTTAAATGTTGCCCCTACAAGTTTTATTATTAAAAATAACTTGTTTTATATGTTATGTCTTAAATAACATTATTTTAAATTTATGCATTAACGGTACTTCTAAAAACTTGGCAAAAAAAAAAGCCATAACTCTTGGCCTTTTAAAATGAGTTAGGTTGTATAAATTTGAGGAGATTATATTATTATAAGACCTAAAAAATCTCTTCCACAGGAAGACAAAAAAAAACTTCAATTTTTTTTGCATCTAACTGTATTGCAGCGGGTACACAACTAGTATATGTATACACACACAAATATAATGATATCAAAATAAATAAAATAAAATATTATTTTATGATTTGATTTAAAAATTAATTATATCAAATACCACTACAACAACGGGTTTATAGAACACTCTCAATTTCTAAACGTCCTAATAGACCTCTTTATAAGTCTTATTTACAGGACCAAAAAAATAAAACGTCCTATCTAAAGGTGTTGTAATAAGTTTATATGACGTTTTTTGACGTCGTAATAATTTTTTAAGACACTTTTAATATAAAGCGTCTCATTTGCAATTTTATAGGACACTATTTGAAAAATTGTCTTATAAAAACAAATGTCCTATAAAAATTGAGTTTATATGACACTTTCTCAAAGTGTCCTATAAAGTTGCTAATGCTACATTTTGTATTAAAAATATCATTAAAAACTTGTTAAGACGCCCAAAAGCGTCATATAAATTTATTACAACATCTTTAGATATGACACTTTATATTTTGGTCCTATATATTAAGTTCTATAAAACGGTCTATTGGAACACTTAGAGATTGGTGATGTCCTATAAACCCAATTTTGTTGTAGTATACAATCTAATTTAGTATAATTAATAAAACAATAAAATCAAATCATATATATACTATATTATAAAGCATTTGACAAAAACTATTAAAAACCATTTTTATGCATAACGTACTGTATATTGATGCATATTACTTAAATTTAAGATTACAAGTAAATTATGCATAAGTACAACTTAATAAAGCTCCATGTTTAAATTTGTGTAATTAACTGCGGATAAACATCTTATTTTAAAATATAAAAAATCTAATATATAATTAGGATAATTATCGAGTTCTAACAAAATAATTAATTATTATCTTTGTAAGAAACTTATATTATTAAACCAAAATACAAATTACTTCATTATTGAACCTAAATTAAATTATAATAAAAAATTGAATTAAAAATTACATAAAAAATAAGAAATTTTAAATAGTTAATTTGATACTAATATTGATATATTTTTGTCAAATTTTTATAATATCTTCAAATTTATATTTTATTGAAAAAGAAAACAGCATCGTTTTTCTCAAAATCACATGAGACCATATTATAACATTGACTGAGATAAAGAATAAAATGAAATATTAAAATCAAGATGTATCTCGTTGTATTGCACGAATACCGTTCTAGTTTAATATAATTAATAAAACAATAACATCAAATCATATTTAACAAATCAAATTATAAAATAATATCTTATTTTATTTATTTTGATATTATATATATACACATAAACGCATGCACACACTCACACACACAAATATATATATATATATATATATATATATATTTGTTTTTATTTTTTATAAAAAAAAGCAAAAAAAAATAGACAAAAGATTAAAATAATCCTTGATTTAACGAAAACGTGAATCAGATGAACCCCAAGACAAATTGAATACCATAAATACTAAATATTTGAAAACCCAAATATATAAAAGAAAACATCAAATCACATAAAACAATTCCACAATTCACTCTTTATTTAAAATAGAAGTAAATAACATTGAATAATTACGGATAAACATTAAATGAGTGAGACGGTCAAATACCGTGACAAGATTAGAGACACATTTTGACATTATTCTAAATGATTTATTCAAAAATGTCAACCAGGAAATTAAAGGGAAAAAACAAGATCCGATTTTGAAGCTTAAGACGACAATTTTCATCTTGGATCTAAGTACAAACTCTACTACATAATGTACAAACATACAATGCAATGTCAATGATTCAAGAAAAACAAGGCTGAAGGTTTCAATTTGCTTATATCAACCAACTAAATGACATTTTTTTAGCTCTCTTTACTGCTATATAAATGCCTCCAAATTCGAACGATGTCTTCATCTTGTCATGATACAAAACACGCAATGTCTACTTCATCTAATACCACTCTAATTATGCTCTATCTTATACCACTTATAATCTTGAGTTGTATCAAACTTGTCTTATCCACCAACTTCTATCGAGATTTCCACGTTCTTTGGGGCAATGATCGAGGAACCGTTCTTAACAACGGTAGGGTTTTGATGTTGTCTCTTGATGAACATTCTGGTTCCGGGTTCCAATCGCATCGGGCGTATATCTTCTCCAGAATCGATATGCAAATCAAGCTGATTTCTGGAAACTCTGCCGGAACCGTTACGGCCTTCTATTTAGGTTTCTATATACTTTCTTTTGGTTTTGATTAATGAATTATGTGTGGAAGATGGATGATCATGATTTGTTTTTGTGTAGTTAGGATCAGAAGGTGATAAACGTGACGAGATAGACATCGAGTTCTTGGGAAATCTAACAGGTGATCCGTACACTCTTCACACCAACGTGTATACGAGAGGAAAAGGTTCTAGAGAGCAACAGTTTCATCTTTGGTTTGATCCCACCTCCAGTTTCCACACGTACACGATTATTTGGAACCCTTTTATGATCGTGTAAGTATCCACGTATATGTATCATAATTTGCTTCATGCATTAATGAATAATACGCCAATCTATTACTCATTTATGTTGTTTGATTCATTTGTTTAGGATTTACGTCGATGGAACACCCATTAGAGTATTCAGAAACTTGGAATCAGTTGGGGTTCCATACACGAAGGACGTGCCGATGAAGGCATACGTGACCCTCTGGGATGGCGACGAATGGGCGACGAGAGGCGGAACGATCAAAACGAACTGGACAGAGGCTCCATTCAGAGCGTGGTTTCGAAATTATAAGGGGAGGGGTTGTGTTTGGTGGAATGGGGAGACTGATTGCAGTTTAGGAAGATCAAAAACTGTGAAGCATGATTGGTATAAACAAAAAGAACTGGATTTGAGCAGTCAGGAGATGCTGAAATGGGTCCAACGTAATTACATGGTTTACAATTACTGCAATGACAACAATCGCTTCCCCCAAGGCCTTCCTCCAGAATGTTTCCATTAATTAACATGTATAATTAAGGTTACAACGTCATCATCACCAAATTTGATCATGATTTGATTCATATTTTTCATCATATCCTATTTGGGGAACAAATAATACTCGATTTCAAACATAATCGACGTGGTCTAGGCCTACTGCATGCCGCACAGTACTAGAACCGGCAAAGTCGTCCCTGCGATGTGGCAACGTTAAATGGTTTTTGCACCAAATCAGAATCGAAGTTGGGAGTAAGAGATGCTGCCGTTTTTATCGACACCAAACAAGCCCTTAATTGTGGTTAGGTAAATAATTATGTTGATGACACATAATTCATAAACCCTAGCTTCTTTCCTTTTGGCCTCAACCATGGTCTACATTGGAGATGATACCATTGTGGTTGTCGTTATGTTCATCGATGGGGCTGTTTTTGTTTCCTTGTATTTAACATATGTTTGTTTGCAGCTCGATCGATGTTTGTGAGACAATGTTTTTGTTCAGTTTTCTAAGCTAATTTACATTTGTTTTGTGAGTTTTCATCTTTAATTAATCACATACTTTTGAGATAGTTGTCGTGGCCTGTTGGAAATTTTTGTGAGTTTGGAAGTTTTTCCATCCCACATTGGTAGAAATGTAAACTCTAATCGAGTTTACAAACCTTTCTATTCAAGAGGGTTTTGTCGCTTTATATGTCTGTGTTTATATTGTGAAAAAATATACTAAAAATTGTATTCTTACCGATAAGAATCATTCATCCATCGTGGACAAGATTGTATTGGTGGTATGTCGGACAGTCATAATACATTTATTCAACTTAATATAATCCAAAACAAATACACCACCCACGAAACTCATTATTCTGTATGACTCCAATAAACAGTGCGGGATAGTTGTTACCATTTTGTCTCTCTATTATATAATAATATTTTTAATCAAATATAAGTTACAAAAAAAAATAATTTATACAGCTTGATCTTAGGTTGAATGTGATTGACTTTCATTTTTATCAAGTAAAATGAAAATTAATATATTCTCTTTGATGTCTCCAAATGAACTCGACTCTGACAATCATCAGATTCAACCACACATGATGTTGATTGAGTGACTAAAATACTTAAACATAGCAATGTGAGTGTATTTTCTACATAAATATGTAACTTTATATATCTATACTATATTATAAAGCATTTGACAAAAACTCTTAAAAATCATTTTTCATGCGTAAATTACTGTTTATTAATGCATATTACTTAAAACTCAATATTGCAGATAGATTGTGCGTAAGTACAACTATTAAAGTTTCATATC
>NC_037529.1:9562371-9563765 GCF_001531365.2 Cynara cardunculus var. scolymus | reverse complement strand
TTTTAAATAGTTGATTTGATATTAACATTGATATATTTTTTTTTTAAATTTCTTTGATATCTTTAAATTTATATTTTATTCAAAAATAAAATCATTACTGTTTTTTTTTAAAACACATAAAATCGTATTATTACATCGACAGAGACAAATAAAAAAATAGAACATTAAAATCGAGATGTGTTTCGATGTATTGCGTGAGTACTCTTCTAGTATATATATATATAATTAATCATATTTTACTAATAGAATATATATTATCTTCAAGAATAAAGATTACACCTTGATACAATAATAATTAAAAGAATAAGATATTATTTTTACACATTAAAAATGTAAATCAAATATGGTTAGAAATATCATACAAATAATGTATCTCATTATGGATACAAAACTACATGTCTTTGTACATACTTCGTCAATTGAAAGAGAACAAACAATACCGTGAAAAGCAAAGTATTGATGATCATGATACACCTTTTGTCACTTGTAAAATACACATTAACCTCAATAGTGAGTCAAAAAATCTCTTTTTATATTGATGTCTTTAAAATGGGTTTTATATAAAATTGTCAGTAATCAGCTTTTTACTTAAATACAGTAATTTAGATGATAACAAATTAAAGATTTATACTTTTATATGGTTTTCCTCCTGTTGAGAAACACATGTGAAGGAATGGTTGAGAGAGATGTTATGGAGAAAGAAAAACCAAGATTCATTCATAATATTTTTATATATTAAAATTCGACAGTTTACAAACATGTCCACAACCAAATTAAATGCTTTTATTTCCAATTTTGATTTCTTTATTTTATTTCTCTTTGTGTCTCCAAGATACCCTTACAAATTAAATGTATATCTCTTGCCTCTATATATGTTTTCTGCTATTTTCCATGTGATTTCTCTACATGGGATCTTGATTTTATTAAATTATTAATTAGACAAGTGTCATTTTAATAAAGAATTTAATTCAGATCGAAACCAAATAAAAACTACTTGTTCTTCAAGTGAATAAATAAAAAAATATTTATCATAAATTCAACTGCTATATTAGTTTATGGTTATAAGTATAACCATACATACTATTTATTAATCTATACTATATTATAAACTATTTGACAAAAACTGTTAAAAATCATTTTTTATGCGTAAAGTATTGATTATTAATGGATATTACTTAAAACTCAATATTACAAGTAGATTGTACGTAAGTACAACTTATTAAAACTTCATGTCTGAATTCGTCTAACTAACTGGCAGATAAACATAATCAAATACATGATAAACATCTCATTTTAAATATAAAAAATTTAAAATATAATTAAGATAATATTGAGTTATAACAGAATACTAAATTATTATCTTTATAAAATGTTATATTATTAAACCAAAAATA
>NC_037529.1:9555261-9561926 GCF_001531365.2 Cynara cardunculus var. scolymus | reverse complement strand
CCAAAAATAAATTATTTCATTATTAAACTTAAATTAAATTATAATAAAAAAATTTAATTAAAGAAATTACATAAAAAAATGAGAACTTTTAAATAGTTGATTTGATATTAAAATTGATATATATATTTTTTCAAATTTATATTTTATTCAAAAATAAAATCATTATTGCTTTCTTAAAACACATAATCTATACTATATTATAAACATTTGACAAAAACTCTTAAAAACAACTTTTTATGCGCAAAATACTGTTTATTAATGCATATTACTTAAAACTCAAGATTGCAAGTAGATTGTGCATAAGTAAAACTTATTAAAGCTCTATATCTGAATTCGTGTAACTAACTACAGATAAACATAATCAAATACAAGATAAACATCTCATTCTAAATATAAAAAATCTAAAATATAATTAAGATAATCATTGAGTTCTAACAGAATACTTAAAGTTGTAATCAAGAGATTAAAACTTTATGCATAAATCTGTTCTACTTTAAATATTAAAAGTTGTTTTTAAGATTACAGTGAATATGCTTTGTAAAATAGTATAGATAAGAATTAAATAAAAAATAGTTAACATTTTATTCTAGTTTTTTAAGGCTATTCTTTAATGGGAAGTAGATGCTCAAAATTAATTATAGCTTCCTACGAAGCAACAAGAGTGTATGTATCTCTGACTGCATTGTGTCTCTAATTATAGAAGTTTCAGTTGCCGGAATCATTGCCGACCGGCGAAGATAATCACCAATCATGTTATAAACCAATCATGTTATAAATATTTTCCGATCCATACTCTGATTTTTTTTATTTTTTTATTATTTTTAATTAAGAGAGCGAAAAATCTGAGGACATAAATAAATGGCAGTTACGATCGACAATTATTTCTTAAAAAATAAGATTTGTATTTTAGATTGACTAGAAGAGTAGTACCCGTGCAATGTAGCGAGACACATCTCGATTTTAATGTTCTATGTTATTATTTGTCTTTATTTTATGTTATAATACGATTTTATGTGTTTTTAAGAAAGCAATAATTATTTTATTTTTGAATAAAATATAAATTTGAATATATCATAAAAATTTTAAAATATATATATCAATGTTAATATCAAATCAAATATTTAAAAGTTTTTATTTTTTATGTAATTTCTTTTTTTGTTATAATTTAGTTTAAGTTTAATAATGAAATAATTTATTTTTGATGTAATATTATAAATTTTATTAAGATAATAATTAATATTCTGCTAGAACTCAATGATTATCTTAATTATATTTTAAATTTTTTATATTTAAAATAAGATGTTTATCCTRTATTTGATYRTGTTTATCTGCAGTTAGTTACACGAATTCAGATATGGAGCTTTAATAAGTTGTACTTACGCACAATCTACTTGTAATCTTGAGTTTTAAGTAATATGCTTTAATAAAAAATGGTTTTTAAGAGTTTTTGTCAAATGGTTTATAGTATATATATATATGATCAGTTTAAAATATCATTTAGGTACGTAATGCATGAGTTCTGGTTATCTTGCAACAACAACCTTCTATTATAATTATGAATCAATATTCATAAAATCATAATTATGTAATATGCATTAATAAACAGTATTTTACGCATAAAAAGTGGTTTACGCATAATTAGTTCAATATGTTATCTTGTTCAGTGGGAGATTGTAATACATGAAGAAAACAAGTAACATATTTGCTAAATTCATATTTTTATGACCAGTTGAATTATGTAAATTAAGAGTTGATTTATAATACTTATAAGTTTATTGAATGATCAGTCTTGAGAATACATATTGTGGTATAAATATAAGGTATGAAGGGACACAACCCTTGGTATGGTGGTTATTAACAGTTACCTGATGGGGGTAACTGTTAACCTGTTAAGAAACGTACATATATGCCATCCATACCCTATTTCATGCCTCATCCAGTACACAAAATCTCTGCTTATCCTTATCCATCAAAAGGGCATAATATGGTGTGAAACTGGAAGAAGACGATGGAGCAACAAGTACACGAAACAGCATCAAGCCCCACTGTACCAGGTTAGATTTCGTTCATTTACAGTCTCGTTTTCATTGATTCATGTTAGATGGTTCATATATAGAATCTTACAGTTCGTCCCAAGACTTGATTTTTTTTTTTTTTAAATTACGATCATTGTGAAGTTAATTTCATAACAAAATTCAAGAAAAATTGTTTATGGGAATCAGAGCAAGTCTTGCGAAGATGAAGATGGAACACAAAAAGACAATTGATGATTTTGAAGAGAAGTAGGACCAAAGTGGGGCTTAAAACCTGCAAGAAACAGTTTCTGGAATCACATAATGGTTTCGAGTTTGGATTAAACTTCCAAGTTCCAAGCATTTGATCTTCACTAGAATCCATTACATGCATGTTATGTGGTAAAAACTAATAAAATAATTCATAAAATCAAATAATATATATATATATATATATATATATAAAATATTGGGTATGGAGGGCAAGTACAGCATCATATGATAGTATGTATGTCTGAAACATGTCATATGTGTAGGGGAATCTTGTTTGTGGGTTTGTCGACAAAACTGTGCAACTATTAAATTACAGATTTAACATGGTTTTATACCCATCTCCCATTTCTACTTAATTTGGAAAAATCACTTCCAGATTTGAAGCTAAACCAGATGATCATGCCCATGATCCAATTGCCAACATTGTCTCCTTCCTTCATATATAATATATACACACACACACTGTCCTATGATCTACTCAAAATCACCTTGTGACACTCTGATGATACCAACACTAATCCCTTCATATAAAAAATAAAGAATATCGGATGAACCGGCAAGTGACTCTGGTCCTGCCATTAATGGAGGCGACAACACTTCGATTGCCCATTCTCTCTCTCTCTCTCTCTCTCTCTCTCTCTCTCTCTCTCTCTCTCTCTCTCTCTCCCTCTCTGCACATAACTCTATGCGCATGTATATCAATCTAAACACACGGAATTCTATATAACCTCATGATCACATCTAGCTAGCTATATATAAGTAAGCCATCAGCTATTCTTCTGTGCAACTCAACTCTTAATCAAGTCGTTCAAAGTTGTTTACAACCTTAATATATAGTTAGCTAGCCATGAGTTTCCCAGACCTAAACCTACCAGAAAACGAGTGCACCTTAGACCTTTTGCATGACCCTAACTCCTCTTCTCTTTCTTCTTCATCAAGCAACCCGGAGCAACGAGTTTTCTCATGTAACTATTGTAGGAGAAAATTTTACAGTTCGCAAGCACTTGGAGGCCACCAGAATGCTCACAAGCTTGAACGGACCTTGGCAAAGAAAACTCGATACCAAATGAGACCTTGGAACCACCAGACATCAAACCATGTTGCCAATGGTTCGAACCAGCTGCATGTTGGTTGGGTTCAGCCACCCTTCACTATGGGGATGGATGATCATCAGGGAAATGTTGGGATGGATTATTGTCATAAGGGTGAGAGTGTGCAAGAAAGTTTCCATCAGCTTGACTTGTCTCTTAGGCTCTGATCAGCAACTCACAGTAGTTTTATATATGTTTCATGATCCATCTCTGAATCAATAAACGTTTTTATTGATATCGTAATTTATATCTATCTACTTGTGTTAATTTTAACCATCGGTACGAGATATTATTATAAGTAAATGTAGAGTATGTTTGGTTGGTGTTTCATTATTCATGTATGGATAAAGTTTGTATAAATTAATTGTCTTTACAGATCCGAAGGTTTTCTAATTTATTTTCCGGGTAAGATTGTAGTACATCAAAATGATATCGTATGCAACAATTTGTTTGGTAAGCGCTTACCCGGGTAAGAAATCTCTATCTTTATCATCGCTCTTACTCGGTAAGATTATTGAGTCTTGTTATGTTCATCCGGTAAGAAAAATTGTCTAATAAGCACCAATCGGGTAAGCGATTAATAAACGGCCCCTAAGTTAACTCAAAATAATATTAACCTAATAAATTATTGTAAATATCATCTTTAGGTATATTGTAATAGAAGTAAGAGGCGAAATTGTTTAATCACTAACCAAAAAAATGTTGGCTTTTTGCCAATCTTTGTTGTTAACGGAATTGTTGACCTCGTAAGTTGCGATTGTGGTGTCATAAAGTAAACTGAAACCGAATAACTCATTCAAACCAAATGTAGTTTTGGGTAAACGATTTCAAGGTCAATCGTTTTGGTTAACGAAATAGTGATATCTTGTTCGGTTTGCATGATTATAGTTGTCGGTTATTTTTTATTATTTTAGTTAAATCGAATAATGCATTATACTATAATTTTTTTAAACATTTTACTTTTATACAAATAAAGCCAATAACACATTATACTATTATTTTATATATTTATGTGCAAAGAAAATGTTTTTACATGATAATATATAGATATATATATACACACAAACACACACGATGTGGCGCATTCGATATATAACTCAGTTGACAAATGGATGAGATGACTTTGCTAAAATACAAAACAGGTCTCGGGTTCTATACGTCCGTTCCCCCCCCCCCCCCCCCGCGGTAGCTTTAGGCACTAAAAAGGCAAAAGAAAATATTTCCCCTTGAAGACAAGTTCTATGTGGGGCCGATTTTGAGGTTGCCGATCAATTTTATTGCCCATAAATATACCATGTGCACAAAGAGATGACATTTTCTTGCTAAATAATGTTTTTGCTTCTTTGGTAGTTCAATTATCGAGCATGATACAATTATATATTGGAAAATATGGCCTTTGCATTTGGAAAAAGAGAATGGAGGGCAAGTGTCCAGTAAAAAGATGTGAACTTTTAATTATTCTGTTTATCCATTTTTCAAACCAAATAATCTTAAATTGATTAAACCGAACCTTATTGGGGGTTATCTGTTGGTTTGGAAAAAAAAATTGAAAACCGATCAATTTTCATGGAATACCTCGAAAACTGATGAAGTGACCAAATAATATCCCTAAACAAGACAAAGGATTTACTTAATTACCGGAGGCTATAAATCCCAGTGATATATATCCTAGTCTTTCAAACAACTTATCGTAGAATGTTTTTGGATGAAATGGAATCTGTTAAAGGAATTTGACTTTGAATGAATCAGAATGGAATGTTGTCAGGTTTGATCATATGTTTGGTTGGCAAATATTGGAATATGTTTGTTTGGTTCACAAAATGTAGTTTTGGAATTTGAATGAAATATTGGTAAATGACCAAAATGCCCTTTTTGAAAATTTTAATTTTTTTAAAACTAAAAATACTTTAATAAAATAATTGTTTAATATGTAAAACAATATAAAATACACAACCTAAACATAACCATAAGCCAAACGACGTTATTAAATCAGCGGTGGTCAGTGGTGGTTCAGATCGGTGATGATCCACGGTGGTCAGTGGTGGTTCAGATCGGTGATGATCCATGGTGGTAGTCCACGGTGGTTCAGATGGCGGTGTTCGGCAGTGGTTCAGATCGATGGTGGTCCGCGGTGGTTCAGATGGAGGTGGTCAACGGCGATTCAGATAGACAGTGATTCATACAGCGTGGCGGGTGGTTCAGATTAGTGGTTGTTCAAATAGTTGGTGGTCGGCGGTGTCCGGCGGTGATTCAGATTGGTGGTAGTCGCTGGCGAGCAGCAGTGGTTCAGATCGATGGTGGTCTGTGGTGCTTCTGGTGGCGGTGGTTGGATGTGGTTCAGATCAGGGGTGGTTCAGATAGGCGATGGATCAAATCGGTGGTTGGTCAGTCGACAGTGGTTCAGATCGTTAGTAGTTGGTGGTGGTTCAGATCGATGGTGGTCGACGATGGTCATATTGGGTTTTATGATATTAGGGTATAGTGGGTTAAGGGCATATTTGTTATAATGAAAAATAATAATTTCATTCCATCAAAATACCATATAATTGCTAAAGAATGTTAAATTCATTTATTTGTGGAATTTGTAGAATTTTGAAAACTTTTTCGAATGAACCAAACGAGGGAATAAAATTTAGTCAATAGAATTCAACATTCTAATTCCATCAGATTCCTTCAGAATCTACGAACCAAACTACCCCTTAAGATTTAGCCCTTTCATCATTCTCGTATAACCACAAGAACAAATTATTTCAAGTTCTTACCATCGGTTGCTTCAACACGCAAATGGTGGCGGTGGTTTTACAAGATCACAATGTTGCAGTACAACCCCTATGATATATGCACTCATGGACTCAACTATCTGGATTTGATGATAACACATAAGCAAACACTTAGAATGTTTTCGGATTTTAAATTGTTGCCTACTATCCAATTTACAAAGAGGATCTAAAAGTTAGAGGGTCCAATTCTTATTTTCTTTTTTCAAAAAATATTTTTTTTAAAATATTAGTAAAATAAATTGTGTTTTACTAATTTTATTCAATATTGATATATTAATAAATAATTTAGAATTTTTTTTAATTCATTTAATATATTTATCAAATAATATGTAAAATATCTTAATAATAAAATGTTAAAATTAAAAGTATAGTGTTGTAATAACAACCTGTAGATACTACAATCAAATAATTTTAGGGGGTGGCTAATGGCACCCCTATTATGTGCTAATGCCACCCCTAAGTAGGTTTCAATCATTTGTATTTTATAAATTTTTGTGTTTTTTTGTGAT
>NC_037529.1:9553783-9554316 GCF_001531365.2 Cynara cardunculus var. scolymus | reverse complement strand
AAATCTAAAATATAATTAGGATAATCATTGAGTTCTAACAGAATACTTAATTATTATCTTTATAAAATGTTATATTATTAAACCAAAATTAAATTATTTCATTATTAAATTTAAATTAAATTATAATAAAAAAATAAATTAAAAAAATTACATAAAAAATGAAAACATTTAAATAGTTGATTTGACATTAACATTGATATATATTTTTAAATTTTTTTATGATATATTCAAATTTATATTTTATTCAAAAATAAAATCATTATTGTTTTTCTTAAAAAACACATAATCTATACTATATTATAAAACATTTGACAAAAACTCTTAAAAACATTTTTTTATGCACGAAGTATTATTTATTGATGCATATTACTTAAAATTTAAWATTACAAGTAAATTATGCATAAGTACAACTTATTAAAGCTACATACTTGAATTCGTCTAACTAACTGCAGATAAACATAATCAAATATTGGATAAATATCTTATTTTAAATATAAAAAATCTAAAATATAGTTATGATAATCATTGATAAC
>NC_037529.1:9536251-9553683 GCF_001531365.2 Cynara cardunculus var. scolymus | reverse complement strand
ATATAAATAAAAATATTATATAATATATATAAAGTATATAAAGATTATATATATAATTATATAATATAACTTAATTAATTGATATATATATATATATATTAAATACTAATAATAATTAAATATAATATATTTTTAAAATTGATTTGATGTTTTCTGAATTTTTAACTCAACACAATTTCCAACACAATCAACACCCCTTATAAGGGGTGCCATTAGCACCCCCCTAATTTTATAGTATATATGGTCAGCTTACCTGAATAGTAAGTGCATAAAAATTTGGTATAATGAATAAATTTAACTAAAAAAATTATATAATAATATAATAGGTAAAAAAAATTCAAAATATAATATCTTAATAAAAATAATTTAAAAATATATTTCTAAAATAAAAGAAAATGACAATACTATAATAAACAAATTTATTAAAGTGGCCGCTCCATTTTGGCTAAAGAAAAAACTCATCCAACAAAACGCAGGTCGTTCTGATCGGTACGCTGTTCAGCTACTATTGATCTACCTTCTTCGATGTGTTGCTGCTTCTTCGCCCTTCTGCTTTTGTTCTTGATCTGCTACTTCGCTCTTCTACCACTTCTTCTCTCTGCTGAACTTGTGCTCTTCTTCTGCCTTTGCATTCTTCTGATGCTACTTCGCTCTTCTACAACTTGTTCGCGTTGCCGTTGCTGCTTCTGCGTTCTTCTCTTGCTTCTAGAATCTCCATTAGTGGGTCAAGTTGGGAATTGATTGGGGTAATAAGGCCGCAATATGGTTGTTTTTGGTGATTGTTTGAGGGTTATTTTTGTTCTTGAAATCATCAAACACTTTATGTTTTGCCTCTTGTTTTACTTCGGGAACTCCCGATCACCACTACTTCTGGAAACTTCCCATTCACAGGTATGCTATATCTCGTTCAATTTTGGTTTCGATCTAACTTCCATCGTATTTGATTGTCCGACAACTTTATGTGCATGGGTGATTTCAATTTATTACATTGCAATTTCCAATTTCAAGTTGAAAATTCATACCTAATTGTGGAGTTCACACATCCTCTGTTTCTTCCGCTTCGTGTGATATGATGTCCCAATCAATGAGCTTCATGAAATTTATAGGCTCCTCCTATTGTTAGGGATGGATGTTGCATCTTCTTAATGAAAACCTAAAGGCTAGAGCACATGTGATCCTTCTCTTTGCAAGTTGGCATGATATATTTATTGATTCTTAAATCAACTACTGATTGGTTGCATTAGTTGTGACTCTGGTTGATGAATTGCATAGAGTTTTATTTTTTATTTTGTATAGTTTCATTCGAATTTTGAAGTTTTTCCTAAAAGAATTTTTCACCTTTTTGAATTCCTTAGAAACCATTCAAAATTAATTAGCTTCATCATTTACAAGAACGTCTGATCCGGATTCAATTAGGGTTCATTATCTAACCATACTTTCAGAACTGGGCTGATTTTGCTTTTGAAGAACTTTGGACATGAAACTGTCTAATTACATTGATTCTATAAAGGAAATGTGTTTGATTAAGCTGATTATATTCGACTTTGAACACTAAATTATTCTATATTAAACTGATTCTATCTAATTTGAATAGGAACTTGGGATTGGTTAAGCTGATTCTATTAAACCCCTTCGATAGAAAATAATTTCCATCAAGCTGGTTTTATCAAATTTCAAAGTGGAAATCGGGTTTTTTTTCCTTGGGTGCAAGCCAATAAGCCATCTGTGATTCTTATCTCATGATTGTAGTAAATTCTATGATTCAAGTCCTAAGAATTTAGAACCATTAGTGGAATAATCTTTGGTTGCTTTCAAGCATATCAATATGCCTTTGTCAACAATCACAGTAATAACAAATTCAATTGAAAAATATCAATCTTTGGTTGCATTGTATAATATCAATCTGCCTTGATGAACAATCACAATAACAGCAAAGTTCAAATTAAGAATCGAGCATTTATGTGGTACTGAAATTTGTCTACATGTATTGTCATTATTAGAAAAGTTATTTCTCTCTTCATTTTTTCAGGGGTGCATCAAAGAACAAAGTAATTGGTCACTCTTAATACAACCAGACACCGAGTCTACCAAGTGACTGCAATTTATGCGCTGGTCAGCATTTTTTGGGGTTAGAATTGTTAGACTCAATTTAGAGATTACACACACTTACACAGTAACTGGAGAGTACTGGATGACTTCACTCAATAAGCTTTAGGCACTATAAATAGCCTTACAAAAAGGAAGTAGTAAAAAGACTAAAAAGGTGGAGTTGATCACATTCAGTTTATATCTTCACAAACTCCTAATTCTTCACTCAGCCTGATGAAAATTTTCAGCTTGAGAGGCTTGGTCATGATGTCTGCCGGTTGATGTTCTGTGCCACAGTGATTAAGCTCAACTGCTCCTTTTGTAAGATCTCTTAGGTAATGAAACCCCATGTCAATGTGCTTGCTACGACCCTGAAGCATGGGATTCTTTGACAACTTCATAGCACAATTTTATTGCATAAAATTGTTGTACTTTGAGATTGCACCAACCCAAACTGTTGAAGGATTCTTCTCATTCAAACACACTAACATGCACCAGCAATCAACTCTGCTTCAGTTGTTGATAGACTCAACGACAGGTTGCTTCTTGGATGCCCAAGAAGAATTTCTGTCGCCTGAATCGAGATTATAGCCAAAAGTTTATCAACCTCTCAAAACTTGGAAGGATGTGGGTGTTGCTGCTGAATCCATTTCATAATTCTGTGATTGCCCGCATCCATTACATGCACCTTGATCATATTATGCCACGTGAGTATCATCTTCTCCCTATCTTTTGTTCTCTATTTATCAAAAGATGTATGTTTCAGATGTGTATGCTTGATTAGTTGTTAGACTTAGGGGCTGTTCGGTTCGTTTTCCATTAAGACCTGTATGGATAAAACTTTTTGTATTGGTAAAGTTGTCTATATGATAACAAATAAGTTATTGTTCGGTTGTTGTGCTGAATAAACGTTCTGAATGGCAGAAATGACCCTTTGCTTGACAATCTTCAAATTCATCTCCTAATTGTATCTCTTGACAACATCCACTAATCTTATCTCCAAAAACTGATTCAATTCATTCAAAGGACAGGTAATCCTTCTGTCACTACAGTTCATCAAATTGCATATACACTATAATGAATTATCCAAAATTGCTTACCGGTGTTTTAGGGCATGAACTGCAAGAACATAACCTATCTGCCATCTTCTTTCGATTCTGCTGAACTATAATAACCCCGTCGATTTTGGGGCAGGAACTTCATGACAAAACCCATTTGTGTTTAGGGATCGTTTGAGAAAAAAACATATCCCATCTTCATCTTTATCCGGTCATACCACCATTGAACTAAAACTCCCAAAATGAAGTTAAAATTAAGAAGAAAACTGACTGTTCATCCAGTTTTGGAGAGGTTGAAGTGAAACACCGCCCAATAAGGCTGCTGATCGGACGAGGAAGCAGCAAGAGATTCCATATTCCATTGTTTAGGAGGCATCAATCCATTGTTCAAAAAGAAATATCGGGAAGAAAATAGCAGTTCTCAATGATCAGGGAGGCATCAACTCATTGTTCAGGAGAGCAGGTCTAGGGTGGGTGTTTTTTTTGGTTTATCACGAAGGGTAGGAATGGTAAGAGAAGGGGTGAGCGCATATGACTCTACCAATTGGCTGAGCGACTCAGCCCATTTCTGAATCAATAAGTCATTTCCGAACAACAATGGTTTACCGAATAAGCCATATATGTTATACAGCCATTAAGCTGTTATCGAACATCCCCTTAAACCTGTAGATTTGGGTGTAATTGACCTAACGTAATTTTATGGACCACTGTGTATTTAGAATCCATGTGGATTTTCACTTTTGACCTTCAAAGCGTTGTGGCACGTCAAAGACCTTCCAGCCTAGTGGTAAAGGCTTGGGCATGGCATAGTCATGAACCCGAGTTCGAGCCCTGGGAGGGGAGTGTTGGCGACATTTAAGTGGGGCCATGTTTAGCCTCCAAATTTGCCGGGGATTAGTCGGGCTTTGGCCCGGACACCCTTACAAAAAAAAAAAAAAAAAAACATTGTGGCATGTCCAAAGTTGTCTGTAGGACTTGTAGATATTAATTTTTTCGTGAACGAGACAGAACTGTTGTTCAGCGTTTGGTAAGACATAACAAATAAAATGATCAATTTACCTATAACGAGTTGTTTATATATTTTGATGAATTTATGTAATTTATTAAATTATAATAGATAATTATTTGTTATAACAAAATGTATTATTAGAAAGTTTTTGTCAAAACGATTAAATGACACCAAAATAAAAAGTTTATGTAGTTTCCAATTTTTATATTATCCCTTTTCTACGTTGTTTTTTATTATTAGTATATAATAAATTACATAAATTAATAAAAATATATAAACCGTAGAAAAATAATATTATCGTGGAATGTAGGTAGTGGTTATAATCGACTTGATAAAAAAAAGACTGAATAGTTTTGAGAACAGTAAAATGAAAGTTTAAAAAACATAAAATACAATAAATAAAATTTAAAGAATGAATAAAATATAAAAAAGGAGTCCTATTTGATGTTTTGGAAGAGATTTAAGTTTTATTTTGAGGTTATGTTAGTAAAATGTACGTTTGTTCCACCTTGTTCCATGGAGTAGGGGTGGAATATGTTTGTTCCACTTTGTTCCTCTCTGTTCTACATAAAAGACTTGTTGAACATGAAACAAGATCTCTGTTTTGTTCTGTTCTGTCCAGTATACCAAATGCACCCTAAGGGGCTGTTTGTTTTTCAAAAAAAGTCTCTTAATTACATCTGGAGTCTGATTCGGTCAGACATTTACCATTTCAGACTGTTTTTTTTTCAAATTAAGAGCTTAAAACCTCTTAAAATCATCTGAATTTTAAGTGAAAAATGGAAGTCTGAAATCATCTGAATTTTAATCTTGCTTTCTTTGTGTTTCTGAGCTCCATTTTCATGGTCGCCGGTTCGTTTTCAACTTCTTCTCAAGTAGTAATGGGTTTAACAGCTAAACTGATGACTGAATCTAGTCGGAGAAGATGAAGATCACCGGGAAAACGGATCTACCGGCTATTATATCTTCGAAGGTTCTAAACTTTACCCCAGATTCGGATCTTTTGCAAAAACCCATTTCGAGGAAGCAAGTAAGTCGGAAATCCCGGAACTCCGGCGGTGGGGTGCGGTTGCGGAGGGACGGAGTTCCGGCAGGGGGAAAGAGGGGTTCACGACCGGAGACTCCATTGCTCCGATGGAAGTTCGATGAGGGTA
Source organism: Cynara cardunculus var. scolymus (assembly GCF_001531365.2). Lineage (NCBI taxonomy): Eukaryota > Viridiplantae > Streptophyta > Magnoliopsida > Asterales > Asteraceae > Cynara > Cynara cardunculus. The sequence continues at coordinate 9,548,374 of NC_037529.1, read as the reverse complement.
AGGGTAAAGAGGAGAAGGATGTTGAAGTGAAAAACTGCAATGTGAATCAACTTATCTGTTCTTGATCTTTATAAACCCTAATTAAAGATTTGCATAATTAGGGTTCATTTCAAAGCTTATTCACTGTGAATCAATTCATATTCATGTGTTAAAAGTATATGGTAGTTTACAAATGGTTTAAATGATTGGATATTTCAGTTAAATTTAATTGAAATGAATTGATTCAGATTTCAGACTTCAGAAGTTTGTCAGTTTACAAAAACAAACAGTTTTATTGATTCAGATTTCAGACGTAAAAACAAACAGTCTGACTGATTCAGATTTCAGATTTCAGACGTAAAAACAAACAGTCTGACTGATTCAGATTTCAGATTTCAGACGTAAAAACAAACAGTCTGACTGATTCAGATTTCAGACTTCAGCACCACCTCTTAAAATTCAGAAGTGAATTCAGATTTCAGACTTCAGCACCACCTCTTAAAATTCAGACGTGAATTCAGACTTCAGACTTCAGCACCTCTTAAAACACAAACACCACCTAAATGTTTAATGGTTGTTAGAGGGTGAGTGCATGGTTAGACAATGTTTACCAATATCCTCTCCCTACTAACTGAAACTCTTACCAGGTAATTGAGCATTGCTTACCCAGACCCTGTCACTTACCTGGTTACCCAGACCAAACCATGACTTTGAAAGCAAACATATCAAGAACCAAATTTTTGTTGGTAAACGGCTCCTTAGGCATTGTATTTTGTACTGCAGATCGTGAACATATATATCAAATGGGTTTTGTTCATTCTACTTTGATCCTTTTATGTTCGATGTTCAAAAAGTAAATGCACAACTAACCAAATCAGTGAACGCACTCACAGAAATACAGTGGATGCGTCATCATAATTCACTTCATTCTGATGTTATATACAAAACACAGATCCAAAACTATTCTGCAGCAAAGATATATATATAACAAATCACCTCACCTCACTTCGATGCTTACAATACCATCGAGAACTTTAAGATTTTGGTGACATTGGAGATCGAAAGGTAACTGGTAGTTTCAATATTAGATCGTTATCTTTAACTGTTTTAAGTTTTTGTAATTGTGCATAAATAAGTTGATACAAATGACAATATACTACAATTCATGTTGACATTATATATAAAATTTCATGATGAGATGGGAAACAGAAGATCAAAGTAGAAAAGGATGAATAATTACATATCCCAACTGAACAAGACTTAAAGAAGGATGTGGTTCGGTAGAAAATTTCAGTCAAGAACAATAAAGCAGCCAAATTCTTTTCTTTTTTCCCTACAACTCGATAAAAAAATCAACAAATTTAAAGAACAAACAAACCCGAATACTAATATTACAAATGAAGATCTCAACACCAAAATGATGACCTCCATATATATATATATATGATCAAATCGTTGAGTCTTTTCTCAAAATCTGATTCATCGATCTGATCCATAGTCATTCCCATGGCCAAAATAATTGCTCAAGAACGACATCACCACCAAAAACTTCATTATTTACTTTTGGAAACAGAAAATTAAGACTGATCTTTATATATACATTCATGGTGAATAAGTATTGGATGTTGTATTATCCTTGTTGTACCTGAGCTGCAAAGATACTTGTCTTTCCATCCGTAGTTGTCGATAGAAATTGGCGATAAACATCTCAGCTTTCTTATCAATATCATCTTCTTCAGGGAAACTTGTGGTTCGTTGCAAGGGAAAGCTTCTGGTCTTCTGTAGCTGATCACCTTGCTGATCTGGAGACGAAGAAGCTGTTGGAGACCGCCAGTTTGTGTAATCTTCGTCGGAGGAGGAAGACATGATGGATGTCAAGCCATAGCGTTCGTTGAAGCTGAGCCGCCTGCTGCTCAGATTACCACCACGAACCATGGAGGAGGCAAGCCGTAACCGGTTCATGTTGAAGTTGAGAAGGAATGTGACCTTCTTTACGGCGGTCCGCAGCCTGCCTAACAGAGACCAACGGCTGATCTTGCGTTGAGCCGCCATTGATGTAAAAAAAAAAAACTCGGAGAGCAAGAAAGTTGAGATTTTGAATTAGAAAGGATATTGATTGAATAAAAAAAGAAGTTGGTATGTTATGAAGAATTATAATATGGATTGGTAATTGGTGGGTATTTATATAGATGTGATTAAGAAAGGGACAACCGCGTGATGGTTTGTGGTGGTTTATAGACTGACGTCCAATTAAGCTATTTAAATTTAAATTAAGCTGCTAAACTTTGAAGCAGTCAAATGTGGATATTTTTTTATAAATAAATAAACAAATACATAAATATGTCCCTTTATTTGAATTTTCATTAGAAGTTACCGCGAACAGAGTTAGAAATATAAATAATTCTTTTTTCACTTTTAAATTATATATATATATATACACATATATATTATATATTATAATTTTGTAATAGATTATTTGAAAAACAGGTTAGAAGATAAAAATGTTATTACCAAATGCTTACTCGGGTAAGCACTTATCAAGTCACATTACCTCACCGGACGAATATGGTAAGGACCAATAATCTTACCCTGAAAGACCGAGACAACCCGGTAAGTAAGGGCGACGACTCTTACCACGGTAAGCACTTATCAGGTAAATTGTTGCATGTGATGTCGTTTTATGGACTAAAATCTTACTCAGTAAGTAAATAATAGTGTTAAATTTGGTTGATAAATACTTACCGGGTAAGTATTTGGTAAACGGCCTCTTAGTTTACAATTTTAAACGGAATTAATATTAAGGGGCCATTTTCAAAGCAAAATGCTTATCAGGGATGTCATTCTTGTACCTTTCGTGTTTCAGAGACCATTTTTGTATATATTTTTTTAACCTACGACAAGGATCGTTTTTGTAGTTCACTAAATCAACCATAGAGCTTAGTGTCATTTTCTTCAAAAAATCCAGAAGAATTTCAGGACAAAATGGATCAAGAAACCAAGAAATGAAACGACATCAGGGATGTTGAGTTTGGAAAGTCATGAATTGAGATTTTATAGTCAAAACTGAAGATTCTAGTAAAGTTGGTGTATTCTGTCAATCAAATATGTTATCAGATATACGATGAAAACCATAGATGGAGAGGGGTAGGGAGGGAGGACTAAGCGAATATATGAAGCATTCACCATTAAATGAGCTATTTTTGTGTGTGTATTAATGGTTGTACAAACGCTTTAAACATGCGTGTAAATTGAAATTTATTATATAAAAATGAAAAAACAAAGTAAAATGACCAAAATGACATGTACTCCTCATGTGAGGTGACTTAACCGACCTCTACTAATGATCTTTGGGACAATGGACTAAATCCATAGAACCGTCAATGATGAGGACGTCAAGGACAGACCCAGAAAATTTTTCAAACGGTTGCATCATTTAACTATAAAAATAAATATAGGCAAAAAATTTCAAATGGTGACACCATTTAACTAAAAAAATGACACGAACAGATTTGAACCCGGGTCTGAAATGAAAGAAAAACATTGAAAATCATTTCTCTCAAAGAAAATTTGTTCTCATTGTAGTTTTAAAATATACATGATAGCACATAACAAACTAATACGGTTGAACAATTCATAAATCTGAAATTTTTTACCCTTTGATAAAAAAAAAATACGATAACACATGTCAATGGTACCATGTTGGGTCCATCCCTGTAATTTATGACATCATATGAACCAAAAATGTAATTTGATTTAAAAACAATATAATAACTTTACCAAGGAAAGAAAAAGTGGAAATCAAATTCTTTTAAGAGTAAACTACACAAGTAGTCCTCAGATTATTAATTGTTTTACAATTTCGGTTAAAAACACTTTATTAATTACACTTTCATTGAATAACTTAACGAAAACCATCCTCTCCCGTTAACAATAATCAAACCCTATAAAAAGGGATCAATGGCATGGGCCATGATCATTTTATAAAAGTATAAACCGTAGCAAAAGCTATTTAAATTAAAATAAAGGAATAAATTGCATTAAAACCTATACAAACATGAATAGGTAACGAATGATGTACACAGTAGAAAAAAATATTTAAGCAAAAAAGGATGGAGACTAACAGGACGCTAAAGTATAATCATGTCTTGTGCACGTCAAACTTTTTACTCATTAAAGCTTATGTAAACTGGACCAAGTTGAAAGAAAATTGTTGAGTTTGAACCACATTTTATATTTTTGAATAGTTAGGGGGAATTTATGTAAATTTTCAAAGCCGTCATTTGCGGTTACTCGGTTGGATAAAGATGCACGACAGCACGACTATTCTCGTTGACTTGATCAATGTCAACGAAAATAATTACCAAGGATTTAAGGTTTTCCTTGTTATATACTCTATAAAAATATATGATTTAAATGCCAAATTTTTATACCGGAAACAATCTCATATTATGTGAAAGATTAAATAATAATTTTTTTTTTGAAAGGCAAAAGGAAGGACAAAGAAGAGAGCTTCGGCCAGGCCATCACCCTCACCAAGCCAACCACTAAATTAAAACAAAAACAAATCTAGCAAGAAGCTAGATACAAGAAAATACAACGCAACCAAAAAAGCGAGGGGCAAAAAGACGGAACCAAGACATCCCCTTACAAAACCAAAGTAAAAAAGAAAACCTATCCCAAACAGGCGGGAGGACAAAAACAAAGAGACTAAATAAAATAGGGAGAGGAAGACCAAACTTCCCAATTAAGATGAAATTTACGATTTCTGCTTCCCATCCTAAGCTTCGAGAAATTTTGAACACAAGGGAAAGGATCTTCACCTTTTTTCTTGGTTTTCACCTCATCCTCAGCATAAAGAATTTCGTTCCGCCACTTCCAAAGATGCCAAAGAGCCACAGCGCATACTGATAAAAATATTATACCAACCTTGCGAAGAGATCCTACTTGTTTGATCAGCATTTTAAAATCAGCCACCGATGAAAGTCGAGGAGCTTTAAGATCCCACCAAGCCCAAATTTTCCTCCAAAGAATGCTTGCCACCGAACAAGAAAAGAAACAGTGATCCATTGTTTCGACACCTTTTTCACACAGGATGCACTTTAAAGAAAAAGACATAATATTATTTTAACTAAAATAAAAACTCATATTCAAAACCGAGTCTGGCTTATCCAACCCTATCCAGAACCGAGTCTGGCTTATCTGGCAACGAATAGAACAATAAGACGATAGGGGTATGCGACTAGACCCCCTCCATACTCCACTGACCCAACCCACACATTTTGGGCTTAGCGAGTTTGTAGCCTGGTGACCTGGTCTGATCCAAGCAGGAGCAGATCTAGTGCATGGTGGTAGGGGTCCTAGGCCCCCAACAAACCAATAATTTTTTTTTTTTTTTTAAAGCTATAAAAAGATTTGTTTAGTAAATTTTTCTATTGTGTTTCCAACAAGAACAAGGCAAGGGCCCCGAATTTGAGATTCTGGTTGTTAATTGGTCCATTTGCAGCATACACTGATATTTTCATTCGAAATATAAAAATTATACATCTCAATGAATTAGTAAAAAGTCAACTGAAAATCGACTTGAATAAGTTATCTTTATTTGGTTAACTGAACCGTTTAAGCCAAAAAGAAAATCCCAAATCCGTTTTCATCCGAATGAATTATTTGGTTTTGAATTTCTTTCTGCATCCCTAAGTGTGCCCCCAACTATAAAAGTTTCTAGATCCGTCATTGGATCGAGGCCTCAAATCCCAATTAGGCCTAAACCTGACTTGAAAAAGCTCAAAACACTCCGACTCAGAAAATATTGGTCGAGACCTTTTTCAACCTCAAAAGTTCCCACTCGGACTTATAAAAGTTTAAAGTCTTTTTTTACTCTCTGAAAATACGCTTGGAAGGCTCAGCTCGAAGACCAAAAAAGACCGAGAGTTCTACATCTCTAATTTCGATACTTATATAATAGTATCATATATTGTGGTTACGTTATAATACCAATAACATTATTAATACATGTTTTTAGACAACGACATGATAAAAATGCTTATTAGTTTTTTTCTAAACAAAATTAAGCCACCCTTCATGACTCTTTCTCTCTCGTCTTAAATATTTTTATCGTTTTTCTCTGTATTTTATTTAAATCAGAAAACCTAATTTCTTTTATTCAAATATTGACCCAATAAGACGAAACAATGGGCGTGGATGACGCTTTGGTATTAAAAAGGTTTGGTTGATAATGATTTGTTCATTGTTTTTAAAAAAATGTTGATTTTAGACATTTATGGTAAGTTTTTATCTGTAAGTATCGTTAGGACCAAGAATCTTATCTTATAAGAGTATGACACCAACCGAAGCTCTTATCTTGTAATTAAGAAAAAAAATACCTTTACCCGATTGGTGCTTAACGGGTAAGACATGCTTACAAACAATCTATTTTGATGATCGAGAATGTTATCCGACATTCCGACAAAAGAAATGAGTGTGATGACTATTGTCAGTAGATATTTACCCGATAAGTATTTGATAAACGACCCTAAATTGATTAATCTTTTTATATTCATTTTTCAGACTCTTGATTTCGTGGCAATAAGTTTATAAAGCCATCATTGTTAGGGAATATTCGTTACCAAGTGGTGATGGTGACAAAATTTTATAAATTAATTGAATTTTTTTTTTACTTTAAGGATGCAAGCTGGAATTATGTCTTTTATTTTATTTTATTTTAAAAAAAATAAACATTTCTATTAATTATAAAAAGTGAAAAAAAAATGATAACGCCATCATCGTTTACACACGTGATTTTGGACTGCTTGTTTACTATTTATTGATGTCATTAGGAGGGTATGATCTGATTCAATAAGACCTGATCTTGTTTGACAAGACTTTTGAAAAAACTCTGAATGATAATTTTATCTCTTGATCGCTCCTTAATCTATCCAAACCCCATATGATTCAGATTTCAATATTTTCAATGTCATCCCTCGTCTCCTCATTCTCCAGATACGATCTCTATCGATTTGGTCTCTCTCTTGATTCGCTCATTCTCCTCGATTCACTCCTCCTCAATACACTCTTCAGAGAACTAAAAATTTTAACTTCCACATGACATCTTCAGAAAACTGATATTTTTAACAGTTAAAAGATAGTGTTCATCAAAGTTAAATATTTATTTCATATTAAAAGATTTACATGTTTTGTTTTGGGAAAATTGCATTAAAATGGAACCAACTTTCACCTAATTCCTATTTTGGGGAACCAACTTTCAAAATCGTTATTTTGGGGAACCAACTTGTACCTGATTCCTATTTTGGGAAACCAACTTGCACCTGATTCCTATTTTGGGGAACCAACTTGCAAAATAACTATAGAAAAATAACTAAAATTCGTTTTTTTCAAAAATTAATGCAATAAAATCTATTTTTCATTTCGAATCTCGTTTTTTTTTAATTCAGATATCAAATTGAACATTTAAAAAAATCTAAATTACCACAATAAAAATTGTTTTTTACTAATGCAAAAAAAATAAATTTAATAGAAAAAAATTAATTGATGCAATTGATTATATATAAAAATCTTGAATGTAAAACTTAATATTTATTTTTTATCGCATCAATTAATTCGTATATAATAATATTTAAAAACATAATCGCTTTTCCCAAAAACTAATTTCCGGTAAATATTTGAAGGGTATTCTTGAGGAAGGGGCCATTTGCCCTTGAAGAAAAAGAACCGAAAATTCATGAAAAACGGAACGAAAAAATATATAAAAATAGATATTCAACTTAAACATAATAAAGTGATCGTTTTGTTATTATTATTATTTTTTTTATTTTTTCTTTTTGTATTATTATTTCTCGATCTCAACCCTACAAAGAGTTTTCAAGCCAACCTTATTGAGTTTAATTCAACCAATCAAACGCAAAGTCGTAAAAATATAAAAGCGCATCACTAAAATCAACTCGAGAAATAACTCCACCAAGCAAGCGTTCGGAAGAAACTCATAATCTAAAGCAAATTACATTTTTAGTCCATGTGGTATGTTGAAATTTTCTATTTTCATCTTTAAGATTTTAAAATTACAATTTCAATCCCTATGATTTAAAATTTATTATCTTTTTAATCCCTGTGATTTAAAATTTATTACTTTTTTCGTTCATATGGTTTACAATTCATTTCTATTTTAGTCCTTCATACTTAAAAGTAGTGTTTTAGCCTCATGGACTAAAATGGAAATGAATTGCAAACTATAAGAATGAAAACCAAAATTTTGAAACCATAGGGACGAAATCCATAATTTTTAACAAATCACAAGAACAAAAAACATAATTTACTCCATAATCTATGAACCAAGCCAAACCGAACCAATATATTTCATCTAAAAATAAGGTCTAAAAAAGGGTATATCTGTCTCAAACGATAAAAAGGTTGTTTACCAGAAGACCCCAACTTGCATCAACACATGATCTATGCGAGACATTAAGACGTCTTGCTTCGTAGAAAAAACCGTTCAAAAGAGCAATAACATGTAATTGAAGGCTTAATTTCAGGTTCATGTACATATGTTTAATTGAATCGTTCAAATCTCTTCACCATTAATGTGACTTCAGTTTCAAGCAAAATTTTGTTTAAATATGCTTTCGTATCAAATTATGCTCAAAATTGCAATTTACCAAAATCACCCCAACCAAAACCTATTGGGAGCTGGGTCAACCGACTAAACTCAGGCTGCATCTCTTTATATTTCAAGGGCACAATCGTATATTCACAACCAACCCTAGTGTCGACTTCACGGTAGGCTCAGAACCACCACCACATTGTGGCCATGCACCCTTTTCTTTCTGCTGCCAATTTACCAAAAACATCCTCAAACCAAGTTATCAGAAGCTGGTCAACACAGGTTGCATCTCTTTTGATTCCAAGGGCACGATTGTCCATTCGTGTAGACTTCAAGTTAGGCTCAGAATCACCACCATTACGTGATGAAGGGTGATGACGATGCATATTTTCCGGTTGAACAAGTTGGCGGAGAGCTAATGCCACTACCAAGAGAAGACTTATACTATGGCTATGTTATCCCATGCCCTAGTATGGATGTTTGGTATCATGGGATATAGTTGAGTGGCTAAGAGATTCGGATATCCCAAAAAAGCACATAGAAGGGCCTGAAGATAAAGTTTCACGGAATGGGAAAAACCGCCATAATGCTAAGTGGTCAATGTATAACTATCCAGAGCCACCGACAAGGGGTACACATGAGCCTTGGCCAGACACAGTGGCCGTACACCTTTTGAAGACGCATGAAAAGTGGATACGGACATTGCAGTACTTGATAACCCAAAATTGGAAACCTTCAAAACTGTATCATATACCTGAGTTGATGATGATGCTATACTACATCCTAACCATTTTTTTGCTGGAACTTTTCACAGTTCATTATTATGACAAGCATGACTGTACGAATCATGTATAGCAGAACAAAAATTCAGCAGTTAGAGAGGTTGCATTTAAACTAAATATTCAATTCTTTAGAAGTCTCCTCAAGTTCAACATTGAAATGAAGATTTCCAGCAGAAGAAACATGTATCACCAAAAGTGATCTCAACCAATGATCAAACATAAACTTCTTCTGCAAAGTATGTGTAGTGTAAATTTTGGTACAAAAAACCTAATAACACTCATATGAAAAAAATTAATGTCTACACAAATATCAGCAAAAAGATCCTAGGATTTATGCCAAAGCATTTCCCTTGCAAAATTCATTCAACTGAAACGGAGCTTACCAGAGACTATTTGGTAGGTTTATTGGAGGACGATGGTACATTTTCAGTCGAGGCAGTGGAGCTTCCTGGCTCTCTCTCTTGACGAAGTTTGCGAAGTTTCTCTTGAAGGGCTTTAACTCTGTCTTCAGTCTTACAGAGCTTTCTGTAGCGATATGACACCCAAAGACCAAATCCACCATACACAATAAGATAGGAAGCCCACACATAAGGATACGCTTCTGCATTTTCTTTGGCTTTACAGTACTGTTCATAAATCAACCCTCTAAAGCCACCAGCATTTGAGGGACTTGTGGCTTCTTGATGGTTTTCATTTCCCTTTTGTGGAGTTTCCATTTGTTACGTGTTTGATAAATGATAAATGTAGGTTATGTCTTACGCATTCTCCTGACCGCTGCAGAGGAAAAAACGATAGGTATTCATAAAGCAGTTTTTACTTGTATTCACCAACTGTTGTGTATTTATGTATATGATTAGTGGAAGTTGGAACATTCTCAATCAACTAAGAAAGCCAAGAATCCATGTTAGAACCTCGAAGTACTATGTTCAACTGTATACGCATTTTGGTTTTATTGCCGGTCAGACCATAAACACGGATGACCGTATATGCTATGCAGTATATGAACCATAACTGCACAATGTTACCAATATCTGAACAAGAAACATACATGAACATTAATTTACCAATATCTGAACAAGAAACATACATGAACATTAATGGGATGTGGAACGAAAATCGGAATGAAAATGACTGGAGTTTAACCCGGGATGAAATTTGGGCTTTTAGGGGAATGAACCCATTATATCATATATATAAACCAAACAGTTTCTTTTATTACCATTTCCATTAATTACTGCTTAATACCTCTAACCAAAGACCCCCTAAACCTTGAAAACTACATTCAACATGTATGCAAACAAAAAGATCATTCAAATCTGTTAAATGAAGGAGGGCGGAGGCTGATATGTGTAGATACTAAGAGTGCCACAGTCAATGATGTATACACTACAAATGAAATTTGTTTATATGTGAAAAGTGTAAGCAAAGGGGTGAAAGAGAATCAACTGATCCGAAACACACTTGACAAAGAAGAAAAACAGTTATCACCTTGGTCTAGTATCCTAAAAGCATTTGCTCACCATTTGCTGTCACCTATAGAATTAGCTTCATAAATCGTTATACCTGAATCTACACCCTTTATCAAACATAATACAATTTCCACGGTGATCTATGATAACTTGGAAGAACACAAGTACTAATTTTTCCAATATTAGATGTGTTACGAAATCGGAATGTTTGTACAGTATGAAACTGAACTGCTTTATCACCTCTTTGGATAAGTTATGATGCTGCAGACCCAACCAAAACAATTTATCAACACCATTGCACAGACTTAACCCGGTACATAAAGAAAAAAGTGCATAATTTGAGAGCTAGAGAAATTGCTGCATATTTGAGCAACACATAAATGGAATCAATAGGAATCATACGCCTCTAGAAAATTAAAAGTTTACAGCAAACTTGGTGATAGAATCAATTACTTAGACATCAGAAGAACACAATCTGATACAAATAATTAAGCATGCATTCAATAACCATTAACATATATTTACTGAAATTTCACCGGTTGCTTTAAAACCCTAAGTAAGAACATTAAATGTAGTTGTGCGTAGATCAATCGAAAGAGATGGAGGAAAATGTACCTGCGATTTTGTGATTCAATTAGGAAAATCCATAAATCAGCGGAAGAACACTAGGAGAAGATGGACGCAGGTTTCCCCCAAAATGTAACAAGAACTTGTGGCGGCCTTTAAACCCCGTGTAAATCTAGTCACATACATATATTTACTCCTCTTCCTCAAAATTTAATCCATATTCATATTTTAGAGTAAATTACAAATTTAGTCCCTGTGGTTATATGAAAATTTGGATTAAGTCCCAAAATGAAATAATTACATGTATAGTCATCATAGTTTCACTTTTGTTATGGATTTAATCTTTTATACCAACTTTGTTAATCTTGGGGGCCGTTCAACAAACGCTTATTCGGGTAAGCGCTTATTAAGTAACATTATCTCATTGGATGAATATCGTAAGGACCAAGAATCTTACCCGGTAAGAACGAGACAAGGAACATAAGTTTTACCCGGTAAGTAAGGGCGACAACTCTTACCACGGTAAGCGCTTACCGGGTAAATTATTGCATACGATATCGTTTTGGTGGACTAAAATCTTACCCGGTAAGAAAATAATAGTGTTAAATTTTACCGGTAAACACTTACCGTGTAACACCCCATACTCCACATTTGCATAAAACACATATTTCATTACATAGAAACATGGATTACATCAAAAGGTCCCACTAGTACA
>NC_037529.1:9514215-9536151 GCF_001531365.2 Cynara cardunculus var. scolymus | reverse complement strand
TATTTTTTAATTTTTAATTTCCTAAAATAAAATAATATAATCTAGGCCATTGATCAAGAAAATGGACGGATGAGATTGGTTTACACGGTTTACACAAATGGGTCAAGTTTTCATTTGAACGCTCCTATATATATATATATATATATATATATATATATATATATATAATAAATTATTATAACACAAATATGATATTGGACAAACGTAAACGTAGTTTATTAATGGAAATTTTAAAAACTAAAATACATAAATTAAAGGGTTCAATTGTTTTTTATTTTAACATTTCTTCATTAAATAAATTAATTACTAATTATTTATTATTATAATATCTATTATAAACTATAAATATTATTATTAAAAATAGTAAATAAAATATGTTATTTTAATATGGGGTCCACAAATTTAGTGTTTTTTTTAATAAGTATAATTGGAGTTGAGTTTTTTTTTAGTGTTTATAGGCTCATGTTTAGTGGCATTTATTTATCAAAAAGTGTGATTGTAACATGATGTACGGTGATGTTTATTATTCAAAACAGTAACTACAGCATAATATATTGTGAAGTTTATTTCTCGAAACCGTTGTCATAGTCTACCTTTAGCCAATGGTCTTATTTTGAATGGGTACTCATACAAGAACAAAAAATCCATCCGGACATTCTTTTGGTATAACGTTGCCGAGAACGTGCAACTTTATGTTTTCGAGGCTTCTTTGCTTGTGTTTTCACATGCATACGAAGGATAGAGAAGAAGATCGTACCTTGTATAAGCTCTAAACCTCAAGAAACTTGGAAGGGGTTTCCAGGTTTCTTCGACAAGTAAATGATTTTTCTTTCAATAAATTATTGCGAGAATTGTAATTAGGAAATTGATTTGAAAAATGTTCCTATTTATATGATCCTGCACGTCAGATCGATCCCTTTGATAAACGACACTTATCACGACCCTTCACATCACTCGTTGGATGAAGGACGCATGATGTCACTATTACATCAAAGGAATAATTGGCGATACGATTTCCTATGAACCGATTCAGTTGCCTCCTAACTGGTTCAGGCTCTAAAGAATCAATTCGATTTTACCATTAAACACGTGTTACTAAGCCTTTTGGAGCGAATTTAAAATTTAAAACATTTAAATATCAAATTTCAAGGGCAAATTGTTTGGTTAAAAAATTACAACCTCGATCGTTGAGGATATTTCCTTTGACCAAGATGAACGCGACTGATCAAGGAATCCTCGACCCGATCGACGGTTATATCTATAGTCAAGGACGTGTGAATTTCTAATTGTGAACCATTTTTCCAACATAGATTATTTGTGTCATCTTAGCACAACTTGAGTATTGTTTTTTTTTTATTAACCTGGATATCCAACCTGCTATGCGAGCCGACTAATCCCAAGGTGACCACCTGCTTTGCAGATAGCTTGGAGCCACCGCATTTGAACCTCCGTAGTCACACGAGGATTTTTATTCGTCCTTGGATTTGAACCTGGAAACTCTAAGTACTTTTGACCTTTGGAGCCAAACTCAAACCAATCAAGCACCACCTCGTGGTTAACTTGAGCATTATTTGAGTATCCATAGAGCACACATAAGATGCCTTGAATGCTTGCCCCTTGTCCGTCCTTCATTTTCAACATCATGGTTAGCATCAACAACAAACGTCATAAAATAATTATTTTGGATCAATCTTGCAAGCAAAAAGTTAATAGGCTACAATTACAGATTAACTAATAGTTTAGGGACTAAACTTGTAATTTTTGTATTGTATAAAATATTGTTCGGTCAAGACTTCGGAAACATTGCATAATAATCCCGTTGAGAGGACTCCGTTGCAAAACAATTACACAAAATGGAAAGATTCATCTTTTTACAAAAAGTTAAAGGGCCAATTGAGGCAAAAAGACAAAGGCAAGTAGTCGTCGTGTTTCTGTTGCAATTTACGAGTTAGTTAATTATTACAGTGACCCACAATGATCTGAAATCGCCACCGTATTCTACCTTAAATCTTGCCGATCGCCACCGCAATTTCCACCAACAATGTCTCAGAGCGAGAGAGACACCACGCCCCTCAACCAATCCTCGCAATCCGACATCGACGAGATTGAAAACTTGATCACCGCCAGCGTCCAATTCGGCCCCTCCACCGTCCTCCCTGCTCGCCCACCATCCCCTACTCGTGCTTCTATTCCTGTATCTACCTCTCCCTTCATCCCGTCCAACCTCCCTGCGCCTCCACCGAAATCGATTGCTGTACCTGCCGCACCTCCATTTCCTTCTAACCCTAACCGTCATGATAATGCAGGTCCGTCACGGTCGAACTTGAGCGGTTTTGGGCCACCGCCCAACACGTTGACGGAACCTGTTTGGGATACGGTGAAAAGAGATCTATTGAGGATTGTTAGTAATTTGAAAATAGTTGTTTTTCCGAATCCGTATCGTGAGGATCCCGGTAAGGCAATGAGAGATTGGGATCTGTGGGGTCCTTTCTTCTTCATTGTGTTTCTAGGACTCACGCTGTCTTGGTCTGCCTCCGTAAAGAAGGTGATTTACTTTTATCGATGATTTGTTATCCTGTGGGACCTTTTCTTGTTCTTTTTGTTACAACAGGGTTTCGTGATCATAATCATTTGCATTCTAGATCTATTAAAGCAGAATTTACGTTATAAGTATGGGTATGATCTTAATATGTTAATTCAGTTTCTATATGATTTCAACTCAACTAAGATTGATTTTTTATTACTACGATTGACTGACACCTCGAAGATGTACCGTTGCTGTAAGATTTGTCTTTGCCAAAGAGATGATCATTGTTATACTAGCATTTCATAATTATCAACCCACACCCACACTTTGCTGCCCTTGTTTATTGTTTGTAGTCTCATATGTGGGTTACTGATGATGCATCAATTTTAATTTTGTAATTTTACCTGACCTGCATAGGTGATAAGTTAGGGTTGAATTCAAAGGACAATGGATTGTTTAAGTAAAATTTAGTTTGAATCGAGTATCACTTGTGTTCTATGAAGATTAAATGACAATCTAACATTTACTAATTTGTATAATTATGCAAAATCAACTTGAAAATTTGGAGAAAAGAAAGGGGGACGGGGATAAATCTGATGTAAAATAGCAGTAGATAACAACATTTCTTATTCAACATTAAAAGAATGATTTACAGCTATTATTTTGGCACGAGGTGTGTGGCCTACACAAGAAGTCTAGACTCTAGACTCTAGACACTTGGACTACTGTGGTTGGCCGTCTTTGTTAAGACCTACTACAACTCATCTTCCAAGACCAGCTATACCATCACAAAGCACCAACGTATTCTAGGTTTACAAATGTGTAACCCAACTAAATCCTAAACTAAACTGTTGAAATTAGAAAATCTTACACTTTCATCATCCTCAATTCCCTTCAAGTCGTTAGCCTTCCATCACCTTTACCATCTGTGTACTTGAATCTGAGTATCTAGAGTTAGTTGAACACATAAAGTAGTCTTGCCGTTGTTCCCAAAATATTTTCTCTCTCTCCAATATTTGCCACGAAGCAGAACCCCCTTCGTTCGCCTTTTTCATGGTACCTTTTACTTCTGAATTTTGGCCTTAAAAATGGGCCAAGTTTTTTCCCTGGATCATAACCTTGAAAATCAGCCATTGCCAAAGTCTATATAGATCATACATTACAATTATGCAGATTGGGTGAGCGCACTCCCATACGTTGACTTGGCACATCCCGTGTACCGAGTCTCTGTCAAATGCTGGGCAATTGTGGCCTCGGTATTGGGCTAGCTGTGTGGAGGCTGTAGAGACTGTTTCTAAAAAAATCATACCTCTATGCACTGGGTCCCTGTTTAAGACTCTATTTTGTTTCTGCTAAACTGTTTCCTTTTGCCTCATGTCCAAGTTAAGTGCTGTTACCACCTGTTAGACACTAAAAACACTCGATGCACATAAAGCAACAAAGCTCATAAATTATAGTTAACGTGTGCATGAACCAAGACAAAGAGCCTTACCTGGCCTTCATAATAGCTGTCTAAACTTTAAGTCTTCTCTTTTGGTTCATTACCACAGTCTTTTAACTTTAGTCAGGTCATTAGACTTTTGCATCAGAAATCCAGAATGGGTTACATTATACTACTTTAGGTTGTTAAGGGCGTATGTGGTCATAACTTGCTGACTTATTCAGAACAAAATTGAAATTATTTTTAATCTTAATATTGGATGATAGAAGTAGTTTTTTGTGTTTTTTTCCTTGGATAAAGCTATGCTCTACCTAATTTGTATTTGAAGCTTCTCACTATGATTAGGTTCGGTTTTCACCTTCATCTAGTTATAACAGATAATGCATGAGCCAGATAGTACACTCTATGATGTGTTCTTGTATGTTGTTGGTCGGTTTATCCTTAAACAAGATATACAAACTTATGTGCAACATAGATTATAATTTCACTGATTTACAAGCTCACAAGTTTCTCTTACTATAGTTCTAATTTAACAAACAAACACACATATATTTTAATAAGCGAGTAAATTTTGATTTCCGTCCCTATGGTTTGCAATTTTTTGCTATTTTCATCCCTATGGTTTGCAATTTATTGCTATTTTCGTCCTTGGACTAACTCCTACCTTTCAAGTACAAGGGACCAAAACAGTAAAGAATTGTAAACCACAAGGACCAAAACAACAATATATTGTAAACGATAAGAACAAAAATAGCAATAAATTGCAAACCACAGGGACAAAAATCGCAATTTTTAACAAACCACGGAACGAAATTGTTTCTTATTAAGCTGGTATACTTTGCTGTTGTCCTTGAATCACTCGATCTTCTTAGGGCTGTTTGTATTCTTTTACCATTCCTTACATTCCTACTAGCTATCAATAGAAGAAACCCATCATTGATATCATCTCCAAACCTGTGTGAACCCTGACATTCTTTTCACATAGTCCTTTCTTCTACAACAACAGGAACAGCACTGCTGTAAATTTTCTTGCTTGGTATAAAACAGTTTATCTTTAAAATCAGTAGCTCTTGAATATAATTTCACCTGATTGCATGAGCACCAATGACTTGACAAACGACGAATGACATCAACAAAATCTTAGTCCGAATAACTGGGATAGGCTAAACAATCCTATGGTGAAGTGTGTGTAATTGTGTGTTATAACTTATATCTCTACTGCTGGTAGAAATCGAAGGCTGGTAGTGACCTTAAACATTTTCAAAGTTGTCACTTTTAACGAACTTTATTCCCTTTTCGGTTTATTGGATCTCCTAAAATTCACTTCAGAAGATGATGAGAAAGGTCTTTTTCCATAGAGAAGGGATGCTTTCAGAAAATTCTCTATTATAAAGCGTAATCAAGTGAAATTGGTTGTAATCCTAGGTCCTCTAGTTATACTCCCACTGTCCCAAAATAAATGTCCATAATGAAAGGGCACACAATTTTAGGATTGTGTAATTATTACACTGTTTAATTATCTAAATGACAATTTTACCCTTGATATAAGAGGGAGCAATGAATTTCTCCATCTCATAAATAAGGGTTTCGAAAGTGGACACTTATTTTGGGACAAACTAAATAGAAAAATATGGACACTTGTTTTGGCAAGGAGGAAGTATCAAACTTGCATAGAATTAGTAACTGCTCTTGCAACCAACTTGTGTTACCACCTATATGTACATGTTCGTCATGCATATTTATTGGCATGCTGGTGCAAATCCTTGCACAATTTGGTTGATCTGCTAAACTTGTCATTATGTTTGATTACTGAACTTCAAACCCATCAATGTTCTTTACTGATTTTTGATCCATTCTGCAACTTGAAGGTCTTTTTGCCTAACATTTGCCTAATGTTTTCCTATGAACACTTGTTTATATATGTTGTCATCCAGTCTGAAGTTTTTGCCGTTGCCTTCGCACTACTTGCAGCAGGTGCTATTATTCTGACACTCAATGTATTACTGCTGGTAAAACTTCCTCTCACTCTCTTGTATAGCATATGCATATTCATTCCCCTTCAACTAATACACTAGTCATTTGGTTCCCATTACATGTGTGTACATCCTAGGATGAGTTCGGTACGTTGACAAGACTGTTAGACCGAACACTATTGGACATGAGAGAGTGAGGCCGGCAGGTGAAAGCATTGGGAAAGGTTTAAGGGTTTTAATTTGACATGGGTAGTTTAGTAATTTAGCAATCTTGTCCCATCTCGCAGAGCACTCGGTTCTTTTTGTTCTAGAAGCTATGAGACAGGTTATGAATGAATATTAGTAAGTTGATTTGTATGCATGTATGTAGGGTGGGCATATAATATTCTTCCAAAGTCTGAGTCTATTGGGTTACTGTTTGTTTCCTCTGGATATGGGAGCATTGATCTGCATGATGAAAGACAATGTGATAATGAAGATGATGGTGGTATGCTTGACACTTGGTTGGAGTTGTTGGGCTGCATATCCATTCATGAGTACTGCTGTCAACCCTAGAAGAAAAGCTCTTGCCCTCTACCCTGTTCTACTCATGTATGTATCTGTTGCTTTCCTTATCATTGCCATTGATTAAATCCATTGCCTATTGCCTATCTAACCATATACATATCATTCATTCTTATACGGAATCAATTCACTTCTTTTTCTTTCTTTCGTGTATTTTGATATACGTGTAAGAGTCATCTACCAAACACTTACCAACTAAATATTTACCTTATCAGGTGAGTATAGCAAGAACCTAGAATCTTACCCGGTAAGTGAAATGATGTTAATGCTTATCGGGTAACAGATACTTACCAACAATCAATTTTGATTGCTGCTTAATAAGGTGAGAGTGATAACTCTTGTTGGTCCAACAAAAGTTTATAAAATAATAGAAAGAAAAAAAAAAGGATAAATGGATAGATATTTGTTTAGTTGAAAGATGATATTGCGAAAAGAAAAGGTTAAAAAAAGTGTCATTTAAATGTGGATGGTCTCATTGGAGATGCCTCATATTTAACAACTAAATGACTCATTTTGGAGTCATATTTGACATTTAAAATGACGTTTTCATTCAATCACATTACCTTCTTTTATACCTTTACTTCATACATGCTTTGCCTTTTTCTATTTGAAAATGTAAATTGAATCAACAGAAATCGATTTCGGTTTCAAAAGTCGATGATAATCAATGGAGGATTTTACCAACATAAAACACGTTATCTATTTTCAACTTTTTTCATAAATGTCAAAGTGAAAGTTCAACGAATTATCAAGTAGTGGCATATGAATAATGCTTTTTGTTTATTATAAAAAGATGATTGGGTTGTTGTCATCCAATGTCTTGAAAATTTTATGTCAAAATATTACCATAACGTTAATCCTTCTTAAAATAAAAAAACCGTATATTCATGTGTATGAATTAATGAGAATGAATATATTTGTTTGGTTTTTGGTGTTTTCTAGATTTCACATGAATATATTATGATGTGGGACTCCAGTCTCCAAATATGGATTCAAACTCTTAACCCATAATTATTACTAAACCCCAAACATTATGTCACTCGATATCACTACTTCATGAATTCTACTCTCTTTTTCATTTATAATATTTGATTTATGTAATTCATACATGATTTCAAATTTTATATATATACTAGAAGAGTACGGCAATGCAGCGAAACACATCTCGATTTTAATATTCTATATTATTATTTGTCTCTGTCGATGTTATAATACGATTTTATGTGTTTTTAAGAAAGCAATGATGATTTTATTTTTTAATAAAATATAAATTTGAAGATATTATAAAAATTTATAATATATAGATATATATCAATGTTAATATCAAATCAACTATTTAAAAGTTCTTATTTTTTATATAATTTCTTTAATTCATTTTTTTAGTATAACTTAATTTAAGTTTAATAACGAAATAATTTATTTTTAGTTTAATAATATAACATTTTATAAAGATAATAATTAATTATTCTGTTAAAACTCAATGATTATCCTAATTATATTTTAGATTTTTTATATTTAAAATAATATGTTTATCATGTATTTGATTATGTTTATCTGCAGTTAGTTACACGAATTTAGATATGGAACTTTAATAAGTTATACTTACGTACAATCTACTTGTAATCTTGAGTTTTAAGTAATATGCATTAATAAACAGTACTTTACGCATAAAAAGTGGTTTTTAAAAGTTTTTGTCAAATGTTTTATAATAGTATTTTTGTTATTCTCTTACCCCTCAAACCATTTTTATTTATTGTGAATAAGGGGTTATTTGGTTTACTCTTAATAGTTTCATTAAGAGGCAATCTCTGAATCGTTAAGAGATAAATCTTATTTGGCTAAAAAATGTCTGTTTTTTAATGATTCTAAAACCCTCCGAATGATTTTGTTTTTTGGGCCTTCCTGAACCATTCAGCACCATAATTTTATTCTGAATAATTATCAAACAATTATATTCTATTTTGCATTATATTATAAAAGTCTCTTAATCATTCTATATCAAATCATTCAGTAACCGACAAACAGTACCTACAAATGTAAATAAATGGGTAGATTTCGGTATTTTTTTTTTCTAAATCATCATCTACAATCTTATTGTAGACTTGTTTTAAAAGAAAAACAAACATTTAATAATTAATATTAAAATACATTTATTATTTTGTGAAGCTACAAAGAAATGGAAAAATAAAGATACAGAAAGAATGTCACTGTAAATCACTAACCAACGTACATGGGTCCCTCCCTTTCCTTTTCTACTCCAATTGCCCTTTTTCTTTTCTTTTTTTCTTTTTTTTTGAAATATATATAATATTTATATATGGCAAATACAACAAATAAACTTACACACCCTCCTCATTTATGATGAGGTTTGAACCCCTAACTTTCTAGAAGGCCAAAGACTACTATACTGTTAGACCAAAAACCCTTTGGTAATTGCCCCTTTTCTTCCTTCCTATTTTTACATTAATTTTGGTTAAGTTATTAATATTTTTTTATTATTTGTTCGTTCGTACTATTAAAATGGTAAATCCAGAATAAAAAATTTAACAACTTAAACTTATACTTTTTTATTATTTGTTCATACTGAATGTAACAAGTTATAAGTATAGTAACCAAAAAAGTTGATATTATATATAATTTTTTAAGTAAATCTGTAAAATTAGAAACTAAACGTTACTTTTTATAAGTAGTAGTGTGAAAGTCGGGTTTCATTTAGCACTGTCTGTTATTTAATAATTTCTCATGGTCGGCCATAAATTCGTGTATAGATATATATATATATATATATATATATATAGATGAGCGTTCAAATGAAAACCGCCTCTATTTGTGTAAACCGATCTCATCCATCTATTTTCTTGATTAATGGTCAAGATTAGTTTACTTTATTTTAGGAAATTAAAAAATATATATATTAAAATTTTATTTTTATATCAGCAATAAGGGCAAAATGGTAAACAAAAATACATATTCTGTAACATCCTATTGAAGGACATTATTCTTTATTTTAAGAAATTAATATTTTCTATTTATTAGAAAATAATTTCGCTAATGCAACAACCTTTTTATTCTTTATTCTGAAATTGTTTCAATGTCCTTCACACACCCATGTAAATATGCACCCTATTCATTATGAAATTGTTTCAAGACGTACCGGTTTCATCATAAATCCATTTCAGCATGTAATTATTTCATGACAAACCGCATACATTATGCACCCGTTTCATTTTGCATTTCACCTACTAAATAGATCAACTACAGCATCATTGAAACGAGGTTCACCATCAAACCAGTTCACTACTCATTGTTCAATTACGCCATGAACTAGTTTCACCTTCATGAAACTTGTTTCATGTACATAGATTAGTTTATTTCGCTCCTGATTTGATGATTACAATCTTCAAGATAATGGAGCAGATTCATCATGTACCCGTTTTATCATGCAATTATTTCATAACGAACCAAATACATTATGCACATGTTTCACTACTCTTGGTTCAATTACGCCATTAATCAGTTTCACCTTCATGAAACCTATTTTATGTACATTAATTTTCTTATTTCACCCGTGATTTGATAAATTCATTCCTTTAAGCCTTACAATCTTCAAGATTCTGGAGCAGATTACAATCTTCAAGATTCTATAACAGATTCATCATGTACCCGTTTCATCATGCAATTATTTCATGACGAACCAAATACATTATGTATATGTTTCATTTTCCCCTTCACCTATTAAATGGATCAACTACACTATCAATTAAACGGGTTCACCATGAAAATGTTTCACTACTCATTGTTCAATTATGACATGAACCAATTTCACTTTCATGAAACCTGTTTCATTTTATTAATTTCTTTTTTTAATCATGATTTGATGAATTCATTACATTATGTTTTACAATCTTCAAAATTCACCAGCAAATTCAATCGCATCACAATATATTTAGATCAAAATTTTAAAATTATAATATAATTAAATATTTAAATGTTACCATTTATAAAATTTCCTTTATTACGTTTCCTTAATTAAGATTTATTAATAATTTCCATATTTAATTGAAAATATTGTAAATGACCGAAATATCCTTATTGATTAAATTTAATTAGAAAAAAATGGAATTTTCCTATTGGTCGAAATTAGTTTACACAGTTTCTTAGAAATGCACAGTTTATATACATATATATATATATATATATAGTTTGTTTCAAATGCAACCCATTGCATTTGTACAACCAATGCAACCCAATAAATTGAAATATTTATAGAAATGATGAGAGTTCATTTATTACGGTTTAAATATTTATGGAAGATGTATACGATTCATTAATTATGATCAATACTTTATATTAGGAAACATTCAAAACTTCTATGAAATTACATATTCATCAAATTAAATGGACGGTTGAGATTGGGTTGTATTGGTTGTACAAATGGTAGAGGTTGTATAATAACACACATCTATATATATATATATCTATATATATAAATATATATATATATATAAGGGCTCATTCAAGGAATAACTAACTAGTTTGTGGTAATCGTGAGATCCAATTTCAACTATAAATCAATTATAAATTAGGAAATTTATAATTTTGATAATTTTGAATTAAAATTTTAATTCAATGACATTTTAGGGGGTGTTTGGAATTGCTTATTTTAGGTGATTTTTAACTTATTTCAGTCTGACATCGGTGATAAGTTAAATGCTAGTGTTTGGATGAGAAAATTATAGTTTTTTTTTACAAAATAAATTAATGTTTTACCTAGCTTTTCATTTCTGTAGTAATCATTGTTTTGACTTTGATGACAGCTTATAATTATCTTTCCTTGAAAGGTTATTGTAGTAATTAATTAACTGTAAAAACATTTTTTCAAATAAAAATACATATCAAGTTAAATGTTGTAGGATGAATAGTTATATGTTAAATAAACTTTTTTACATGTTAAAATAAAACATTGAATATTACATTTTCATAGTATTGATTTGATCGTAAAAGACAGTTTTTTTAGTAAATACTTAGAGGTCGTTTACCAAACATTTATCCGGTAAATGTTTATCGGTAAAATTTAACATTATTATTTATTTATCGGGGATGATTTTAGTCTACCAAAACGACATCGTATGCAACAATTTACCCGGTAAACGTTTACCATGGTAAGAGTCGTCGCCTTCACTTACCGGGTAACACTCTTAGTCCTTGTCTTGTTCTTACCGGATAAGATTCTTGGTTCTTACCATATTTATTTGATAAAATAATGTTATTTGATAAACACTTATCTACATAAACGTTTGTTAAACGGACTCTTAGTCTTTTCACGTTAACATACGTAAAACTAAAACTATTAATTCTACAAACAAATGAAAAGGTATAATATTTTAATAATTTATGTTCTGCAATCTGCTAAAAACAAATAATGGAGATCCAAGTGATATCTATAAAAGAATAAACATATTGTTATAAAATTATTTATATTATATTATAAAGCATTTGATATAAAAAACTATTTTTTATATTAAATATTATTTATTAATGTATATTGTTTAATTCAAAATTATAAATAAATTATGTGTATGTATAACTTATTAAAGTTTTATTTTTGAATTCATATAATTAACTATAAATATATATAATCAAATATTGAATATGTATCTCATTTTAAATATAAAAAAATTAAAATATATTTAAAATAATCATTAAAATCTAATAAAATACTAAATCAATATCTTTATAAAAAATTATATTATTAAACTAAAAACAAAAGACTTCATTATAAATCTAAATTAAATTATAAAAAAATTACACAAAAAAAAAACTTTTAAATATTTAATTAGATACTAAAATTGATACATTTTTTTTTCAAATTTATATTCTATATAAAAAATAAAAATATTATCGTTTTTCAGTACCACATAAAATCATATTATAATATGATGAAGACAAAATAAAATAAAACATTAAAATCGTATCTTGTTGCATTGCATGAGGAACCTTCCGGTCATCAAAAAAATGTGAGTGTAACAACATTTTTACTTATATTTAACTTTTTTCCGTAACCATTATATCTTATGCATATTTTAAGCAAATTTAGGGGGTGTTTGGGATTGCTTATTTAAAACGACTTATACATTTCTACAAAAACACTTATCAATTTATTATAAATTAGAATGATTTAACTTCTTCAAAAACTTCTTATTACCGGTTTGACACCGATATAAATTGTTTATCTAAACATTAAAAAATGTTTATTACCGATATCACACTGGAATAAATCAATAAATTGTTTTTTTAAACAAACTCAAACGCCCCTAGCTAACTTTTAATTTGCCAAAGCAACACTCAAATGTTTGAATTCTAGATGAAAAATTGATTATCCACAATTTTAATTTTAATGTCTTAAAAAAATTATTATAATTAATCAGAAAAAATGATGATAGATTTTGCATGTGTATGAATTTTTTACGATAGAGAAATATAATTTAAAGAAAATATATGATTTCTGAATGAATCTATAAATTCAGGTAACCCAACACCTGTTTTTCACCATCTCTGCTGCTCTCTTTCACTCCGCCGACGCCGGTGATGAAGGAAATTTGGACTACCATGGCGTCTCTAATGGGTGTTTGGGCTTTCTCTCAAACGCTACTCCACGCCGTATTTCCGCCGGAGCTCCGCTTCATCTTCATTAAACTCTTCCAACGTTTATTCAACTGCTGTTCTTCTTACTGCTATTACGACATCACCGAGATCGAAGGGGTCAACACCAATGAGCTCTACAACGCCGTCCAGCTCTATCTCTCCTCCGCCGCCTCTTCCTCTTGCTCACCCGCCTCTTCCAGCCGCCTCTCACTCACCCGCGGCCTCAACTCCTCCGCAATCACCTTCGGTCTCTCTCACAACGACCGTCTCACCGACGTTTTCAATGGCGTCTCTGTCGTCTGGGAACATATCGTCACCCCACGACAATCCCAGACGTTCTCGTGGCGCCCTTTGCCGGAGGAGAAGCGTGGGTTCACGCTCCGGATCAACAAACGGGATAAACCCTACATACTCGAATCTTACCTCGATTACATCAACGGAAAAGCCAATGAAATTCGAAGAAAAAACGAAGACAGATTGCTGTACACCAATTCCCGTGGAGGATCGCTCGATTCTCGAGGGCAGCCGTGGGAATCGGTGCCGTTCAAGCACCCTAGCACATTTGAGACGCTGGCAATGGATCCGGTGAAGAAAGCAGAAATCATGTCTGATCTCCGAGACTTCGCCGACGGTCAGGCGTTTTACACACGCACGGGACGCGCGTGGAAACGTGGCTACCTCTTGTATGGTCCTCCCGGCACCGGAAAATCCAGCATGATCGCTGCAATGGCGAATTTTCTTGGGTACGACATTTACGACCTCGAACTTACTGAAGTTCAGACGAATTTGGAGCTCCGGAAGTTGCTCATGAAAACGAGTTCGAAATCAATCATCGTAATCGAAGACATTGACTGTTCCATAAATCTGACAAATCGTAAAAAGACCAACGGCGAAGGAGGTTCAGAAATGAGAAATGGGCCCGGCGGACTGGGTGGTCCCGGCGATCCGGAGAACAGTAACTCTATTACGCTTTCGGGTTTGTTAAACTTCACAGATGGGTTATGGTCGTGTTGCGGGTCGGAGCGGATATTCGTATTCACAACGAACCACATCGAAAAACTTGACCCGGCATTGTTACGGAGCGGGCGAATGGATATGCACGTGTTCATGAGCTACTGCTCTTTCCCATCGCTAAAGATTTTATTAAAAAACTACCTGGGGTGTTCCCCGGCCGACGTGGAGACGGAGGTTTTACGGAGGTTAGAAGAGGTTACCGAGGCGGCGGAGATGACTCCGGCGGACATCAGTGAAGTCTTAATAAAAAACCGGCGAAACAACAGGAAGGCGTTGAAGGAGTTGCTGCAGGCTTTGAAAGCGAAGGCGGAGAAAAACAAAAATGGGTTGCGGCGGATTGAGGCGACAGAGGAGGAGAAGAGAGCGGTGGAAGGTGGTGGCGGTGCGGCGGAGGAACGGTGGATGGGGAGTGGTTAATTTAATGTTTTAAAAAGGAAAATTAATGAGTGGGTATAGAGGTTGAGAAGTGGAAAACTGTAAGGCAAAACAACATATCGTATGACATCATCATCATCCCTTTATTTTATTTTCATAAAAGTTTACCACAAATTATAACTCTTAATTATTCTTTAATTATAGATGATTAAGAAATAATTAATTAGAGGTGATGGGGCAAGTGGATAAGATCGGAGGGGTAATTTAGTAATAATACTATTTTCTTTCTTTGATTTCATTTCATGTCCCTGAGTTGTAATGGTTGACTACTCCTGTCGTCTCTTTGTTTTTTTATGATTACAATTTACTCATTTTCTTATATGTTTTTCACTAAATTTCAATATTGATCCTTCAAGTTTAATCACATGTTTTTAAAATACGATTTCAAACTATAACAAGTCGAGTTGCTATCTTACTTAGATGCCTTCTCCCTTACCGTTTCTCCGATGGAATAAGAGTGATGGTTTCAATGCCTTCATTTGTCTTCACCGAGCTTCTCTGTAAAAAACAACAGATCTCGTCTCTTTTCAATCTCTTCCCTCCTTCCCCTCATACACAAGTTCAGGCATTCATTGTCTTCACTAGGCCTCTCTGTCCCCCATCTGTTTGTAAATCGAGATATGTGAGAGTGTGAAGAAGATGATGACCGGGGGTTATTTTTGGTGGAGTTTTTTGTTTTTGTTTCACTCCCATATTTGGATTTGTTTCCTATGATTTGTTCATATGACTTGTTCATTAATAGATTGGGCCCATTGGGCTCTGTGACTTTTTTGTCCTTTTAATTTGTTTATACTTGGTTTTTGAGGGCCAAAAAGTCACAGAGTTTGCAAAGATAAGGACGTATTAGCAAGCTCCAATATCGTTTACCTCCGGTGATGAAGAATTGGATTGTCTCTAGCGATGAAGATGTGTTGGGGTGTCGATCTATGAGATTGTGATCCATATTGTATATATATATATATATATATACCATAACAATTTATATAATTAAAATATATAGTATATAATATAAATAAATTATATAATTAATATATATATATATATATATATATTATAAAATTATATTATTAATACATTATAATATTTACTCTAAAATATAATATTGGATAATTATTTATTTTATAGTGAATTATAATCACATGTGAATCATTTGGTTCAAAAGAGAGGGAAAAACAGTCATGATTTTACTCGTGGTTCTAACAGAAAAGTTAGATGGAGTTAGCAGCCAGTCCCTCTTTCAAAGCTAAATCCATCTTTTAGGGTATGTTTGGTGCGCTGGACAAGGTGGGACAGGCTAAGACAGAACACATTTGTCCTACGTTTGGTGTGGTTTAATATGGAACTAAGTAGGACAAGGGTGGGACACGGTTGTTCACCCTTACCCCCTTGGAACTAAGTAGAACACAAACTTTTTTACCACACTACCCCTTCCCCATAGCCTCCATCGCTTCCTTTCTTCCCCACATCCTTTCCCGTAGCCTCCATCGCTTCCTCCATAGCTTTTTCACATCAATCGGTGGCGATGATTTCTACACAATCGGCGACGACAATTTCTACACAATCGCTTCCTCCATCGCTTCTTCACATCGACGTGTGTTGAGTTGAAGATGGCAATGGATAGAGCTCAGCTTTATAACTGAGTGAATGATGAAGTTAATTTGGCCCCAAGACAGTTTTATACCACCAGCCACCGATTCCTTAGTTTGTGTAAACCGAATTGTTTGCTAATTGATGTAAATCAGTTTTTTTAGTTGTCATGAAATATGAATTTTGCTCTACTTTGTTTATAGTGACTACGTCGATATGCTCATACTTTTGGTTAATTGAATAGTATTTGTAAACATTTATATCTATTATTTAGTTAAAAAAAACACTAAACAGCTCACTGTGGGTAAATTGGTCATTTTAACCAGTTATGTCATGTCCTGTCCTGTCATGTCTTACCAAACGCTGAACAACTGTCATGTCCTGTCCTGTCTTGTCCTGTCATGCCCTGTCTGCACACCAAACGCACCCTAAAGGATGAAAACTCAACTTATTAAATTTTAGGTCTCACTTTAAAACATTTCGGTAACTCTCAAGGACTAAAGTTGTAGTTTACTTTATATTTTAATAAATAAAAAAATTAGCACTTACACATTTATTTAATAATTAAATTGCGTCTAAAATAAAGATTGTCATTTTTTAAAAAATACGGGCTTCGAAGAAAAACAAAAATAAAGCTTCGTTCCTCAGCAAAGCGTTCATTTCTTTTTCGACCTTTTAAAATTACACCGAAGTTTAAAATGATTTTTATAGATATCTTTTAAACTATACAACTTTTAGTAGATATGTTTCAAAAAAAAATAATGTTAAACATGTATTTTGAGATTCTATATTCAGAAAATGACAATTAAATTGAAGTATTTGTTTTTTAAAAGTATTTACATTTATAATTAAATACACGAGGGACTTTTTTTGTCATTTTGTCCTTTTTCTCTCTTTTAAAAAAGATTTAGATTATCTTAAAACAATGTTGACGTATCGATCATTTTTAATTTACTAGAAAGGTATTCGTGCAATTGAACGAGATACATCTTGATTTTAGTATTTTATTTTATTTTTTTATCTCAGCCGATGTTATAACATGGTCTTATGTGATTTTGAAAAAGCGATAATGTTTTTATTTTATAATAAAAATATAAATTTGAAGATATTATAAAAATTTGACAAAATATATCGATGTTAATATCAAATTAACTATTTGAAATTTCCAATTTTTGTATAATTTTTAATTCAATTTTTTTTACTATAATTTAATTTATGTTCAATAACGAAGTAATTTATATTTGGCTTAATAATATAATTTTCTTATAAATATAATAATTAATTATTTTGTTAAAAGTTGATAATTATTATAATTATATTTTAGATTTTTTATATTATAAAATGAGATTTTTACTCTCTATTTGATTATTTTTATCCACAATTAGTTACACGAATTCAAACATGGAGCTTTAATAAATTGTACTCGTGCATAATTTACTTGTAATATTGAATTTTAAGTAATATGTATCAATATACAATACTTCATGCATAAAAAATGGTTTTTAAGAATTTTTGTCGAATGTTTTATAATATAGTATAGATAATAGACTTGTTACTTAAAAGCTCAGTCATAACCATATTTAGTTTGATAAATTCAGTAACTTGATCGATAAAATGTTTTAACAACGAAAGCTTCAGTAACTTTATTGATGAAATACTGTATCAACGAAACTTATACCTGGATGATGGATGTGTATCTGTTTAATTACGCCGTTTGATGTGTATGTTCATATCGTATCAGATTAGGTAACTTTATGGAAGCTGACATAATCATGAAACATTTATTTGCTTTTAACTACTCGAATTAATGACGAGTAATGATTTGGTTGTACCAACAATGACCCTACTCAAGTCATAGAGAAAATGATTGTTCGGTTGATTAATTCGTATATCGGACAACACAAAAGACCGAGCTTTCCGCCTCAAAAAGCATTAACATATGATCATTAAGTGTCAAATACGTTTGTTTCTTAAGATCTAAATAATAATAATAAAATAAAATTATTCTGATCATCGGCTTAAATTATTATTATATAGAAATCAGAGGGCCATTTATGGGAGAAATGAGTATTTCTTGAAAATGATTCTGAAGAGCGGCCACCGGTGGGACCGCCGCGCTACCAGGAAGTTTGGGTAACACCCCATTTTCCTRATAAATATCCGCCTTCTCGTACAAGAGATAATTCAGCCCAACGCAAGCCCGTTTTCATCTCCAATTCTGATGGTCAGCAAGAAAGATGGGTCTTGGTGATTTTGTACAGATTATCGAGCCTAAAATGCTATAACCATCAAGGATAGCTTCCAAATTCCAACTATCGAGTTGTTGGATGAATTGTTCAAAATTGGGTTTATGCCCAGGTAATCACCAAATCTTGGTAACACCATCAAGGATTATACGAACGACTGGTTATGCCTTTCGGGCTTACCAACGCACTACCTGGTGAGGTAACAACTACCTGCTATGGCCAAAGTTCACCTGGTCTTTCATTTCTCGTATCTCAAACAATGTCATGGCTTGCACCAAGATGAAGATGCATACCTACCATTACTCTAAACAAGGACCTCTACTGCAGCCCAAACCAATTCGGAAGCATCGTTTCTTATTGTGTAATGGACAATAAGTTCCTCAGGTTGTAGTTGAGTGGGATGGTTTACCCTTGGAATTAAAATACTTCGTAGGAGGACTGGACACTCTTAAATCAGGCCACAAAAATATTTCAAATGCAACCGTGTCTATTTGTATAACCAATGCAACCCAATCAATTTAGATATTTATAGAAATAATGAGAATTCATTTATTATGATTTGAATATTTATGGAAGATGACAGAGTTCATTAATTATGATCGATACTTTACATTAGAAAACAATCAAAACTTTTATGAAATCACATACTCATCAAATTAAATGGACGATTGAGATTGAATTGTATTGGTTGTACAAATGTAAAAGATTGTATAATAACTCACCTATACTTCATTATGCAAGCAACAACTTGGATACAAATTTAGAGTTAAAAAAATTAATGAGACCAAAAGCTACATATATTACCCAAAGATGGGCTTTCATGAACTTGGGCCGGCTGCCAGTTGACGCACGAAATCATGCTTTTGAGTTTTAAGTACCATTTAATTGCAAAGGCCATGTAGGGATTTAAAATTATATGGTATTTTCATATTAAAAAAAATATTAAAGGTTTATGTTCGAATAAAATATAAATTACAATCGGTTTGATAAATATGTCATATTACATTAAAGAATCGACAAACGAGAACACCTTCATTTTACGAGAACGTAAGAACACCCTTATCACATGTGATAATACACGTGAGGGAACCCTGTGATGTGCGACGACGTGTTCTACGACTTAGCCCACGTCAAAGGTTGTCTGTGATGGTCTTGATGCATTATAGTATCATATCAACAACACCATTATCACATGTGATAATACATGTGAGGGAGCTTAGTGGTGTAAGGGCGACTTACCCAGCAACCAAGATTGCATCGAAAATTGTCCGCGTCTCTGATTTAGTATCACATAAAATGGGTATTTTGGTCATTTATTATTTATGCATTTCAATTCCAAAGCTACATTTTCTACCAACCAAACAGATAGATCCCAAATCATTTTAACAAATTCCACTCCAATTCATTCCTACCAAATGCACGGTCAAATTTCATTCCAGTTCCTTCAAAATCAAATTCCTTTAACAAATCTCATTTTTTCAGAAAACATTCTGCAAACCAAAAACCCACTTGCAATAACTTCGTTAATAATATATAACTAACTATAAAAATACGAGTAATTAAATTATTTTAAACAAATTATAACTAATCAAATAAATAAACCGATCAAAATCCAATAAAACCATAAGACTTAGGTTACAAGTGTTGCAAGTTGGTGAGAAACAGTTAGAAGGCAGCTGTAGCCACCAAATCACCATTCTTGGCATATGCCTTTCAACTCCATCCACAACCAACCCAATGTTATTTTTTTACCATTTATTGTTTTCTTTTACATTTTTTAAGTTAAAATATTATTTATATATATAAATCACAGTAATCAAATAAGAGAAGAAGAAAACAGTCGAATCACATATAATTTTACACTAAAATCATGTATAAATTCACATGTGATTCATGCAATTTTGGTCGCGACCTGATGTCGCAGACCACGTCACCTGCACGCCCTTACATTGACTGTTAGTGTAAAATTATATGTAACTTTACACGTGATTTGGTTGTTGTTCTCGTATTTACTTATTTGGTTATTATTCTTGTTTGAATCTCTATCAATTAATTTAAAACGTAAACATAAAATGTAATATGGTTTATAATTATAGTCTTTTCAGTTTGGATTTTAAGCCCTTACCTATTCTGATTATTATCTCTATCTCTACTACTTATCTTCCTTTCGGTGTATCTAACAGGAGACGCTAAGGGGCCGTTTACCAAACACTTACCCAGTAAGCGCTTACCAGTAAAATTTAACACTATCAGTTACCTATCGGCTACCGGGTAAGATTTTAGTCCACCAAAACGATATTGTATGCAACAATTTACCCGATAAGCGCTTACCGTGATAATAGTCGTCGCCCTCACTTACCAAGTAAAACTCTTGGTCCTTGTCTCGCTCTTACCGGGTAAGATTCTTGATATTTATTCGATAAGGTAATGTGATTTGGTAAGCGCTTACTCGGGTAAGTTTTTGGTAAGCGGCCCCTAAATCAATGATTATTGCTTCAAATCTATGTAATTTATGTGTCTTTTGAGTGGTTTTTATATGCAATATTACTAATTCTAAAAAAACTAGTTGAATGAATACTGATCAGATCATATAACACAGTTTGCGTAAATGATCGGCTGGTTGATTAACTATTTAAAAGAACTCGAAATGAAATTCTTACACAGAACAGAATAATAAAGCTATGAAACATGACAACCAATAATCTTGTGTTGTTTTATATTTTTATACAATGCATGTGAAACTACAGTGTTATTTCATAATGTAAAACATATAACAGTATGAACCAACGTTGCACTTTCTACATGCGTTGTTTCACAATGTGAAACAACACATATTTATTGGTTCTCACTGTTCTCAATCTTTTTTGTGGTTCTCATAGTTGTAAACTTGTTTTCCATTGTGAATTGGAGGACAAAAAAGAATATGACACATGTCTCGTTTGTTCTCATTCATCATGAATAATACACAAATGATAAATCTACGTCAAAGTCTAGGACATGTGGCACGCTCGATCTCCTTTGTCTCTCGGTTCACAATGAAACTTTAGTTTGTCATTTGATCAACCCTATATATCAAACGAAAAGGCGATCAACTTGGGAGAAATGCGAGAAAGACCAAATCACATGTGATTTTATAGTAAATCATGTTAATTGCAACATGTTTCGGAATGAATCAAACCTACAAAATGTATAATTTAACATATAATTTATATATATATATATATAGGGGTAAGATCAAATGTTAACCAAAGTTTTTGTGTTAACTTTGTTAACCGATCTTGGTCATTCAATCTTTCAATAAATGGTTATAATTAATCATGATAAAAACTTATTTTTTTAAATTTAAAATTGCATAAAGATAAGTGAACAATGTTGAAAAGGGTATTTAGGTAAAAAAATGTATGTAACTCTCATATCATTAATTAATTGGGAGTTACAAAATCAAAAATTCTATGATTTTTTTGTTAATGTAAGAACCATATGAACACAACTATATATATGAAT
>NC_037529.1:9499052-9513815 GCF_001531365.2 Cynara cardunculus var. scolymus | reverse complement strand
CAAACACTTACACAAATATAAAGATTTGGTATCAAGCTTAAAAATAACATTTGTGTTCATATGATAGAAGTAAC
Source organism: Cynara cardunculus var. scolymus (assembly GCF_001531365.2). NCBI lineage: Eukaryota > Viridiplantae > Streptophyta > Magnoliopsida > Asterales > Asteraceae > Cynara > Cynara cardunculus. The sequence goes on along the minus strand of NC_037529.1, from coordinate 9,513,741 downwards.
ATGAACACAATGGTTCATGATTCATAAAAGTYGGTAATATGGCAATATGAAAATGAGTCGTGCATGTACTTCCATTTGAACATGTGAATTAGGTACGTATTTAATAATTAAAGAAAAAAGCTATCAATACAGGATGAGTTATAAAAAACACAACACATCGTAATGAACATAATTTCGATTAAAACGAATCTAAAAAAAATAAAAATCTATTACCAAGACATTCGCTTTTGTTAATTTCTTCAATTCCCGACCTCGAACTCCAATTGTCATTATAAACCATTTTAATCTTATAATTGTTGTCGATTTATTTTCCATTGCGTTTATCCATATTAGCTTGATCGATACCGAAAATTTTTACTGCCGTGTTTTCTATGCGAATTAAAAACTGATAAAACAATAAACATGGAAGATCAAGAATAAAAATAAAAATATTAATATTATAAATGCATATTTTTTGGGATTTGATGATTTGTAACTCCCTATTAATTGTTTGGGAGTTACATATCAAATAAATTTATTGAAATACCCTTGTAATTAAAATATGAACATGACATAAACCTACAAGAAGAATGAAATTTGATTGGTTGTCATGGTTTTCAAAGTTAACACAAAGTTGTTGGTTAACATTTGATCTTCCCCTTATATATATATATATATATATATATATATAATTGTAGAGTATATATAATGATAAAAAAATTCAAACCTATAAATGATAGTCAAAATTATTAATACGTGAAAGAAAAATTATGGAAAAAAATAATGTATTTTTATAGTAGAAAATACTTAGAATAAATAAAAATATTTTATTTTTAGAGGGAACAAAATAAATAAAAAAGGTTGAGGGTACAACACAACCCATGTTTAGTTTATATGATGGAGAATGATGAAAGCGATGTTTATAGTTGTTATGGAGAGGGATTTAAAGGAATGGTTTATGATTAAAGCAAATCATGTTTGTTGCCTTTTCAACTTATGTGGTCATTCACGATTATCACTAAATTTTCTCAAAAAAAAGGACTACCACTAAATTTATATATATATATATATATATATATATATATATATATGATAAACGTATGTTTGTTTCATAATATGATTATTTCATATATATTCAGTTCACAATGTAAAACTTTTTTACATGTAATTTTTGACCTTTTGTTTTGCAAGTAGACTAAAAAGGTTCATATTATGAAACAACCACATTTGAAGTAATTATATTGTGAAACAAATATATCTTAATCAATATTGTAAATTCTAGTTTTAGATGAAAAAAAACATGTAAAATAGCATGCACTGGTTCTCGAATATTATCACAATTTCTAAGAAAACTCATACGTATATATTTAGATATATACATGTATATATATATATATATATGAGGGGACCTGGTTGGATTCCAGTGAGAATGGTGGTTAAAATGAGAAGCGTAAGAAGGAATCTTCACATTAAGATGTATATTAGGATGAGATGCATAAGATCAATCCATGCATCAAGCGGGATTCATGGGTGGATTTGAGATTAAATGTGATCAATGGTTTAGATCATTTATTATGTTTCTCACTTTAACTCTCCTCACACAATCCTTTGCCTAGGGGGCCTTCACTTAAGAACCCATAAAAATTATGTTCTTACATGACTTTTATCCATCTACGGCTTAGATTTAGTGTATTGATTAACATATATTTGTTTCGCTATGTTTGTTTTACATATATTTGTTTCACAAAGTGAATACTTTTTATGTATTTGTGAAACAAAAAATACAACTAAAAAGTGTCATATTATGAACCGAATACATATGAAACAAACATATTGTGAAAAAAAATATGTTAATCGATATACTAAATTCTAGACTTAGATGGAAAAAATATGTGAAACAACACTTTATGATAATAATTCTCACAGTTATTACAATATATGGGATTCTCAAATGATTAATACCCAATATGTGTGTGTGTGTGTGTGAGTGAGAGAGAGAGAGAGAGAGACTTGGGATGTGAAACAAGGTTATTTTCGTAAGACCACATAAATAATATTGAAGTTTCACACCAAAACACTATGAATAAACTTTCACAGTGTTTTTACTGTGAATGTTCGTTATTTTGTGTACATTCACAATATTTTGTTGTAAAATTTCAACGTTATTTTATGGTCGTACGGGTCTCACGAAAACAGATTGGTCTCACGTGAAACCAAGTCACATATATACATACTTAGGATCATGTTAGATCAGTCTGTTTTTGTAAGACTCGTGTGATCATTGTTTAACACTTGAAACTTCACAACAAAACACTATAAATGTAATATTCACAGTGTTTTTGCTGTAAAGGTTCATATTCTTTTACCTTCATAGTGTTTTATTATGAAGTTTCAAGTGTAAAAATGTAGTTTCACGTGAACCCAACTATATATATATATATATATGTGTGTGTGTGTGTGTGTGTGAGTGTATCGGGTTGAGTTCCGGTAAGAAGGAAAGTTATGGTGAGAAGCCCCTTGCATCAATTATGATTGAATATCAACAATAATAAGATGTGTCAAGATGCACCGAATCAATTCTCTTCTAAAACGTAATTTATAGGTGGCATGAGATTAAAAGTGATTAAGGATTCAAATCTCTTCTAACACTTCTCACTATAACTTCTTTTTTCACACAACCATTCTCATATGTGTGTGTGCGCGCGCGTGCACTTGCTTCCATGCGTGTGTCATTATCTATCCATTCTTAGGTTTGAAAGCTTTTATGTTTTTTAAAATGGAGATCGAAACATTTGGGGTTTTGAAGAAAAAAAAAAATACAAGATTTGGGGGTTTAAGAAAACATGAAGAAGAAGTGGATTTGAAAATGTTAAATGAAAATAAGAACAAGTGGATTTTTATTCCTCATTTGATTTAAATCGAAGAATTTTCGACACTTTTAATCTTTGGAACTCAAGCTCAGACCAATCAGACACTATCCTTATTAATTTAGTTTTCAATGATTAAGACCAAGAATCTTATAAAAACAACGAATTTCATATAAAGTATAATTATTTGTGTATCATTGAATTTGTATGATGGGTGTCATTTCCAGCTCACAACATAACCCAATCAATATCATCCACCATTCGATGTTTAAGATATTTTTAACTATTTTTTAAATATTAAATAAAAAATTATGAATTTATGTTCTCATTTAATTAAATGGGGAGGGGGGGTATTTTATATTTAGAGCCGAACAGGAATAACTCGTGACAATTGAAATATGTTATATTATGGGTCCCATTGATTCAACTTCAAAGTGGGTGGCTGGGTGGATGCATAGTATCATACGTGGAATTGTTTACACTGTATTATATTTGTTGTATTTCTTTTAGCCTCGATTGCATGCTCCTCCTACCATCGTTATTATCCTGGACGCGCATATTTTATAATTTAGAATTACGTTGTTATGCAACATTTTACATTCTTAGAATTTTTATACCTAAATTAAAAACATTCTTTTGATCATCAACAGTTATCATTTGATTGATTATAACTATCTTAATTATAAAAAAAAAAGATAGAATAAAGTGGATTACATCAGTTGTGTAATTTATATTTGAATGCACCTCTTGTAATGTAAACATACTTGCATGGAATTAGAAGGATACGTTTGGTATCTAAACATAATATAACGGAAAAATTGTTTAGTATTTAGTAAGGCAGACTCGACAAGACATAACAGATAAAATAATCAATTTAACCCCAATAAGTTCTTTATATATTTTAATTATTTAATTTATTAAATTGTAATAAAATAAATATTTTATATGACAAAAATATATCATTAAAAAGTTTTCGTCAAAGTTATTAAAATGACCAAAATAAAAGTTTTATATAATTTCCAGTTTATATATTATATTTTATTGTTAATATTTAATAATTACATAAATTAATAAAAAAAAACTAATATTTTGAGGATAGTAAAGTAAAAGTTTAAAGAGTATAAAATACAATAAATAAAATGTAAAGAGAAAGATTAAATTGGTTCCACATAAATCCTGTCAAACGTGGAACAGTAAACTCTATTTTACCCAAATAGTATAAGACAAATAGTATCATTTTCTCTTTTACCCAAGCTAGGAATTTTCATTTTTTATGCAAACAACGGTTTTAACGTTCGTTGTGATTTCTGAAAGTCAGATATGCGTACATATCACCTCTTCGATATCTTTTTTTTCAAATGAGAAATATTGGGTTTCTTTGATTACACAAACAATTGAAAACATCCCATGAATTTAGTCGAACAAGTTTTGTAGAAATTAAATACCTTTCATAAATAAACAGTTCCAAAAGAAATTGATAACTAGATTTCAAACTGAAGCTTATATATAAGTATATTTGTAGGGGTTGGGTTGGGTGAGAATGGAAGTTATAGTAAGAAGAGTAAAAAGAGATCTTCAACCTTGAATCAATCTTAATTGAGTATCAACAAAGATGCATCAAATCAACTCCCATGAAGCACATTTCATGGAATGAGGTGAGATTAAAAGTGATCAAGAATCCAGATCACTTCTTACATTTTCTAACCTTAACTCCTATTCTCACACGATCCTTTGTCTACATTGTAGAACCTATGTGACATTCAGTTTGACATCAATAAAAAGCAATATCTATTACGATTACCGTTACTTTACTATAAATGCATGTTTGAACTTTGAAGCATCCGGCTTCACAAATTTTACGTAGGAACTATTAGATTCTGTATGTTATACGTTAAAAGTATGTTTTAATAGATAAAGAATCATTAAGAGCAGGAATCTTATGAGAAAAGTTATCATATAATCATTAATTCTATGACCAATTTGTTCATATAAATAGATTTCTATAAAGTGTAGATTGAAGTTTCTTCAGGAAAATAGATGGAGGAGTTTAAACTTCATCCAACAACAACAAATTAAAACAAGACATTATATAAAGGAATCGAAAAACACTCGTTTTTTTTCTTTTTTTTTTTTCCTTTCTTGCAGAAATATAAACAAAAAGAAAACCATTATAACTCCCTCTCTCTCTCTCTCTCTCTCTCTCTCTCTTCGTTTGCTTTTCTCTCTCTCTTCTTTCTTTTCTTCTTTCCTTTCAAGAAGCAAAGAAGAGAGGGGAACTGGGAAACCAGAAGAGAAGAGAAGAGAAGAGAAGCCATTTCTTTCGAACCTCTAAATCGTCAGAAAACACATCCTCGAGGGAGATCGAACACAGAGGAATCATATTTGGTTTTTATAGATAAAAATACGATAATATGTTGGTAGCAAACAGCTTTGATCTATGGCAAAAAGATATCTTCTTTTCAGCTGCAGAGGAGGTTCAAGCATCTGCAGATATGTATGGTTTCTTCTCGATTTTCGTTTTCTCTTAATTTCCCTTCATTTTCTATATGGGTATCTTTTGATTCCATTGAATTCTTAGTTTTTCTCGTTTAATTTTGGGTTAGGGTATGTGAATCTCTTTGACCTTTTTATGGTCTGACTATTCCTCTATTTGGTATTTAAGAAAATTTGTCTTTTATATGTCATTAGTTTTTTTTCTTTTTGATGTGGGTTTTCGTTGTTATTTCTCTATTTAATCCAAACAATTATTAATTTTTATGAGATAATGTTGTTTTTGTTTGAATTTTTTAGAATGGAGTCAGCTTACAGGACATGGGTTAGACAGAAGAGAGAAGGGTTAGCATCCACTGATTTGGATGAGCTTTGTAGGGAGCTGCAAACTGCTTTAGCCACAGCAAAATGGCAGGTTGGTTGCTTCAAAGAATCATAATCCATCATATGTCCTAAACAAGGCCAAACAATTTCGAAAAGTAATATGTGTTTTGTATTTTAATTTTTGAATTCAGTTAGATGAGTTTCAAAGGGCTGTTAGGATGAGCTACAGAAATACTGTTGATGATGTTAGGACGACAAGGCATGAACAGTTTGTTTCTGCCATAGCATCCCAGATTGCTGTAGCAGAAGCAGCACTGAAAGAGTATTTCAGTGACGAAGTTAGGAAACCTCTTCGATGGGTAAATTTGGATGAAGAAGAATGTGATGACTTGGCTATGTTCCTCTCCGGGTGTCCAGGAAGCTCAAAGAGCACAAAAGACTCCGAATCTGATATCAATGATTCTTTGAAAAAAGATAACTTAATACCAAACTATATGGCAAGTTGTAATGATGTTAATAATGAAGGCTGTGTTAATCGTAGCTATGTTGTAGAGATGGAGCCAATTGAAGTATTGGGAACTAGTGATGGTTCTTCGGGTCAAGCTGATAAGAAGGCTAGCTCAAGGAGAACATGGGGTTCACGAGATGTTGGCCCCCTAAAGATTACAATTGATCATGATAATGAACAGAAGAAACCATTGATGTTGAATATCGAGTCCACATCAAAAGATAAAGGTCTTGTTTGGAGGCCGAGATGTGGGAATTATTGGATCAATCAGGTTAGTATGTGAATGTCAACTTAATTGGTATTCTTTTATTGAATTTAATTTAGTATTCTTAAGTAACTCATTTGCAGATATTTAGAAGGGCTGCTGGAAGTCAAAGGCAACTACAGACCTCAATACACTTGCAGAAAAGTTGTTCATTTCGACTCATGCTTGTTTTGATGCTAACCATCTTTTTGCTTGGTAAGTTTTTCATCCAAATCTTTTCCTCAGAATATATGATAGCCCAGATGATCAGACTTGGAATTACCAGAACTACAGTAGTTTTGTTCTCTAATTCTATGTCTGCTGCTAGTTGTGTGCTATCAAGTTATATTGCTTATAAGCAACCATTTATAGCCATCAACTTGTAAAGTCCTTCACTATGAGTTCCTAAATCAAAGTTGACTAACTAGAAAGGTGTGCCCACTTAGATATCAAGTGTATTGTGTGTGTATATTGAAGCTATGAGCCTATGAGGTCTTTGGTCCAAGTGGAGTCTATTAACAGGTATGAGTGCCAGTAAAAGTGTAAAACAAAGACTAGATTATACCAACAAGCTCAGAGTGTAATAAAGCATAGCAAAGTGTCCATTTGAAAACCTTTGTTATCAACCCACCCATTCAGTATACATATATTGGAAGAAAGAAAAATAAAGCTGGACAGAAAGGGACCAGTGACAGAAAATAGTAATTGGACAGTTGGGCAGAGGGCAGATTAGGAATTCTCTAGAATTGGCGTTCGAGAGAAGTATAAGTAGTGGGGAGCTTAGGGGTGATGAGCATGCAGAAATTGATGGCTCTTTTGGGAGATTCCTAGCGTCTCGAATTGCTAGATAGCCTCTTGCAATGTTCCTTTATAATTCAAGCATTTGGCATCTTATTCAATATTAATTTTCCCCTGTTCATCCCTTTTTATTCTCTGATTCTTAACAAATTGGTATGAGAGCCATCAATATTGAATAAGATGTTGAATGCTTGAATTACAGAGGAAAACTGTAAGACTATCTAGCAATTCGAGAAACTAGAGACCTCCAGTCCATCCCAACCTGCCCAACTATTCTTTTCTGTCACGGGTCCCTTCCTGTCCAGCTTTATTTTTCTTTCTTCTAATATATGTATACTGAATACATAACAACCTTCTTGTGATTCTTGGAATCATTGCACCTTAACAAGCACCATAAAAAACAAGGTGTCTATCCCATACTGAGAGAATGTGAATACGCTGCTATTATGCTACATGATCTTGTTGGTAAATGCCTATTGGTTTTGTGGATGGTTGTACCATGTAAATAAGCATGTTACATATGAGTTACTCATGGAAGATTGTCATTGTTCGTGCATACATTTCTTAAACAGCCCGATGTAGAATCCATGTGCTACATGATCTTGGGTACCCGTTTATTGATATAAACAGAATTCCTTAACAATGAACCTTCTTAGAATGACTCCACAAAAACATGATTCTTGTGAAGAAGTATCAATAATAGATGTGCGTAAGACTGAAATTTGTTGCATGTGTGTTTACAGTGCCATTCGTAATGCATTCCAGTTGAGCACAATATTAGCCAATTCTCGTCAGCAAGATAAAAGGTAAATCTTACCAACCTTCTAGATTTGTGATTGTTTTCAATTCTCCCAAGTCATTGTTCCTATGACCTGTTCCGATCTTGAGGTCATCTCTCAGGCCAACATTGGTTTACCTGTGAAAACAGTTGAACTATATGTTAGTTTTAGGTTGAGTTTCTTTTCTAGGCGGAAAGATGTCAACACATTTTATGGGTCCCATTTACTTTGTCACAAGGAGTGAAGACGAGAATAACATAACGAGCAAAAAAGAGATAAGCCTAAAGCCGTTTCACTTTTTGCAGGTAATACTAGAGGTTTAAGTGAACAAGGCTGCCAAGAAGTTTTGAGGAACTTGCCTGCAGGATTTCAGGACTTCTCTAGCAAATGTTCAAATGTAACCATGTAAAGTTGAACTCTCAAGTTTTCAAGATTATATGGTAGCTTCTAGGCCGTGTAGGGTTATACATGTAAGAGATGACGATGTATGTGTGCTTCATAAATGCAGCTTGTCAAAAAATACTCTCAGAACATGGCAGATCGAATGTGATGATGAAGTTCACAGATCATATATTTTAACAGTTCCAGAAAAGGGAAGTTGCAAACTTAATGATAAATCAAGAAAACCAAGGATCAACCTAATAATTCCCCAAAGAATTAGATATAACCCTCAGAAAGGAACAACTATAAACACTAATAAATAAGCAAATGACACCAAATAACTCATCGTCATTTAAATAACCCGGTAACAAATGGGTAAGCTTGAATTGCTGTAGAGTATGCAACTTCTGAGGGAGGAATAGAGAGCCAAAATATGAAATTGCTCTAAGGTAATCCCATTTCTTTGCAAATGAAAGTCATCTGGCAACTCCAGAAACACCTTCCCTTGTTATTACAAACTCACAAGTTGAATAAGGTAAATGGGGAGCAAAAACAACATGGAGTTCCCTCGTTTTTCGTCTATTGACAAAACCAATATAATCAGCATCAGGCGAAGCATTCTCTACTCCTTCTGTTACCTCATATCTTGACAAAAAAAGCCTTGAGTTGACACAGTTGGCCCAAGACAATCCCAAAGCAGGCCAAACTCGTCTTCCAGACGTATACAACCACTCCAAATTCCCAACCCGAATACCACTAGACCCCTCATTGTCTTCTATTGAATCAACTACCTGGTTTGTCAACACAATCGCAATCCCAAACCGCTTAGCGTGCGACTTCAAAAGGGAGGAAATCTTGAAAAATAAAGAGGACCGCCGCTTAAGATCTCTGGGGTTGTTCTCAAACTCACTCCTAAACAAGGCAGCAATCGAGTCAATGACGATCAACTTAATATCCAGCCGGGTTTCCTTGGGTTTCTCAAGTCGAGACTCCAACAAGAGCAATACGTCGAGCAGGTCTTGTGCGGTTTGACAATCACGGGTAAATATATAATCACGAGGGTCACGAGAAGAGGCGAATAAGATCGGATGAGACAACCGGAAAGATTCAAGGAGTTGATTGAAACGGCGGTTGGGAAATGGGAACTCGGAGTAAAGATAGAGAGAGGAACCGGAAAGGCCGTTGAGGTGAAGAGGAAGCTGCGCGGTGAAGAGGAGTTGAAGGGAGAGTTGGGTTTTGCCGCAGCCGCTTTCAGAGACGAGTTCGGTGATGGAGTTGCAAGGGATTCCGCCGCCGAGGAAGGCGTCGAGAATGGGACATCCGAGAGTACAATATTGGGTGTTGGCGGGGCGGAGGAGGAGACTATCCGGTCTCATTGAGAAGAAAGAGGAGGGAAATTGTGTTGGACTGGTTTTGTTTGAATCGAATCATTTGGCGGGCCATTCTCGTTTTTCATCTTTCTTGTATTCCTTCGATCTGTAAATGTTTGTCATCAATTTTACGATACTTTTTTTCTACATAATGGTACTTGCTTTATTTGTAATAGATGACTAAATAATTATATTTCATTTTACCTTATATCATAAGAGTCTCTTAATTATTTTGATCAATTAATCATTTTACACCAAACTATTCAACAACTGTCAGTTATATTTCATTTTACACTATATCATAAGAGTCTCATAATCATTCTACATCAAACCATTCAACAACTATTAAACAGTCTCTACATGTAACTTACTTGCGTGTTTTAACCCATACATTCTATGCCCAAGGTAATATTTGGCCTGCCACCATCCGAAATTCGAATAACAAGGCACATGATGGAAGTGACAGAAAAACTCAATATATTATCTACATTTCTCACATCTTGACTAGTCATTTACTAGTCAGGTTTATTACACTCACTTACTCTAGTAACATTTTTAACCCTTAAAATATATTATTGTTATACGTCTATTATCTGGTAAATCTTAATTTGGTAAAGGTATTATCCCTCACTTACCAGATAAGATTTTCTATTCTTGTTATCTCTAACCTAGTAACATTCTCAGTTTTTGTTATACTTTCCGGTCAGCTAAATGAGACCTAGGTTGTTCATTTCATTTTCCATTAATTATTGTATGGATAAGGTTGTTTGTACCGATAAAGTTGTATGTATGATAAAAGAAAATGTTTGGATGTTGTATTGAATAAACAATGTAAAAGAAAAAAACCGACCATTTTACCTTTTGTTCTATATTTTTGTCTAATTAAACAAATTATTTGATAAAAATGAATGATAAACAAGTATGAACAAAAACAGGACCATTCCTAGGACTACGCCAATATGTTCAATTGTACAACCCCCCCGAAATATAAGAGGTCCAAAAAATCGGAATTCTTTGGATTCTAAAATGATTGATATTTTCTTGTTGTAAAGGGTTCTAAAAGATATTTATGTAATAAAAAAGGTCCTAAATATAGATATACTAAACGATTATCTGCAACATCTTATACTAGAATTTTATCAAATAGAGAGAAATGTGATAGAGATTGACTTGTATATTTTCTAAAGCTCGATAAAGTATTTTGTTTTTGGTGTACTTTTTTTAAAAAAGAGGAATGTAAATGGCCAATTAACAAAATGATGGTTTTAGAGATTGGTCACACCTTACTACTAGACTTCAGGGCATGAAACAAGTGCGGAACATGTTATGATTATGAAAATTTGGCATGATTTGCATGTAAAACTTCAACAAAATGAAACTATTGATAGAGTTACTCAAAATCAAATAGAGAAAGAAAAATCATTGAAAAAGTCTTGGTAAGATTTTTTTGCATTTTGAAGTTTCTTCCAAACATAATCTTTGCATTTCGTGGTACTAGCGGCAACGTGTACCAAAAAAGCAATGGAAATTTTTTAGATCTCATTGAAATATTGGCTTAATTTGACCCAATTGTTCAAGACCATGATCAAGGTATTACAAATGATGATATACATATTCATTATCTTGGTAATAAGATTGAAAACTTAATAGATTTGCTTGCTAAGAGAATCAAATCTGAGATCATTAACAAAGTAAAAGAGGCAAAGTATTTCTTTATTCTTCTTGATTGCACTCCTGATGTAAGTCATCAAGAACAAATGTCCTTAATATTAAGGTACGTAGATTTGTCTTCTAAAAATGTTTGTATTGAAGAGTCTTTTCTTGGATTTTTGAAGGTAGATGATACCACTAGCAAAGGTTGGTTTGATGTTTTATAATCCGAGTTAAACTGTCTTGGTCTAGATATAGACAATATCCAAGGACAAGGTTATGATAATCGTATAAACATATAAAACACAGATCCGTACATATATGAAAAGAACTAGAGGAAAAAATTTAGCAGGTGAAGGAACATAAAAAATGAGAGCTGAAGCCTGAAGCTAGACAACTGCTACCCTGGCTGACTGTAGGTTGTCCAGTTAAGCCATAAACGAACAGATAAATATGGCTTACTGAATAATTTATACAACATATATAGCGTATTAAACCATAATCGTTAATAATCCGATCGGTCTTCTTATCTATGAGTGGCTTTGGCAGGCTTCGAGGTCAATACATCAGCCAGCAGTAGCTAATGAGGCAAGTAATTGCAACGAATATGAGCATATTTGTTGAGTCGCAATTGAAGCCGGAATCCTAATAAAATTTGCAAATTCAAATGATCAAACTACAAAATACAGTTTCAAACAAATGATATCAATCTTTTTTAGCAAAATGTGAAAATAATCATAAAATGGTAGTAAAAGCCAGCTATGAAATTTAACACAGAAATTGAACTAAAATTCATTTCAAATCGCAAACGAGCTTCGGTTACATTGATGTATCACACATCTCTACACAAAATACCACAACCTAACCCTAGAAAACCTAGCGTACCTTAACCACCAAAACCGTACAGTGTACGGCCTTGACGCTTCAAAGCATAAACAACGTCCATAGCAGTAACGGTTTTCCGACGAGCGTGCTCCGTGTAGGTTACAGCGTCACGAATAACATTCTCGAGAAAGATCTTCAACACACCTCGTGTCTCCTCATAAATAAGACCGCTAATACGCTTAACGCCACCACGCCTCGCTAGACGCCGGATCGCCGGCTTCGTGATTCCCTGGATGTTATCACGGAGAACTTTCCGATGTCGCTTCGCTCCTCCCTTTCCCAATCCCTTGCCTCCTTTTCCTCTTCCAGACATTTTTTCTCTCTCTCTAAAATTGATTTGAATCGTGTTGTTTGAAGATCGATGCAAGGAACTTTCAATATATAATATAGGGTCAAGTTTTGTGCTTTATAAGAGGCACGTATTAACCGTTGGATTGGGGGATGTGGTGAACGTATGACCGCAAGATAATGATCCGTGTGGTGAATGGAGAATCAATTTAATTGGTCAATTAGTGAAGGCACGGATTGACCTAAGTAGTGCATGTGAGGGTCACGTGAGTAATGGACGACAATTATATTATACTTATAATTAAACTCTTAATAATAAATATATATTTTGAAATCTATTTATTTATTTTATATATTTTTTGATCAATATATTAAATTTTGTTGATACTCATCCCCATTCCTATCCCCGCATTGAGCCAAACGGGGATCCCCATCCCTAATACCCGGTTTAACAAGAAAACCCTGTCCACGACCAGGGTGGTGGACCGGGTTCCTTGACGGATCGAGACCAGTTCCCATACCTAGGGTCGGGGTTCAGCTAGAATGAGGTGGGATAAGGTTCTTTCCCTAGCTTCCAGTTTCTAACTTCTTAATGCAGATTTTCAATTTCCAACCTTCTTGATTTCCAAATAAGGATTACCTATAAAACTCAAATTAAACAATCAAAAATGATAAGTTCAATAACAAATTGATTCTATCTACAAAATAGTGTTAACTAATTAACTATTTATCGTGGAATTCAATATGTAATTTAAATATTTAAGTTTTTTATTGAAGGGTTAAGTTTCGATGAGAAAGAAAGTTATAGTGATAAACGTAAAAAGAGATGTTCATCTTTTGATCAACATTAATAAGATGACCCGAGATTTATCAGATCAATTCTCTTCTAAACCGCAATTCATGGGTGTGTACGAGAATAAAAATGATCAATGATTCATATATTTTCTTACGCTTTTCACTGTAACTTATTTTCTCACACGATTATTCGCGTTTAATTGAAAGTCTAACAAAGAAACAATAAAACATAATACATCATTTACATCAACAATTGGAAGAGAATCTTAATGGTTAAGAACAAAACTTTCAATTCTCATATATGTAATTTATGCGCATATAAAAACATATTGAAAAATGATATAAATACGCAAAGTCAACTACATACTAATATAAGTTGAAAGGGAATAATGAAACGCGTAATTAATGTCGTACATTTCTCGAACTTCTCAATTTCATCTATGTTTCTTCAACTATAATGGTTGATTAGGGTCTCTTGGCCAATCGTGTGTACATACAAGAGCTTCAACGATTTTAGGAGTTAGAAACCTTTTAAAATTATCGAAGATTAGTACTAAATATCGATTCAGATGTCGCAGTTGAAATTGGAACAATAAGTGTATCTCTCGCCACCTTGAAAGGATAGGAAAATTTTCACTATTCACCTTCCAGTGTCTTAAAATATCAAATTTCATTTTGTATCATCTATTTCAAGTTCACTCTTTTTGTTGAGTGAGACCCCATTGTCCATATTTATTTATTTAGTTGACTTTTTAATCTAGATTGTATCATTCAAAAAAAGAACACTCTTTCATTTAACGGGTGGATAAAGCATCATAGTACTAAAATGTTCATAATATGTTGTGTAACACACATGATTTTTAGAGGCTTTCGTTTATGTCTATAATGGTCGTTTGACTATTAAAATGGGAAATAAATAAGGTTATAATATAGGGAGGTTCAGGGAAACATTTAAAAAAATGTAAAATTGAGGAACACCCTATTAAACGTTCATTTGGATGGTATGCATATATGCATACCAATAATTGAAGTTGCTTATTGGTTTTTATGCATGTTATGCACATGTGCATAACAGACATATTGCTTAAAATTACCAGTATGCATATGTGCATATTGTCCAGATGGACGGTTACTAGTAGGGGTGCTCACGGCCCGGGTTGATCGGTTTGGAGTCGTTTAAACAACCTAACCCAATGTTGGCGGTTTGAAAATTTTCAACCCAACCCAACCCAAACAAAAGTGTTGATCCTCTCTCTCATTGATTTGTTGATAATCCCTTTTTCCTTTCGATGTATTTATGTATCTGTAATTTCAGTTCCAGCGATCATACA
>NC_037529.1:9411936-9498952 GCF_001531365.2 Cynara cardunculus var. scolymus | reverse complement strand
TCAACAAGCAGTACTTCATGCATAAAAAATGTGGTTTTTAAGAGTTTTTATCAAATGTTTTATAATATACTATAAATATACATATATATATATATATAGAGAGAGAGAGAGAGAGAGAGAGACATGTTAATACAATGATACATACTTAATGAAATACGAGAATGAATATGGATCATGTATTTCATTAAATAATACCTTAAATAATTGATTCTACAAATAAATAAATAAGGACATAAAAGTAATTTAGTTATATAAAAGTTATTTAGAAACTTATAAAAAAAGTCTACTTTTAACATATTTATGATTTTAATAAGATTTAATTTTTTATGTAAAAATTTTATAATTAATGCATTTAAAATAAGGGTATTAAATTTTCATTTAAAGAATTTGTTTTTTGATAATTAAAGCAATATTTAAAAAAAATATTTCATTAAAATCACATGTGATTCACAATTAATTATGTTTCTTATCAAAATGTTTTCATAATCATACGTGAGTTAATGGTTGAAAAATAATAATTCAAATTAAACATTGAAAAAGAAAAATGAATACAGAATCACATGTGATGTGTAACAAAACACATTAAAAATGTATAAGATCACATGTACTTCAAAATGTAATTTGTAAGTTACACATATCACATGTAATATTGTAAATAACTTATATTTCTTTGATACATGGACGAAAATTTACGATTCTTCCTTTGAGAAAAGACGTGGATTCATTGCGGATATCGATTTTTGACGAAAATTGTAAAAATAAATAAATAAACTATTTCAATAAAAATAAATGATTTTAAATGAAAAATAAAAATCACATTTATTCTAAATGTTGTAAAAAAGAAAAAATTAATATATGAAAAATTAATCATGCTTAAATCACGAAAACTATAAAAAATCATGAATAAATATTAATTAAATGTATTAAATAATCTTTATAGAAATAAATGATTTTCCATATATAATTTATATACAACAAATGATACATGTGTCCTTTTAGACGATTTTTTAGAAAGTTTTATTTAAAGCATTATTTAAATAAATGATTGATCCAAAATTATTCTCTTATTTTCCTAAATATGTATCAGACTGTTTTCGTGAGACCACTTTTTTACACTTAAAACTTCACCGCAAAACATTATGCAGGTAAAAAAAAATCCAAAACTTTCACAGCAAAAACACTATAAAAGCTCGACATCGGGTTTTGGAGACCCACATTCTACCGCACTGAACTAAGAACACTTTCTTATCATAAAAGATAAGACTGCAACGAAAATAATTAACCACAATACATCTTAAAATAATAGTCTCACATGTCTCAGTAGAAAAAAAAAAGTTTGGTATCACATAATCCTAAATCTTTATATATAAAATGCAAGCTTTGGATTTCTTTTACCCGACCAACATCTCTTATTTGAATTTTTATAAATTTTTTAATAAATTTTGGAATTTTCTTTTTGTTCAATAACAAACATCTAACTATCATCAAATTTATCGTTACTATCTTTATAAATAAACATATGTTACACTTTTAAAAGCCGAGTGGGACGGTGGTTTTAGCCATATTTTTTTATATTATAAGATTTATTTAATATTCTGTTAAAGACTCAAGTTTATAATTTATTATATATATATAATTTTTTAAAATTTCACATCTGAAGTTTATAAAAACTAAGGGGCCGTTTATCAAACACTTATCCGGGTAAATACTTACCAAGTCATGTTACCTCACCGGATGAATATGGCAAGGACCAAAAATCTTACCCGGTAAGTGCGAGATAAGGACCGTGAATCTTACCCGGTAAGTGAGGGCGACGACTCTTACTACAAAAAGCGTTTACCGGGTAAATTGTTGCATAGGATGTCGTTTTGGTGCACTAAAATCTTATCCGATACGTAAATAATAGTGTTAAATTTTACCGGTAAGCACTTACCGGGTAAATGTTTGGTAAACGGCCCCTAACTGATAAGTTGTGATCAACGTTCCATTTTTATGGCGGGTGTGTTATGCTTATTTGACTTGGGGCCCAAACCGTGCTTGTGTACTTTATGTTAGATACAAGGATATGGAGATGATTAGGGAACTGGATAATCTCTTTGGGTCATGTAAGTACACTATCTAAATACATTAACTCGTCCCTTATAACCCTGGGTAACACGAATATTAGGATAATCCAAGAGAAACTCTCTACGATTTATTGGCCCGGCCCAGGACCGTCACAATTTTTTCAAAAAAATGTATTTTTAACTTTCTGAGTGTATTTAATTGAAAATCAATTACAAAATTACAATAAAACATACTTTTTAAGTGTATTTAATTGTCTCATTTAATCTCTATTCATTATATATATGTCATATGATGTATAGGGGGAGATATCAACTCATAAACACTCACAATTCTTGAAAAAAAAAAACGTATTTTTTAAGTGTATTTAATTGACCCAATTACATTTTTTTCAAGTGTATTAGAATAGAATTTTTGTATTCTTTAAAAATAACTTCAAAAAAATTACGTAAAGATCGAACTTTAATTTTTTTTTACATAGGATCCGTTTGGACCCGGCCCGGGACCGGTTCTCATAATCGGGCCTCATACACCTTAACCGGGCTTTCGTATTTGGATCAGGACTGGTTACGGGATCACTGTTTTGGGACCGGGACAGGTTTTTGACCATATCTAGTCATGACATTATGGAGTACTTGTTTTCGTTGCAATGACATTTTGTGGTGTAATGGGGCGAGAGGTCCTTCCTCGATAATTCGATGGGTATAGGATTTCATAACTTCCTCTTTGCGGGCTCCAGAAGAGCACCCACTTCCTCGAGACTGTTGGAAATATTGGCATACTCCACCAGTCGGCTTCCTTAAGTTCAACTCAGATGAGACTTTGTTCCACAATGAACGTAGGGCGGGTATGGGGGTTGTCATCCAAGACGAACATCGCAACTTCTTCATGGTTGGTCGTATATTATTTGTTAGTTACCTCTAGTTCGAGATTGTGAAGCTCTAGGCCTTCTTGGTGCCTTGGAATGGACTGTAAATCTAGGTTACAACGAGTAATTTTTTAAACATATGTCAAGCTTGTAGTTGATGTGATCAACTCCTTAGAAGATGATTCGGAGTTTGGGGACATTATTGGAAAGTGTTGCGCCATTTTGGACCGTCGTGACTTCTTCTCGGTTCAGTCGGTTAGGAGACAAGCTAACAGGGTGGCTCATGCTCTTGCTCAACAATCCCGTTTTAACTTTTGTCTTGTTTCGTGTTTCGAAATTCCTCATTTTCTTGCGCCTTGTATGAACAACGTTTGCTCTTCAGGAGATCGTTCATTCAAGTTTGTTTTACTTAATAAACACGTTTAAATATAGGATAAGTGTTGAAATTTTCTAGTATGTCAGAATACTCCAAAATTTCAAATTTTCTTTTTTTAATAATGTATGCAAAAAAATCTTAATTCTCAGTGTCGAATAAAATTTTACGTTGAATCAGAGCGGTACATTGTTGGTCCATATAAATGAAAATTGGTTCCGAATATTGAAGCCTTAATTAACTCAAATAGAGATGAAGGTTTAAATAGTATCTAATTAAAAATTAATTGAAATAAAAAAATTATGTTTACAAGTCAACTTAACCAGATATAATTCATTAATTTATAAAAATTTACCTTTTATTGTGTAGTTTGGATAAACAAGAATATGATGAAAATAAAAATAAAAATAATAATAATAAATGTTATGGTCCAGTTTGTCGATTTTATGATAGTGATAAGTTGCCAAAATTAACTTAATGAAGGCATCATTGTGATTTTGATGTCAAGTAAATTTTAATTATGATTTCATTTGAGTACATTTAGAAATAATAAATATTATCATCAAAAATAAAAAAACAATTAATACATTTTTTTTAAAATAAAAATTATCTAAAAGTTCACAAATACTGGAACTAAGGAAAAGAAAAATATTTCTATTTTAAGTTGAACCCATATATATATATATATATATATATATATATATATATAGGGTTGAGTTCACGTGAGACTAAGAGTTTTTCTTGAGACCCGCAAGACCAATTTATGTTCATTGATCAACTTTATAAGCTACTGATCTAATGGTTAAAAGTTGCACGGTGGCAATTTTGTGATTATTGAGAAGTCTCGTGGCAATTTTGTGATTATGAATGTTCATATTGTAGATCTAATCCAAGGGTTGAGAATTGGTCTTACCGGTCTCACTAAAAAACTATTGGTCGCACATGATCCAAAGTTTATGTATGTATGTATGTATGTATGTATGTATGTATATGTGTATGTGTGTGTGTATATATATATGTATATATATATATATATTTTGGGTTCACGTGAGACGCGTGGTCTATTTTTTTACACTTGAAACTTCAGCAAACGCTGTGAAGGTAATAAAAAAGTCGAATCTTCACAGTAAAAAAGTTGTCTCACGGGTCTCACGAAAGCAGATTGGTCTCACGTGATCCCAAGTGCATGTGTGTGTGTGTGTGTGTGTGTGTATATATATATATATATATATATATAAGAGTTCAAACGAGAACATCCTTGTTTTACGAAAATGTGAGAACACTTCTGGGACTCTAAATTAATTAACATATAATATAAAATATAATAAATGAAAATAAATTAATATTTATTCATAATTTTCTATTATCCTAGATTTATCTTTATCCCTTAAATTTTGTTATTATTATTGGAGACTTTTTATGTCGATGTGTCCATTGTCAATAATGATATGATAATATTATTATGTGATAATGATATGACTTTGCCGTGATGATAATTTGATAAATTGAAGATTGTGTTATGATATGATTTTGATGTGATAATCATCTAATAATTATGTGATTTTTGTTGTGATAATCGAAAACCAAAGTTGATCATGTCTGCATTAATCGGCATGTCTGTTCATTATGTGATTTTACTGTGATAATCATTTGATACCGGTTATCGTATTATCTGTATGTGATTTTAGATATAAAGATGTTAACAAAATTACAAAAATAATCGCAAGATTATCCTTAAATAATTACTTTATTTTCTTTTAATTTTATTCGTGGGTTAAATATTTGGAGGTCCATAAATCTTCATGTCATTTTATCCGCTTTCCCCACCTATATTGTTTGTGATCTTTAACATGATTGCATATGATCACATATAACTGCTTTCGATCCTTATACATAATTATATGTACCGTATATAATATCGCATATAATCTATTAATTAATATAAACTACATGGAAAAAAATAGTATATTATTTTAATTAACAATAAAAAAAAGTAAATTACGAATTTGGTCTCTGTGGTTTTAAATTTGTCTTAGATTTAGTCTCCGAGTGTTTTTTCTATTGATATAGTCCTCAGAGTTTGCATTTTTGTACCGTTTTGGTCCCTACTATTAACAGTTGTTGATTCTATTGTAATTTGTAAGTGAGGGGTAATTTTGGTATTTTGCCATTTTTTATCATTATATTTGCAACCACCAAAACAATTCACATGTCATCCCTTCTCACTCCCCCTATCTCGTACACTCCCCGACCCCCTAAAACTAAACGTCAAAATCAAAATCAAAATCAAACACAAGTTTAAACCTCATAAACAAAACCAAACTTAACGTAATTGCTTGCTTTTGTTGCCTTTTGTGACCTAGATCCATCTAAAACATCAGGGTCACATAGATACACACATACGGTTGGGACTTTTTTCAAAAAGAACACACGCGCACAGAGAGAGAACGACAAGAGTAAAGGTTGAACGTTGAAATGCTCGATCGAGAGGACTGTAAATCAAGGGTTGTTGGATCATAGAAAGGGTTAGGCTGTAAAATATAAACCCCAAAGTTCCTTCAATGATGGCCGACAAATAATAGCATAATACTTCTCTCCTTCTTTGGATATAATGACATTAGCAAGTCAAGATGAACGCTGCATCAAGTCTTCGTGCTTATCAGAGATAATGTGGTAGGACGCGGAGGAGACAACGTAACTTCTTTTAATATTCGATGGTGATGGTTGGTTGGTTGTTCCAGTGAACGCAAAGGTGGAATGGTTGGTTGGTTGTTCCAGTGAACGCAAAGGTGGAATGGTTGGTTGCTCTGGCAAACAGCAATTAGATGTAAACAAGAGGGGCATTGAGATTGAAAGAGATGGAGAGGGACAACCTAACGTCTTTTAAATAAATAAACTTTAAATCAATTTATATTAATATAGAATTATAATATATAGTTATTAATTTAAATTATTGATATGAAAAAACTTGAAGACCCAATAAGATACCCTTAAAACCATTAAGACCAAATGAATATATATTCCTCATAAAAATAAATCACACATGATAAAAATAAATATATGTTCTTAATTAAAAATAAATTTTATATTGGGAAAAAATATATAGTGGGGTCCATAATTCATGTATTTGGGCTAATTAGTCGTCGTTGTCGGTAAAAAGAGAAGTTACGGTGAGAAACGTAATAAGAGATCTCCACCCTTTGATCAATCCTAATTGAATGTCAATACTAATGAGGTGCATCACATCAATTTTCTTTTAAAGCACAATTTTTAGATGGGCATGAGATTAAAAATGATCAGGGTTCAGATCTCTTCTTACGCTTCTCAAATTAACTCTTTTTCTCACACGATTCTTCACATATATATATATATATATATATATATATATACACATACATATACATTCATATATATATATATATATATACACACACACACATATAGGGTTGAGTTCATGTGAGACCAAAAGTTTTTCGTGAGACCCATAAAACCAATTTATGTTCATTGATCAACTTTATAAGCTAATGATCTAATGGTCTAAAATTGTACGGTGACAATTTTGTGATTATTGAGAAGTCTCGTGGCAATTTTMTGATTATGAATGTTCAGATTGTAGATCTAATCCAAGGGTTGAGAATTGGTCTTACGGGTCTCACGAAAAACCATTGGTCTCACATGATCCCAAGTCTACACACACACACACACACACACACACAGATATATATATATATATATATATATAACGAGAGTAAAATGTTAATGCAATTTCTCGTTGTAAAAGAAAATATGAAATTTATGAAGTATTTTGTAGTATTAACAAGGCTCAGTGTTCGTCTTGTATTTGAACATGTTTATCAATCGTTCTCAGTTAATTTTGTGGATTTCAAAACTGAAGCTTTAAAAATTTGTGCGCATGTGATAATAATTAAGTTGTAAAGTTAACCTTTAAGATATTGTACATTAATAAACAATATCTAATGCTAAATAAGTTGTTTTTACTAAACACTTTTGTAGTACATAAATTGCATTTTGAAGCTTTTATCGTCATAAAACCAGACATGTCTTAATATTCCGTTATTTTTTTAAAAAACACAAAGTAACTTGATCGAGTGGATACCAGTAGTGACAGGACATGTTAGTTCTATTCAGGAGTTGCATTTAAAGGTTGTCAAGTGAAGTTGTTCAACTCTCTTAGGTAAGAAAAAATTGTTAAACGCTTGCAGCCATTAATAGATGTACAAACTTTTATGTGCTTGATTATGCATGTCAATTGTCATCGTATGGTTTTAATATATTGAACCATCTATTCCTCTAGTTGCGTGTAGTACATGTTATTGTATCCAATAAAACAACTGATACGAAATAAATATCATTGGGATGGAAATAAGATATCAGGTGATTTGTTTTGCTGAGTCGTATATGACATCCACAAACAATTTCAAAAGGGTTGAAGATTACAGTAAGATATATATCAAGTAACAGTTATAATTTTATTTATATCAGATGAAAATAATGCATATCTAGTATCGATAACAACATACCCAGTTCTATATTTTGCTCTTCTATCCTCTATTTCATGGTCTGGGTTTATATAAAGTGTCGAAATTCTATCAAACTTTTAGTGCCATCATTAGTTCTCATTCAAGATTGCACCGAAATCAAGACATTGTTCACTCATAGGAGAATCATATATCAAGTTTGTATTGCATGCAACATATAATGAAACTATTAGCCATTTGATACTTCACTCCAAATGATCGTTAGGAGCTTTGTTATTAGTAGAAAACGCTTCAAGGGTAACTCCAAGGTTGCTAGAAGGTTTAATAACTAAATGGTTGTATGGTATCAGAAACATCTTGACCTTCGATGATTTTATCACTTCCCAATACAAGGTTACGGAATTGAAGTTCTGTCAAACACATGATTTCTTATGTGGTGTATCTTGTTAACATCTCTTTTGAGTTTTGGTTGTCTCTTCTAGATTTAGGAGCCGTTTACCAAACACTTACCCATGTAAGCGTTTACCAAGTCATATTATGTTGGAACTGAATTTCAGTGTTAAGTTGTATTCATCTTAAAAGTTAATAATTGTCTATAATTGTATAGATATCGTGTTTGACTTTGTATGACATATTGACTTTAACTAGAAGGGTTCTTAGTTTGACCCTATATAAGCTTTTGTCTTTAATGTAATTTGTAAGAGAGCTTCATTGTAAACATATGTACATTTGTGAGAGTTATAAGAGCTTTGACTTGTTGACTTTTCCTCTTAACTCCTCTCAAGTTGTTCTTGAAGATTATATTGAATCTGCCATGTATATGAAGATATATGAAGACTGATCATATTGTAGACTCACATGTTACTTTATCGGATGAATATGGTAAGGATCAAGAATCTTACCTGGTAAAAGCGAGACAAGGACCAAGAGTCTTACCCGGTAAGTGAGGGTGACGATTATTATCATGGTAAGCGCTTACCGGATAAATTATTGCATACGATAGTATTAAATTTTACCGACAAACACTTATCAGGTAAGTGTTTGATAAATAACACCTTAGATCCCCTTCAATTGAATAGTGCACGTCTGCTTTTTAGCTTTTGAATGACTATTGTTTTAAATACCATCTTTTGCAAAAAGAAAAAAAAAAGGTAATAAAGCACTCGACCATTCATAAAGCCTCATGACACATCAACTATTGATAAGTCGGAAATATAATCAAAAAATATAAATCTAAGAGTAAGAGACCGTTTATCTAAATGCTTACCCGGTAAACGTTTGTAGTTAAGAGTCAACATTATAATTTATTTTATCGGATAAGATTGTAGTACATCAAAACGTATCTTATGTAACAATTTACCTGGTAAGTGTTTACCCGGGCAAGAGTCGTCACCCTCACTTACTAGGTAAGACTCTTCATTCTTATCATTGCTCTTACCGGGTAAGATTCTTGTCCCTTGCCATGTTCATCCGATAAGAAAAATTGTCCAGTAAATACTTACCGGGTAAGCATTTAATAAACGGCCCCCTAAGTTTATCGTATTTTTGACGATTCTAATTATATTTAATGTGAATAAACATGATTGTGCAATTCATGGGTCATCGTCTTCGATGTTTCCTTTTTGTAAAGGAAATAAATAATAAAACCTTATAAATTATTTGTTGCTGGACAAATTAGATAAAGACCACTCGGATGTAATATGTGAAAATCAATCTCAACCGTTCAATTAATTTCATGATCATACAATGTTGTGGTGGTTTATTTTTACCGAATAATACTTTATTTAAAAAAAATCATGATCAAATTATGTCGGTTATATGATTTTTTGTTTTGTATAGTTTTACCTTTTTGCCCCTAAAACGATTAAACCCCCAAACTTGGTTGCACCAGTCTTGATAGAAGCAAGCCCTAAACCCGCTCGCCGACCCTGTAACCCTTACACGACAGAGCAATGGGCGATCGGCGGGACAGAGACAGGGACCGGAAGCGAGATCGAGACGACCGGGATCGTCTCCGGCACCGGCACGTCGACCATGACCGGGAACGAGACCGGGATAGAGAGCGGGACCGGGACCGGGACCGTAAAGACAGGAGCAAAAGGTCGTACACGCCAGACCGAGCTCGTTCTCGCCACACTAGGTCTCGGACTCGCTCCCCGGACCACCACCGATCGCGTTCTCGATCCACGGACAGGCACCGTAGGAGAAGCCACCACCGTACCCCGTCTCCGGACCAATCGCGGAAGCGTCGCAAGCACGGGGATGAAGATGGCCAGCGTGCTGCCTCTGTCGTTTCGGAGTTTGTGGATGGAATTGTGAAGGAGAAACAGCAGCAGAAGAATTCTAAGGACGCAGAAATGGTTGAAGATGATGCTGGTGGTGAGATGGATGCCAATGAAATAGAGATGATGAAGATGATGGGAATTCCGGTTGGGTTCGATTCAACTAAAGGGAAGCCAGTCGAAGGGAATGATGTGAGCGGGATCAGAGCGGTGACTAAAAGACAGCCACGCCAGTACATGAACCGCCGTGGTGGGTTCAATCGCCCATTGCCTGCTGAAGTAAACCGTTGATTGAGGTTAGGGTTTTTATTTCTCAATTCAAGCTCCATCTTTTTTGCTTCTGTTTATTTCCTTAAAATTTAATGAATGTAATACGAAATTGAGCTCAAGTTGCATTGGATATTTTGGTTGAAGAAATCAAGTTGCATTGCTGTTGTTTCATCTTATTTACATTTACTGCATTGGAATCCTCGTTTTTCTCTTAGACATCCTGCTTCAGCTAAAAAGGATATGTATTCATTGTTGAAGAACTTGGGTTAGTCTTATGTGAAGTATGTTGGGAGGGATGGTGTCCTATGAACACAAATGTTATATATGGCTTGCTTGCAAAATTAAATAGCAGAGTTTACTTAATGATTAGTGATTATATGATCTTTTGGTGGCCTTTGTTGTTTTCATAGTTCGATCATATATTGTTGTTTGTCATTCTAGACTGTCTATATCTAAATATTCTTTCAGTCATCAATGTTAGTATGATGGAATAGAACTGGAATCATTGCTCTACTTGGTTAAGTTGGTTCGTTAAACTAGTCGAAGATATTGGAATGAATCCAAGGTTGTCAAGGCAGCAAGGTGCCCACCAAGTTTTTGGAAGGCGCCTAGTCTTTCAAATGCATATTTCATGTATATCAGTTATACCTCAGAACATACGCTAAACATAGATAGTTTTTATGCATAAAAACTTAAAATAAAATAACTTGTACTACGATATACCATTAATGCACATAAATAGATGCTATATGAAGTATTCAATCAAGCATAAGGCATTACAAGTCCAATGAAGTGTAACATAAAGCAAAATAATCTTAAAGACAACAAAGATTCAACATCTGAGTAGAAGAATCAAAAAAGAAGAGAGAAGAGATTGAATTATTATTGACACTGTGACATGGTCCTATAATTGCCTCGGTTACAAGTCAGCTTTCTAGTTGGCTAACCTCCATGTAAGTTCTTAAATGGAAACCAAAAATTCGTTTAACGACCTATTTTGGACTCAGTAACAAGTGAAATATCCAAATTCAAAAAAAAAATCTAATCCAAGTTTGTGTTTATCCAACATTAATTAAATAATGATTCCGATTATAGTTGTATTTGATTCAGTTAAATATTCAAGCAATTATATTTTGAATTGTAGATGCTTGTGAATGATATGTTTTATTCTATTCAAACAAATGAAAGTAACAACTATTAAAATAGTAAAAGCAATGACATTGTTGTTCTTTTCTTCTAATTGTTATGATTTGTAACTTTAACTATGTAAGGTCTACAAATTGGTGCTTGTATTTTGTCAGAGTCAGATACAACTACTGTATCACAGCCACTCCTACCCCTGGACTACATAATGCATCCCCTTGGATGCCAGCTATACTTTTCATATTTAGAGTATACTTAATGTCGTGTATAAACCATACAAGGCAATGGTGTAGCTTTGTTAAAGAGGTGTCTTTTAGCTCGGGAACTGTTCTTTTGGTTTCAACTTTCACTTGAAATTTATACAGATGGAATGGACTTGGATCTAACTCATCTAGTTTGATAGGAAGGGCCATTGGCATCCCAATAGATGATGTAGGACAGAATTTGGAAGAAAATTAGAACCACATACCTGTGTATGCTCCAGTTTTGTACCCTTGCCGTTGGATTTTTCAATTCTAATCAAATATGTTACTGATACTAGTAGGCTAGATTTTTCCATAATTAGATTTGTTGAAAATTTGATAAAAAAACGTATTGCACTTTTATATTTGTGGTTGGTTTTTTATGACTCAGTTGATTTCTTTGACAATTTCCTGAACCCTCTCGAGATCTATCTATTTTTCTTTAGGATTTCTTGAGTTGCTTAAGGATGATCAGTATCCAAGACAATGGAGAATGTTTAGGTCCTTCACGACAGTTTCAAAGTTTCTATGTCATTGATGCTTATTCTTGTTCTTTTTCTGGGTTGTTTTTCAAATTTGTTACAGAAAAATGATGTTCCATAGAGAAAACTGCTGCAAAAAATGGGTAGTTTTTTTGGGTACTAGTAATCAATTCAAGATCATAGAGTTCTTTTGTAATTATATAGTCTTAGTTTGGGTAATCATGATTCAAAAGGCTGTCACAGTAAACAACCCTTAAGTTTGGAACAAAATGTGACATATAACCTTTAAGCTTATATTGTGAGTTGTTTACATCTCCATCTAACCGTGACTAATCTAAGATCCAATGCACAAGCCCATAAAAGTTAATTGTGTTCACAATAATCGAATACACGATGAAGAAGAACATAATAAACCATTACGTAAAGTGTGTTTTGCATGATTAAGTGTATTGGCTCGAAATCTGTTAGTTTTTTCAATTGATTTTAATGGTGTACTTTTGATGCGAGAAAAAGACTATGAACACGAATGCAAATACCGGCAGTTTTGTATAATCATATTATGTTTTTGCTTTTGCAGGCGGTTCAGATGTTGAGAAAATTCAGGTGAAAGCTTGATGCTTGATAAACGCACACAGAATGCATAATCCCTTTTTGAGGCGATGTCAGCGATCTTAATGTCATCTAATGTTGCAAGTTAGTACTATTTCTTGGGGATTTCTACTGCTGTATCCAAGTTTGTGTAGGAGGTCATACTTTGCAACAAACAAAATCCCCTTTTGCTATATGTACACACATAAGTTCCTTCTATTTCGATTTTAGACCATTTTGATGATGTGACTATTTTTATTGTTACATCCGAACGAAACAATGAGAAGTGAAATGGGGTAAACCGATTCTTTGTTATATTTCGTGTTACGTGTTTAACACAAATATGTGATGGAAATTTTATTCGCTCAGCCATACATACATAATAACGATCACCTGAACTTGCCAAAAATCGGAAAAACCGAACGATAAGCTCTGCAGCCTTTCTTTAACTCCATAGATAATTGAATATATTTACACCATCAACTCAAAAATCTTAAATATTCGTACACAACAGATGAAGATATATCATAAGAAATCAAAAATACAATCGAATAATGAATCTTTATAACTTAAAACATCATGTAAATAATGATCCTAACCTTTTTCAGTGAAAAAGCTTCAAGCACAGCCCTTTTGAACACTTCTTGCTTGTAATCGCTTCAGAAAACGTATCGACAAGCTGCCCTGCAAGCGAAGCCGGATCCTCCATTAATGTATCGATAAACACTTTGACAATTCTAACCTCTTCTGGGCTTGCTCTCAAGCTGTACCAAGTTAGAAATTTCTGTCTAAAACTCGTATCGATATGCCTTTTACACTCTAACCATCTGATCACCTTCACGTAATATCCAAAATCCCGTTCTTGCCCTTCTTCCCCACTTCTCTTTTTTGAAGAACTACCATCTTGTTCCTTCCCAGACCCGCCTTCAAGATTGTTTGTTAAGGCTTCTGGTCTGGATTTTCTTGCTAGATTTCTGTCTTTTGATCTTTCTGCTTTGCAGGGAGTAATGGGTAAGTTAGCTTCAGTCATAGGGACAAATGGGTCGAATTCTATGCCATTTCCGATGCTGTTGTTCACAGCATCAGGGGCATTCTTGTCTGGTTCATTAGATTTTTCTGTTTTATTCTCATCTTCAACAGAAGAAGGATTTGAAAGACCACTAGAGTTTGTTGCCAGGCTTTGACTTCTTTCGGCTCTTTCGGTGCTTGTTTGAAATCTGAATTCGCGGCTATAAAACTCCCTGCTTTTTTGACACAAAATGATCTTTAAAACATACTGTGTTGATGGAGTTAAACTGGAGAGCAAGAATCTGGTCCTACTTCTTGCAAGCAACAAACAAGTCGGTTCTGAAGGATAATCAGTATCTTGAGCTTTTCGATGCCATATTATATAGTTATAGCCCGAAAGATTCTCATCCAAAGACCGATCTTTGAAATCCAAAATCACAAAAATCGATGTGGGACAGACGTTTTCGTACTTCACAACTGGAGTCAGGATACTGGGATCTGCAAAACATCAAGCTTTGTAACATATACTGCAGTTAGAATACAATTTGGGGTCAAGATTTGCAAGAAACCCACCTTATAACAAAATCGGCTTTTATAGGACCCTAAAAAATGTCCAAATATTATGCTTTATAGAACTAAGCTTGTAGGATCGAACAATTGTACATGAATGTGTAAATGTGTTACAATAAGTTGATACGACGCTTTACAAGTTTTTTAGAAAATTTTGAAATAAAAGTATGACATCATACATATGAAAAAGTAATGTCTCATGAAAAGATGTGTTTACAGACACTTTTCAAAAATGTATTAAAAACTTTTTAGGATGCCCAAAAGTGTCCTATTAACACTTACTTGGTAAGTGCTTACCGGATAAATTTCTTTATCGGATGAACATGAGAAGGGTCAAGAATCTTACCCTGTAAGAGTAATGAAAAGGATAGAGAGTCTTACCCGGTATGTAAGGATGACGACTCTTACCCAGGTAAGCACTTACCCAGTAATTTGCTGCATTCGATATGTTTTGATGTACTAAAATTTTAGGTATCAAAATAAATTATAAACGTTGAATCCTATCTGTAAGCACTTACCGGGTAAGCATTTGAGTAAACGGCCCCTTAGTAACACATTTACATATGATGCACAATTGTTTGATCATATAAACTTAAGTCCTATAAAATAGTCTACTAGTACATTTAGACATCTTTGGCATCCTATAAAACTGATACAGTTGTAATTGGTCATGTTAGTTTCATTGTTGGATGTTAGTTCATTTGACCTGAACTATGGCAAAACATATGGATTAAACAGATGAAGGAAAAAATGACCTTTGAGAGCAGGATCATGTGTGTTAGATAGAATTGAATCCAGGGACTCGATTGCAAAGGCGCATAGTCTCTGAACCTCTTGGCCGGAAGAGAGTCGGTTGATAATACCCCTGGCTCGTTTGACTGGCAAACCGGTCAACGGGCCTACATCTGCTTCGAGTTTCTGAATTGCTTCGTTTACTATTTTGTGAAGGTTTCGATAATGCAGAGTCCCAGTCAAGAGCTTCTGGCTCAAAGAAACACGATAGCACAAGATGTCAACACGCCTCGTGTCTTTTGCTGTCATCATTTGTTTCCGCCAACATCTGTAAATTAATGACGACCAGAATAACCTCTTTGCAAAATGCAAGAAAAAGACTACCCAAAACTAGATTGTTTATAAATCAAAAAAGTAAGGCAATGTTTGGTAACCATAAGGTAGCTTATCTTTTGAACTTATTGAAAAAATCACTTGGTTTGCCATAAGCTAGCTTAATGCTACTACTTGAAGTAGTATTTCAATAAGTTTTGTCCAATTATACCCCTTATATATTTCCAACATATTATTTTACGTTGTTATCTAGCTTATCAGCTAGTATTACCAAACATGACTAGTTTATCAGCCAACAGCTAGCTTGTCCAACATAGTGATGGAGAGCAAATATGGGAAAGAACTTACTGAAGCAGATCATTCACTTTACCACAGGATACACAATAGAAGCTCCCATCTAATCCTCTATTATTCTCATCCTTTGAAATGCCAGATTTTTCGTGTTGCAATTCGCATTCAAGATGACACGACAACCCACATGACTTGCCCTTATACGGAGCTTCTGAGCTGCAAATCAGCCACAAACTCGGGTCTTTATTGTCATCATATTGATGACAAATGCAACATGAACACCGCTTGCAGAATGCATCTTCTTGACTCAATTTAGCTCTACAAGCTGAATTTTTGCATAATCTGACTTCATTATAACCTGGATCACATTCAACAATCTTGGTTAAAGAATTATCCATTGAAATATTCGGTTGATTAGGGTGGTCGGTTTTCCTCTGCCTTTTGGTCCCCCTTCCATGACCAGTTTCTGATGATTCAAGGCCGATTGTAGTCCTATTCTTATCCTCCTGTGATTTCTTATCGGCCACAACTTTCAGAAGGATTTCAATGATTTTCAACTTTGTTAACCCCGTATACTTTCTTTCTTTTCCCATCTCGGCACAGAGAATTTGCAAGATCTCTTGACGGCTCCATGATTGCAACAGTTCGGCTGCACCTTGTGACCATTCTGATACTTCATATACAATCTCTCTTTTTTCCTCCATTCTCAACTTTTTCTACACTTTGATGGATCTAATACACACCCTGAAGCCAAAGAAACAATTGGGTCATGATTTGATTTCCTTGATATGGTTTAAAGATTCCAAATATCCAAATTAATTGTGTTTGGAAAATAGTAGGTTTGACTTCTTGGATCATCAAGATTTGACCAACAACTTTCATTAGGATAGTTAAAAGATCACATAAACATGCTTTAACATATCTAATACATGTCCTAGAGCCAGAGAAACAAACAGATCATCAAGATTTGACCATCAGTCTGATTGACTTGTTCTAGAAACTCATAATCAGATAAGTTTGACTTTCCCAAATCTAACCAATTAATTTTCAACTTTGAACTTATCAAGGATTTCACCATTTTGTTTAGTATTTGCTACTGTGTACACTAAATTTTGCAACCATTTCTAAGAATTCATAGATTTCTGGTGAAAAATTCGAAATAGAATACATATAGATTACAAGTTTGTAGAATTATATGCTGGACAGATTTCACAGGTTGATGAACCATTGTGCTTAGTTTATACCATACCCTCAAGAAACCAAATTAACAAAAATCTCTCTTACTCAAAAAACAGTCTAGTTGATGACATATTCATACCCTACTCAAATTCTAGTGAACGTCATTGATCATTAAAACCGAATCAAACAAACCCAATATACCCTACTCAAGAGATGGGGTTAAAGGTCACTAAAACTCATAAATATGGCAAAAATATTGCACCAATAGATATAAAAACAAAACAAACCATTTGACTTTTAAGATGAAAGACAACCAAAGTAGAATTGCAAATTTGCAGACTGTCCCATAATTAGATAATTGACTACATTTTTTTATTTTCTTTCTTTCTCTATTAGATTAAACCCATATAAAATTCTAAAAATGCCCATAAAAACAAATAAAGATAAGGAGATCAAGATACACTTGGAACTAATCTAAACCTTTCTTATCCAACTTTGACAAGTCTAATTTCCATTTGCCAATATAATCAACCTTTCTTTTCATATTTATAATACTTCAATTTTGATATGGTTATTGACCTTTTCATACTCACATCAACCTTGAAGGTAAAAGCAAGTATTTTGACATTAAAAACAAAAATATAACCAGAAGGATGGTGTCTGATTGGTTTGAGTTTGGCTCCAAAGGTCAAAAGTACCAGGAGGTCTCAGATTCAAATCCAAGAAGAAATAAAAATCCCCTTGTGGCCACGGAGGTTCAAATGCGGTGACTCCGGGTTATCTACAAAGCAGGTGGTCGCCCTGGGATTAGTCGGCTCGCATATCGGGTTGGATCGCATATCGGGTTGGATATCCAGGTTAATCCATATATATATATATATATATATATATATAACAACCATTAAATGTGTTATGGGAGTTTGAGAAATATTAGGTTCAGATTCTTTTTTTAGAATCCTGGTATCTTTCTGTAATCATCTTTATGGCTCTGGTGTATGATGGGCCACCTCAACTCCTCGATCTAAATGCATTTATATGAGAGTATTAACTCACTCATAACTTTTTAAAGGATTACAATACACAAACATATGCAATTCTCACCATCTGCAGAGCTGAACCACTTGAATCTGATTGGTGTCTGTGTGTATATAAATGTAATTCATCTTCATCTAATCAGGATTGTAAGAAAACTTGATTTGTGGAACTTTTTGTTTTCTTTGCACGAACCACATTCACTAAAACTGTTATCATGAGTCCAATCTGTTGGAAAAGGCTAGCTAGACCCTATGGCCTATGGGCTATGGCCATGGCCATGGCTGGCAGATGATGGAACTTACATAACAATCATGCAGTAATACTATCAACCAGATCCGAATCAACATGTCACTGTCATCAACAAATCCTTCCATTAAACAAAGACCAGTATTTTATTTGATATATATATATATATTCGATCCTTGAGCTATGTGTCGAATGAAGAACAATCAAAACCCAGAAAAACAGCTTGAAGAATCGAAAATCCCATCAAGAAAAACAAAAATAAAATAGATCGATTGATGAGATATTGATTGATTACCTTTTCGGGAAGAGGTGGAATCCATGAAAGGAGGCAAGTGGTGTTCATCAACAACAGGAAATGAGCACCATGTTTTCTCATATAAATCCAACCATTCTTCTGAGCTTTTGCAGCACTACTCAATATCACGTACGAGTACAGACAAATATAGCATATGCAATATCCCTCAATTCTATATATACATACATACATATATATATATAGAGAGAGAGAGAGAGAGATAGAGGGAGTTCAGGAGAGAGAAAGAGGAAGAAGAAAGAAGGGGTGTAATTGGAAGGAATCCATGATAGGGGGGGTCTTTAACGTGGGCTATTCAGTACCCGATGCAGAGAGAGGTGGAGGTGGAGGTGGAGGTGGAGGTGGAGGTGGGGGGTGGGGCTGGGGCGGATCGTCTGCCGTATGTTGCTTTATTCAATTGCATTCATCCATTGTTTCTTGATCTTGCATTGGTTAATTAGCCCCATAAATACCATGATGTTATCGTCTTGAATTATTGGATTAGATTACTATTTTCTCCCTCCATCACATTTTTATCTCTCTGATTAGTCGATACATTTCCACCTATATAATATTTTAAAGATAATGTATCTTTTGATGGGTTGTGAGATCAATGGTTTTTCGTAAGATCCATAAAACTAATTTATGTTTATTGGTTAACTTTATAAGCTAATGATCTAATGGTCTAAAGTTGTGCGGTGGCAATTTTATGATTATTGAGAAGTCTCGTGGTAATTTTGTGATTATGAAAGTTCAGATTGTAGATCTAATTCAAGGATTGAGAATTAATCTTACAAGTCTTACAAAAAACCATCGGTCTCACATGATTCCAAGTCATCTTATGATTGACAAATTATGAACTATCTAATAACAAAAATACGTGATAATTTCTTTAAAATAGAAAATTTTGATATTTTTATTCCAATAAATTGTCTAAAACCTTCTTTAAAATGAAAAAAGTACGAGAGAGATGGTGAAATTTTTTAACTTTTTTTTATTAACCTGGATATCCAACTCGTTATGCGAATCGACTAATCCCAGAACGACTACTTGATTTGCAGATAGTCCGGAGTCACCGTATTTGAAACTCCGTGGCAACAAGGGGATCTTTATTCCTCCTTGGATTTGAAGGAATAAAAATTCCTTAACTTTTGAAACTCTCCAAAAATGATTATATATGGGAAAAAAATATTTTTATTCCTCCTACCAATAAAAATTATTAAATGTATT
The DNA here is from genome assembly GCF_001531365.2 of Cynara cardunculus var. scolymus. Taxonomy (NCBI): domain Eukaryota; kingdom Viridiplantae; phylum Streptophyta; class Magnoliopsida; order Asterales; family Asteraceae; genus Cynara; species Cynara cardunculus. The sequence goes on along the minus strand of NC_037529.1, from coordinate 9,479,225 downwards.
GAAAAAAGAAATAATATTTTATGAAAATTGGAACATTTTAATATTATAATTAATATTGTAATGTCCAAAAGTAATTTACCAGCTTTTTTTTTTGCCTTCTTTTAAATGCAACAAACAAATTTATTAAAACGTCCAAAACTTACAAGGGAATCTGCAAGAGGCAGAAAGAAACCACACCGAACAACGCAAACCCGAACAAAATAGAGTTGCATAAGGAAGTGTGGCGAGCCTAAGGAGCAAGAGTTCAACCAAGAACACGACATACTGAAACCATCATCAAAATTAAAATGAAGTACTCTAGACTGGAATCTAGCTGCGACCCGAACAATTAAGAGGAGTAAGAGCTAACCGTCAAAATCCTGACCCCCGCACCAATCCGACCAAGAGAGTTCAAATCCTTTTGCATGCTTGGATATCTAATTGAACAAGAGAAGAGAAGTTGAGGCTGAAAAAACCTGTCGATTTGTTGATTGTCAATCGCTTTAAAAGTCTGGTTGTTCCGATGAACCCAAATTGAGTAAACAGTACACCAAATCATCAGTTTTCAATATATCTTAATTGTATTTCAAAAGACAATATAGTTCGTACATGCAATGAGATCATATAGGCAGATAGATGGTGAGATGCTTGAACCCCACCATTTGAAGATTTTTCTCCCACGGTTGAAAGCTCTTTGGACACTTGATGAAACAATGATCGAAAGGTTCGATCTCTTTCTCACAACACGGACAAAGAATGGAATCAAGGTTTATGCCTTTGCTGTGAAGAATAGTTGGAAATTGGAATCGCCTCCATCCAAGACGACAGATAAATATATAAACTTCTCTTGGAACAATTTAGCACCATTGGGTGTGTAATATATCCTCCGGAATCTGCAAAAGTGACAATCAATCAAAATCCTTAAGCATTTGGCCGAAAAGCCACCATCCTCACTCAATCGCCAAAACTGCCTGTCGTTCTCATGAACCCGCATCAAGGCATTACAAAGCATGGAATTCAACTCTCCCATCTCACCACTCGTCCTCTCTCTCGGCTCCCGTACCCAATCCCAAGAACCACCTTAGGTATCACCACATCTAGACACATGGTTTCGAACCGAAACCCCTTTTATCCTTTTCCAACCGATAAAGTATGGGAAGTTTTTCACGAAATCTGTAATTACCCAACCACTTATCATCCCAAAAAGGAAGAGTTTTCACTATTACCAACTTGAATCCCAAAGGAGTCCAAAAAGGCTATACCAAAGTTTTTCCAAATCATAAGCGACACAGAACACCCCACCCCAAGCACCAAGCAACCCAAATCTTGGATGGTCTCTAGAACCCATATTCCTGTATTCCCCAAGACCCCCATCTTGGCCATAAATACTTTTATTAACCCGAACGCAAAGAACTTTACTGCTAGTAAAGAATCTCCACCACCATTTCCTAATAAGACCCCAGTTTGCCACCTGAAGACTGCTCACCCCTAAGCCTCCCCTTCTCAAAGGTGTTTAAAATAGTTTCCATTTAACCCCAAGCCCACTTACAAATGAAATCATCCCCTCCCCCAGAAATCTCTCCTCACACTCTCAAGAATATGGATGACTCGAGACGACTCACAAAATAAGGAGAAAAAGTATAGAGGAAGACTTCCCATAACTTATTTTAGAAGAGTTAATCTAACACCCTAATAGAGGCACCACATCTTCCACACAGAAAGCTTGGCTTTAAATTTCTCGATGACTTGATTCTAATTCTCGATTTTGTTCATATTTCTACCAATCAGAAGACCAAGATACATGAAAGGAAGAAGGCCCGCACTACATCACATCCCCAAAGCCATATCCAAAATAGTGTGATCAGACACACCGACACCATAAAGTTTACTTTTAGCCACATTTATATATAACCCGAGGCTAGTTGGAAACACTTCAAGATGCCCATTAAGTTTTGAATATTGTTGTTGTCCCAATCCCCAAAGAAGATTGCATCATTCGCAAATTGAAGATGGGTAATCCAAACCCAATCACGGCCAACCGAAATACCCTTAAAAACACCATGGTTTTGAGCTTCTTGCATCACTACATTTAGACCTTCAATCTCAATCAAGTATAGAAATGGAGATGATGGGTAACCTTGATGCACCCCCTTTTGCAATCAAAACTCTGGTGTCTTTGATCCATAAACTAAAATGGGAACGGTTTTCGAACTCAAACACGCCCAAATCCAACGACACCACTTGCCTCCAAAACCCATTTGAACCATAATGTCCCGAAGATAATCCCAACTCAAGCAGTCAAAGGCCTCCTCGAAATCAATTTTTAAAGATTCTCATTTTTTAATTTATTCTTCTTCGCAAAAGCCACTGGGGTGTCCGCAACCAATACCCCATCCAATATGAATCTATCTTCTAGAAAAGCATGCCGAGTCTCCCCCAATAAGTTTTCCCACAACCTTTTCGAGTCTCTGCCAACGTTTTTGCGATTATTTCATAATGGCTACCAATCAAAGTTGATGGGACGAAAGTCCCGAAAGTGAATCGGGTTTGGAATCTTCGGGATAAAAGCTAAAAACGAGGCATTACATCACGAATTTATCATCTCTTTATCCCCCATGACATCGAGTATTTCAACCTTCATAATATGCCAAAATTTCTTAAAATTATTGAAATGGAAATCATTAGGACCGTGAGCCTTTAAGCTCCCACAAAGATTCATCGCATTACATACCTCTTCTTCGGTAAATTTAGTCTCGAGAGAGTCAGCCTCCTCTTGAGTAAGACTTTTAAATAAGCTACTTCGGATTTTTGCCTATTTTAATAGGATTTTTTTTTTATTTTGTAATCGGTTCTATTTTTGAAATATATTACTAGTCAAACTTCATATTTTTATTCAGATTTTTGGTTCAGTTTTGCAGTTTTTTTGGTTTTACTGGTACAAAACTCAATTTCATTCATTTAACAAAAATAAAACCCAAATTCATTCATGGAACCAGAACATAATTTCATTGTTGAAATAGTGATGGTTTCATGTTTCATATTTCATTCTTGAAATGGTATGTTTTATTGAATGAAAACTAACAAAAAAAAAAACAGGAGATATATCAACGTGCTCCATTGATGAAAGAAAGTAAAAACGTAGACAACGAGATGAACAAAAAAGAAAATGAAGATATATTTCTTAGATAATAAAGACGACGTTTACCATGAATAAGAAAATCTCATTAAAAAAATAAATGATTTCATCTGATAACTACCGTAATTAATTCAAAATATCCATTAAACGCTGAAAGACAATACTACCATTTCATTTAAATAAACGTCAAAATAATTAAAAAAGGGACAATTAGATTAGGCAAGCGACAATCGATTAGGTGTATCTTTAAGGTGAATCAAATGCCTGCAAATTTATTTGATGTGTTTTTAACCAAATTCCACTGTTTTGAGGGATTTTTAAGTCTTTTTTATGATTTCAAGGGACTTTTTTGGTTGACGTCAAACGATTTTTTTGGTTGACACTCATTTTTTTTAATATTAAAAGCATCTTTCATACCTCAAAAATATTTTACTTACGAAAATAAGTTGAATTAAGACCGTGATTGAGGCCTAATAGGTCTTTCCATAAATAGCACTCGTCGGTCCCGTGCACGCACTCATCAAATAGATAATGAAGCTATCGTTTTTTGTTATAATTTATTTAATCAAAATACTAAATATGTTTTAGATAATTTAATTACAAATTAAAAAATCAATTTTTTTTTGTATAAAAAGTAAAATAAAAAAGTTTGAAAAAGGAGTGGATTAGTGATTTAATTTTGACAACAATTTTAAAATATGCCCCTCAAATTCCTTATGCTTTTTCCAACCAAATATTAGACGTTGGATTGTCTATTACTTGTTGGTACAAAATTTAATAGTCATTAAAGGATTATATTGATTAAATTGTGTTAAAATATTCATTTCAAATGTAAATCGTATTATGAGAATGGAAATAAGTATACATATCACCTCTTAAAATATGAATGAAACATATATTAGAGATTAATGTGTCAAACTAGTAGATTATATGGGTCATTGAATCATATTTTGTCACCAATAAAGAACTTTGGGACAATGACACATATATGTTTCAACATGACCGCATAAGACACCATAGTCATGACACAATGATTCGTGTGTTGCAAAATAAACATATACACATTATCTTTCGAGTGAAAGGCAAAATGAGATAATTAACCAAATTGTAACCGTTGACTTCTGCAACACAAGAAGCAACAATACAATCATAACATGCCCTATCGAGTACCTAAAACTTTTGCAAACCCTGATCCTTATATAAGACAGAAATGAGACCATCGTAAAACTAATGACATAATACAAAAATATTTCATTCCTATAATGAATACAAGATGATATTTATGGACATAAACATCCAGAATATGGGCCATTAAAGTATTTTATGGTTCTGGTTTTGACACGATGAACGCATGTCGTATTATTGTTCACATGAAATAATACACTCCTAGCACTAGCTATACGTTTAAAGGCTCACCACCCTGTTTATCTCAACAAGTCTACATGACTTGGAATACTAGAGAAGTTACATCATAAGGATTTGATGATTATTGAATATGTATTAGGATCAATGTAAAATTTCCTATATCCCATGTGTATATATAAAATGGTATCGTAAAAGTTGTCATCAAAACAATATAGATGGTATTTAAAACATTGGTTATGCATGCCAATTTACCCACATCCACCCGGGTTATGCAAATATTACATGCAACCTTACTTATTCGGTTTTTAGACCTACTACTAGTCAACCAATTTCATGCTTACAAATTAATAACCGGCTATAAGCATTATATTTCACATTTATGCATGATTGATTGTGTAGTATATGTGTCAATTAAGCCCCCACAACGCACCAAAATGGTCCTTGAAAATGATTCAGTATATGTTGGATATGAATCCCCAACAATTATCCATTAATCATAACCCTTGATGTAAAAGACGGGATGGTTAAATTTAGTATCCAAATTGACCCAATTGTGTGGTTGGTTATGTTTAAATCCAAATTAAGTTATGGCTCTAGTTTGTTTCTGCAAGAGCATATAACTTTGGAAACCAACTACATATACAGTCAAATTTTGAAGTCAGAAACATTATATCCGTATTGTAAAGTTGGGTGACCCATAGAGGAATGAGATCAATGACTGACGTGGGGTACTTGGCCTAGAAAAAGTCTTTTGCAGAAGTGTAGTGGTTACTTACAGGGGCTATAGAGGTGGTAGTGGGGTCTCGTGCACCTGTTCAATCTGATTTTACAAGTAAAATTAAAGTACGAAATGTGCAACCGCTAAAGTTTAGGGATACTCCAAGATATTTAAGAAACCAAAGGGGTTAAAGATGCATGAATTAAAATGTTTCATTCACGGTCACGGAGGGACCAATAGTGTAAATTATTATTTTCTCTTTCTAAAAGCATCAAATACGCAGCGCCTCCGGGCCTGTTCGCACGGACGCTGGACGTACTCCACGGCTCCACTCGCACACACTGACGCTGGACGCACGGTCACCTTCTCCGGCCACACTGACGTTGGACGTACGGTCACTTTCTCAGGCCAATTACTCTCATTCTCTTAGAGTCTCAGTCTTAGGCTTTCACCACTGTCTCAATCTCTCATTCAGGTTGTCCCAACACCTAATTCAAATTTAAAATTTTACCCTAAATTGATCGGTTCTAATGTTATACAATTATGTTTACAAGATTTATTTGTTTGTTTTGACGCTTTACATTTGAGCAATTGAGTTTTAGTTGGGGTTTTGCCCTAAATTTGATATTAGTCCTTTGTTCTAAATTGGCTGGTGATAATGTTATACAGTTATGTTTGCATGATTTATCTGTTTTGAGTTTTTAGATTATTTTAAATTTTCTCAACCTTACTTGTTGACTTTGCCCTAAATTGATTTATTTGCGTTAATTTGATATTAGTCATTTGCTCTAAATTGATTTATTTGATGTTAATTTTCTTAGGTTATTTTTAATTTTACAAAATCAACCAAAAAACCGAGGAAGTCACTCGAAGTCAACCAGAAAATGAAAAAAAATTTCTCGAAAGCAACCAAAAAAGTCTCTAATCAACCAAAAAACTTAAAAAATCTCTCGAACTATGAAATTCGACTATAAACACGTCAAGCGGCTTTGAAATGTCACGACTGATGGTATTCTTAACCGCTTTCAAAAGATGAGTCCTCGTTGAGAACGATTGTAGAAGGTATCTTGTTTTATTGTTTTAATGAAATCGTGTTTTTACTTGAAGAATTTGGCTTAAGCTTTTCGTTTGTGCCCCTGCTCACCTAAAATCCTAGGTCTGCCACTGGTTGCTTACATAGCTGTAATGATTTCTTTTAATCAATAAAGCAATTTGCTGCATTTTCATCATCTTAAAGATGCATGTACAAGGGTATTGATATTATAAACTTGGTTTGTTAAGTGGATTATTTAGTCACTCACTACTTAATTCCCTCACATGACTGGCAAAAAAATTCATGGAAACTTCATGTCTTGTTTAGATGAAAATGAAATGGAGGATTAAGGACTTATAGAAGATATTAAAGCTCTGATTCCAACTCTTGGCAGTAGCAGTTCATAAACTCATATGTTTGATGTAAATATGTATATCGACAATATTAAGGTTTGCCATAACCTTTTTGTTCATTTATTTTGTTTGCTGTATTGAAACAACAATATGGATTTGTTATGTGCTTTTTTTTCGTTGTTTGTTCTTTGTTGGCTAAAGAATTCACTTGTCTCCTGCTTGAAGACTTGAATAGCGAAGTCTTATCCTTTAATACGTGGAGGGATATTGTATTGTAGCCACATTTGCCTCTCATCAGAAAAGATTGGTCCTGGAGAACATTTACTTCTCCCTAAAACAAATAAAACTTTAACCTAAACATAAAAAGTAAAAAGAATTGTTACGTTTGAAGGTTGATAACTCTAGATCAGTATGGACTAATTTTTCACATGGACCTAAATTTACTTCTATCAGCCAAAGCTTTGAAAATGTGTTTATGTAGATTTTATAGTGTATCTCATGTGGCGTTTTATGAGACACCTTCTGAAACCGCTTTATTAGAATAGTAAGGTCGATGACTCAGAAGCAGTTGGATCATTTGATTTAAATGGAGGGGGTATATGGAGTGATTGTTTTCACGACATGGGTCTTCATGCGCAGAAATTAAAGTGTAGTTAGAGAGGTTGGTATGGTTTCATGAAAATTATCTTGTGTATATGTGCAGAACAAGCAGCCATTCACCTTTATTCAGTCGTTTGGCTATTAATCTGCTTCAAGTTTACACAGTTAATAGTCAGCCATGGCTGATTTTTTAACTTCTACTCACCGGTCCAAGTGGATCTTTGTTCCCCAAGATTTGGTATGCTGCCTCTTGCTTTCTCTAATCAGTCCTTCATTGTAGTTCAACATATCCTTCAACTTTTATGTGTTCAAATTATTTGAAAGTGTTTCTACTAATTCATATTTGTTTTGAATAATTTTATCTAGAAGGAGAAATACAAGGCTGCTAATCATAGAGCAAAACAGATGCTGGAAAAGGTATGCAACAACTTTGACTTAAATAGCATACTGTTAGCATGCCTTTTTTTATTGTGTTCGTTTTGTTTTTTAAATTTAGAGTTTCTGTTACTTTAGTCTCAAGAATTCGGTTGTTTTATAATCATACGGAAGAAACGAGTACTTTCAATGGAAAATATTAAAACTGTATCATAGGTGTTAGTTCTTTGGAAGACAACATGAAAGACGTGGATAGAAAAATGGAAATGGTAACAATGAAAGGTATTGTGATAAGAAAATAGGTTGTGAATCTGCACAAATTTCCCAAATCCAGGGATTTTTGTAGTGTTTCAAAGGCTTTGGGACCAAGGACAGATAGCTAGTACAAGTCATTGTGATAAGAAGGAAATGGGTTGAGAATCTATCACAAATTTCCCGAATCCAGGACATTAGCAACTGATTGCATGTACCATTTGGGTACGTGTTTAGTGTTTCAAAAGCTTTGGGACCAAGGACGGATAATTAGTACAAGTTATTGTAACAAGGAAGATTGAGAATCTATCACAAATTCCCGGAATCCAAGGATTATAGCAACTGATTGCATGTACCATTGTATGGGTACGGTCTTGAGTCATCCTACCATAGGGGTACAGTGAGTGTTCTGTTTAGAATTTCTTCATCTACAGGTGGTTTAGCAAGGTATTCCAGCCCTTGATAGGGATATGGTGACCTCTCTGTTTTTGGTCTCTTTCAGCCTTGAGTATGCTTTGCTTGAGCTCCATCCTACATATGGGTACTCTGGGTTCAGGAAACATACTGTTGTGTTTTCTATTTTCTTCATTATATCCCTAGAAAGAGTATAATTTGCGTATGCACTGATAAACTTTGACAGGTACTATGAAAAATAAGCAATATATGCATACAAACAGGATCTATCAATTCTTAACCAGAATCACACTGTCGTTAGCCTGGCAAAAAAATTAGATTGATAGAACATTTTGTACCTTTCTAGCACCTTGAGCATAATTCTTCTCTTGTCTTTATGGTGATTTTCTCTATGATCATCTGGTAAACAAGGTATTGGAAGGTGAATGATGCTAAGAGGTAGGGGTTAATTAATCTTGGTGGACCTGTAAACCACCTGACCGTACAAACCAAGACTACTGATCATCCTGGAAGCTGACACTTCTATTTACTCTTATAAGAAAGTTCATCTCTTAACTAGTTTTTCAACTATTCACATGTTGTGGGTTTAGATTCGACTTTCACATCTGAGAGACTGAAACTGTTGGTTTGGTGCTGTTTTCTCATTATTATGGTAGGCACCATGCCTAACATGATGATTCGACCAATACTACTTGTTACTTGTTTTAAGTACTGGGTCACATATTTGGTACATCATGAATAATTATTTTTCTCTGACCTATCATCTGATCTTTGTGCAGTATGGAGCGACAAGGGTGGATGTTGATCTTGATGGCTCCTTGGCATATCCGGAGCTTCAAAGTGATGCGAAGGACAATGGTATATAAGAACAATTCTTGACCTCATCAAGTTCACTCTGCTTTTATAGTTTTATTTAGCAAAGTTACATGAGCAGGCTGCCTTTTGTTAGCTGATTACTCTTCACTTTGAATTGCAATTAGCCGAGAAACATTCTCGTTCAAAACCACTTAAGATAGACGAGGAACAACTTTTGCGTGCATTTTATGAGTTCAAAATTCAAGACGTATGTGATGCCTTCAAATTCCCTCGAAAAATACAGGTACTCAAGTTCCTTTTTCAAATATCATAAATGGAACTGTAGGGTATGTTTTCCCTTGTTCAGCTACCATTCTGGAACTTTTTTATGGTTTGCAGGCAACAGCGCTCATATATTTTAAAAGGTTCTATCTGCAATGGTCGGTGATGGAGCACCATCCAAAAGACATCATGTAAAGTTGATATAACCTACTTTGCATTTGTTTTCTTAAGAAGGAAAGCTTACATGTTTCTCATCTTTATTCTTTTCCCGTTCTATATGTTTCTTATTGGCATAGAAGATTGTGCGGGTAGTAGGGTTTGAGGTCGAAACAGTTGCATCTTTCTTAATGCTGATGTAGTTCTATGTAACTTATAGGATGATAACAATTTCCTTTTAATGCACTTTAGGCTTCCACAATTCTGATTCAACAGGTCTCCATGAACAGGTTGACTTGCATATATACGGCCTGTAAAGCAGAAGAAAATCATGTATCAGCTGAAGAGCTTGGTAAGGGGATTGATCAGGATCATCATGTGATTCTCAACAATGAGATGATTGTTCTTCAGGCATGAAGTGACCCACATGACTTTATTTTTCAGTTGTACTTTTTGTGGCTTTCCTGTTTTGAACATTAGTTTATTTCTTTTGCAGTCGCTTGGATTTGATCTTATCGTTTATTCGCCTTACCGCTCAATTGATGGTTTTATCAATGATATGGAAGTTGGTTTTCCCTTTTCTCTTCATCATTCCCTTACAGACTTCTTGAGATTGTTTTGTCCAAACACTCCACTTTTCTGAACTTCTGCTAGATTCTATTTGTATTTGTTTCTTATACTTCTTACTACTTGATAAGTTCTCCGCATATCATTGTATTATGCTAATGGTTTGCACTTGCTGTTTTCCTACTAGGATTTTATCTATTCCAACAATGGTCAACTTCAACATCTGAAGGTTCTAGTTACCTCTATCCTCGATTGTGCTGAAATATGTTTCATTTTTGTTTTTATCAAAATGTAAATATCTTCCAGATATATACTTTTTGTTATTCATCGTCTTTACATGGCGTCTTGAAAAAAGGAGTGTGTACTTTTCCCTATTTTGAAGTTCATTTTTCCCTTTGAAATCCCGCAAATAGTTTAAAAGAAAAGGCTTAAAGCAGGTCATGTGTGAACTATCTGGGATCGTGAAACTTATGTTAATTTGTTGTATGTTTCTCTTTCTTCCTCTCATGATGTTATTTTTTATTTGGGTACAAAGAAGTTCAGGACTATGGTATTAATGTTAGTTTTGTTCTATGTTTCTCCTTCCCCCTTATGGTGTTATTTTCTATTTGGGTAAAATAGGGTGGGTGGGTTCTTGTCTACACAATGCACTCTATCTCTTTCTTTAAGCAACTTACTATCTGATATTGATTATAATCCTTCAAGTTGCAATGACCACTTTAAAAGTGCACATCCAATCACCCTTGCCTATACAAATAATATTGATTTTTTCAGTCACATCCAAACACCCATTATGTCACTTCTACTCACACTCTCTAATAGAACAATTATATTTTTTTTCTGTCACCTCAAGTGGCTCTTCATTGGAGGAAGTTCCATCATCTAATTTCATGTAGCTCTATTCATATATGTGCAAGTATTGAGCAAAGGAGGTTCTTTTTCTTCTGTCCCAAAAAATGTTCATTAGATTGTCATGCTTGTGTTTGCTATAGGATTTACATGAGACAGCAAAGATGGTAGCAGATAAGACAATGCGTACGGAGGCACCTCTTTTGTTTTCTCCTGGCCAGGTATTCATATTTCAGTCTTATTAGATAGCTTTGTTGAAGCTTTTTTTTTCTCTTGTTCTCCATGCTTGGACAGTTTAGAAGGAAGAAATTGAAGTCGGATGAAACATAATATTATTAATTTTTCTTTATATGTTCTACTGAATACGTTAAGCACAATTGTTCTTGTTTGTTTTCTCTTAAATTGTTTGAGATGCCATTATGTCAAAGAAAATCAAGGGTATGACAACTTCAATCTAGAATTCCTATGAAACAAATTAGTGTCATAGCCAAATTAGTATGTTATTACTGAGGATGTTACGAATATCTAGTATAACTGTGACAGGGACTATAGTGGTGAAATGAACTAGCATTTGCCTTCACTAATAAGCCCAATGTAACTCTATTTTGGAGCATGCATATGTGCAACTTGCAAACGAAATAGACATCGACACTTTAGAGAAACCAATCTTATAAACCTGAAGAATATCCTCCCATCCCCGTATACATGTCGTATGGAAAATTCGAGTGCAAAAAACAATCTCCTTTCATTTAGTGCCAACCAAGGGAACAAACCATAAACATAATCTAGAGCAAGATGAAATTACACAAAAACACATGGAAGCCAAGTATCAAACTAGATATTAGAGCAAAGTCAATCGAGCAAACTAAACCTCATTAGGCGGATAAATCATGTGACCAAAGTTGATGTGGTAAATCGTGCATGTTTGTTGGATAATCTAGGCAATGTTACCAGATTTTCCTAACCACGTAAAACAAATGGGTTTGTCCCTACTGTTTATAGGTACTTCTGTAAACTGGTTCGTCAAAATAAGTGAATCTGGAAATCTCAAGGAATAGGTAAAATGCAAACACAGTTCCAATCAAATTTGAACTGAAGGAAAAAACCAAAAAATGTGGACAATGTACCTCAAGATATCTTTTATCTTGTTGAATTACTGTATGGTAAGGAAGAGAGGCATAAACTGGACGAAAAAGAGGAGAGAAGTGTAAAATAGGGAAGACAAAATGTTGATGCTTCAATAAATTATGAAGCATGGCTAAGCGATCCTTCCTCCGGCTTGTCACTGGCGGTCTGTTTATGGTTCCAAACTCAATGATGGCAACTAAACACGAGAGTTGCGCTCATTGCGGGACTTAACCCAACACCTTACAGAGATGGATGTTTGTTATCCCAACCATTCTTTTTATTGACTAAAATGAGACCTAATTTGAACTTAACAAGATATCTGTAATAAATAATAACATACCTAACAATACTACCTCTCACGAACCACACACCATGAACAATACGTACCATTGACCGGTATGTGTATTGTGAATCATTGCATATCTAGATCAGGTAACTCTGGTGTGTTAAAATGGTACCAGCGTCTTGTACCTAGCCTTGGGAAATAGTTAAATTTATGCTTATGTTACCTTTTGAAATTAGAGTCCGTCCTTTTGAAGTAGCAGGGTTAATCTTATGTCTATTAGTATCTAGATTGTTTGATTGAGATCGTGTTTTGGACCTCCGAGTATGGTGATCCCTCGTACTCGATTTTCCAGTATACTGTGTGAGGAAGGGACACAATGAAATATCCGCTGACACTCACTTCTTGCTCATGACTCTGGTGAGGCTCAAGTTGCATCCCCAGTTATTCCACTCTCTGATATGCCTGCAAGTGACTGTTCAACTTTTGGTACTACCCAAGACGCATCAGATATCCCCATTACCCGACAAAACAGATATCATACTTGCATTGCTATGCTAGTGAGAGATGTGAATATCCTATTCATATCATGTCATGTTCTATTTTTATGCCTTCATCTTAGCTATGAATGGTTATCATGTTCCTTGTAATGCTTCCAAGTGACATGTTATTAATGAGGAGTGAGGACAATGGATGTTCTACAAAAATTGCAATATGAGATCTTCTTGATGGTCATTTGGTTTGATCTGAGACGCTGTATACTGGAAAGTTATAACATGATGGATCTTTTGCTTGACTGAAAGAGAGATTAGTACTTAACACTGCTCCGAGACCTACCCCTTGCTAAGGTTACACTAAGTTTAATAACTTATGCTGTTACTCATCATTTGCACATTTTCAATTGTGTGGTTTTGGAGGAGGCTTTCCGGGCTTCCCAGTTTAGGGGTCATGGTATGGCCTCCATTCTGGTTCAGTTTTTTTGTTTCTCTTGGGTCTCGTGAAATTTGAGATGCCATGTAGTAAACATGACTTCACAATTTTCTTTGGGCAGAATGATGGTATATGAATTGTTTTGGACTTGATCTTCTATGTTTTAATATTGCAATCACCAGGGATTGCAACTCTGATATGCTTTATCCAGAGGAACTGTCTGAGGAATATAGTAGTCGTACATTTTCTTGGTAGCTAGGTCCTGTAACAAGGGGAAGTATCAAGTATCTTAGACATTACCCGTGGTTTACATGCTTGGTAGTTGTGTAGCAGATTCTTTGATGATCCCAAACGTCGAGTTTTATCAACATGATGATGAGCTTGTTGTGAGGTAAAGGAAACTAGTTGATAAACCTTACTATCTCGCATCACCACTGGACCAGATATTGCATTTACTGCGATTGTATTGAGCAGGTTTTTGTCTTCTCACACCAGTCATTGGGGATACAATTCTGCAAATCTTGAACTATCCTTTTTTTTTTTGGAAAAAGAAATCTTGAACTATCTTAAAGAGTGCTTCAGGATAACTGTTTGCTAGCAAGTCTAATTATAAGTCTGACTATACGCATATCGTATAACAGCACAAAAACTGGTGAGGCATCCAGAACATGAAAAATATTCTGACATACAATGAGAAAGATATTAATCAGTTTCTTCTCTAGGCCATATCTCAGCTTCTCTGACTTGTTTTTGGTGATATGGTTAGCTGGCATTGGCTGCTCTGCGTAGATCAAACGAGGAGCATCAAGTGGTTGACTTCGAAAGGTTTAATTTTTTTCCAGAAGTATTATCAGCAGTATGTCTTAAATTAATATCTAATGTGCACATTTAAGTTGTGTTTCTATGCAGATACCTGGACAGCATTCTTTCTCGTCAGCATCCAGCACATCCCGTTTCTGAGCTCACAGTTTTTCTGAATGCTATTGACCAGCTGGTAAATATAGATGGACATGGTCTTGTGACACATGAAAAGCATTTATTGTAATCTTCAATTTGTTAATACTTTTCTTCGTCCCAAAATAAGTGTCCACATTTCTATTTTAGTTTGTCTCAAAAGAAGTATACACTTTCAAAAGTTAGCATCAATTTCCAATTGTACCCTTAATCATGAGATGCAGATATTAATTACTCCCTCTATTATTAAAGGTACAATTGCCATTTAGTTAATAAAAAGTGTATTAATTGCACAATTTTAAAACTGTGACTTTTAGTTGAGGACTTCTATTTTGGGACCGGGGGAGTATCATTTAAGGAGAGAAAAACTGCAACTTGGGGCAGTAGTTCTTCATTTCAATGCATGCAGATATGTCTAAACAAGTAATATGGAGCCAATTTCTGATGGTTCACTTCAATTTCTTGTTGGTTGATTATATAGGTAAATAAACTTGTGACACCTACTGCTGCGGATATGAAACACATTGACAGGAAGCTGAAATATTGTCGGGATCCAGGCTCTCATGAAAAGTAGTCTCTTTATGCCTGGTTTTTATTTTTATTAGATTCCTAAAATTGCTGTTGTTTTACTTGACAAATAGTCGTATTTGACTTATTTTAAGCATCTAACAATTCTTGCACTTGCTTTTCGATTCAGGAGTAAGAAACGAAAGCATAGGTCAAAAGACTAATAACACCTTCAGCGTGGTGTAAGTTTCGGCTGTTTGGCTTGTTATCTGGATGCAATTTTGGGTGCAGAGAATGGTTATCGACTTTCTTTCCATTATATTTTCGTAAGTTGTCCCGTGTATGAAAATAAAGACCAAATCTTTATACGTATATAAGAATTGCATTCTCATCCTCAATTTGTCTTATGATTCTCTTTTGTTTGCAGAAGTGACCGGCTGCCTTTGGTAGAAGACTCGAGCAAGCGGGGTACGCCCATTCTAACTTGTATCGATACTCATATAACGACATTTCCCCTAAGTTTTTGGGCTGTGTTTATCATACGGGTAAACAATAGGTTCGTAAAGAACTACCATATGTTTTTGCTTTTACTATCACATGATAACGAGTTCGAAAAATATGCTTTGATGGTAGCAAGCTTATGATAACAGTCATCTTATTTGTTCATATTTCAGAACATTTCTGAATGAGACTTCAAACCCTTGTGTGTATTGGATGAGTGACAAACCATTTGGGGATAAATAATCATTTTGGTTTGGTGTATGCAATCTAATTTATTTGAAGATAAGATTTCTCTCTCAATTGGCCCATTTATATGGGCTTGGATTTCTGCCTTTGAAGTTTGAAGAATGCCAAAAAAAAAAAATATTAACCTGGATATCTAACCCGCTATGCGAGCCGACTAATCCCAGAACGACCATCTGCTTTGCAAATAGCCCGGAGTCCCCGCATTTGAACCTTCGTGGCCACAAGGGTATTTTTATTTATCATTGGATTTGAACTTGGGACCTCCTGGTATTTTTGACCTTTGGAGCCAAGTTCAAACCTATCATGCACCACCCTTGTGGTTAGAATGTCAATTTTTATGTACCATGTTATTCATACTTGTGGTTTGTTAAATATTGTGAATTGAAATTACGGTTTGAAATTCATTGTTGTTTTCGTCTAATTTCATTAATGGTTTACCGGTAAATATGAGGGACGAAAACAACAATGATTTATAAAGCACAAGGATGAAAATCGTAATTATAGAAGCAACGGAACGAAAATAACAAACCAAAAACGTAGTTTACTTGGGAAGAATTTGTAAATATTATGATCATATGTTTAAGTTTCGTCCCCTTATCATCGAAAGGAAAAATAAGACGATCGCATTTGTTGTTGGATTATAAAATAGAGCGAGTTACACCGGTGTTCCTATGGTTACCCATGGTCCCTCTACTTAACACCATTAAAAACTTCAGTCAGATGGATGCATATATCCCTTGCATGCAAATCTGTTATTTTACTTCTTTTCGTCCTCTCATTTCCTTTTCCTTCCTCGATCAGATTATTCACCAGCATCACGTCAACATTAAGAACAATTCGACATTTTGATTTTTCATCAAAAAAAACCATTTCAACATAGAACCTACGAAATCCTCTAAGCATCCGCATCAGTAACATATGAAGATCAAGAACCATAAATTTGTTCACTTGCTTATCGTTCGCGAGTTGAACTCGTTCTCTTGGCACGCCTTTCAATCACTCGCTTGAGTCGGACTCAATCTCGATTTTCATCGTTTTGGATCTTGGTTCCTCAACTCGGGGTCATGCACCATAAGAAGAGACGAAACAAAGGAAGATTTTGGTGAGTGTTCGACTGGATCTAGGTTTGTTCCTTCCTCTTCGAAATCGCCTGGATTTGGGTTGCTCCTTGAAATTCGCCTGAGATGGATCAAAGCGTGCATCTACAATTCAGTAAGATGAGGCTTCTGTATCGGGGGTGCTTGGGATTGCTTATGAAAACTGTTTATTGACTTATTTTAGTATGGTACCGGTAATAAACTTATATAAGTGTCAAACCGGTAAAATAAATTTGATAAGTTACTCTGCTTTAACTTACTAGGTTTGGAAATAAAATATACTTTGATTATTTAACAACAAATAACAATCGTTTTATATCATCATATTTGTCAAAGGAGTCGGACTTCATTTGACACAAAGACAACCTATTTGTCATCAAGAAAAAAAAATTTAGTTGATCAAAAAAGGTGGTCATCAGGTAATCATATAATTAAACACCTATAACAGCCAATAACATTAATCAAACGGCATTATGTGACGATAAAGGACCGACTCCATGAATCAGTGTTCAGATTCTGAATTTAATTTTGTCAGTGATTAATAATTCATTGTGGTTTTCCTACCTGAGGTCAACTTTGTTGATGGTTGTACAGGAGATCAAAAGAGCAATGAATTGTAAATCACAGACCAAAAAAAACAATGAATTATAAATCACACTAGAACCAGAATAGTATGCTTAATGATCTAGCTAACCAATCAAACATGTAGCCCCAAAACATCTTATAGCATCACAAACTTGTTATTGCCTCAAATTTTAGTGGTCTAAAGGCCATAATCCCTCTGAAAAGCTAGCCATGAAATACTACTACTTATAACGTTATTTTACATATTCCATAAATCGAAAACAGAACAATGCCCCTCTTTTTGGACCCAAGGCTCTCCTCAACGGGGTTTGGTTTCCTTGCCCAAAGCACCCACTTCTTGCACCATGTCTTGGTTAGCCCACACAGCACACGTTTTCCACACCGCTTTCCAATTATATAATATTTATATACTGTAAATACAATAAATAAACTCACACATTCTTCTCCATCTTTGGTAAGATTTGGAACTCCAACCTCGGCAAAAGGCCCAAATAAGGCTAAGCCAAAGGATGATCGACTTTAGAATGCTAAAAAACAAAAAATCAGATAACATAAGATGATCAACTTTTCCTTTGAAGAACAATACTTTAGATTCAAAAGATGTAGCAAATTAAGCCCAACAGTTTAAAAAAAGCAGGCATCTGCACACAACCTCGAAAACTTTAGAAACAAATACTACGAAAACCACGAAAACAGTCATAGAAACTCAGGCATTGCCAGTGGACTTGAAGTGACAATCGTCGATTGATGAGTAAACCAGCCCCTCGTCTACCAGACCGTTAAGCGCCACCCTGTTAACAAAAAATTGTCAAAATAACTTTCATAAGTTTGCACAAGATTAAAAATAGAATTTGAGAGTTACAATATCTTGTCCAATGGGATCCCCAGTTGTTTAACAAGCTCTTCTTGATGTACCCCTGATTCCCTTGCTCTGAAACACAACATACAATATCATTTTCAACTGCTGCATCAAAAATTCTTTCACATGCTATTTTTTGCTTCATTACAGATTCAACTCCACCATCTAACCGTCATTAAAACTAAAACTAAAACAAACGTACGCCAATAATTGGTTGAAGAACTTACAAACTACCAGGCAGCTGCAAATAATCCAAGACCATTTTATCAATACCCCTCAGTCCGTCAGCAACATACTGACCAGTGAACTAAGAATCACAAAACAGAGAGGATGCAGTAAGCAACTTTTAAACAGGAGCCTACCTTGGATGTCATATGCAGTTTGCAATTTGTAAACCGTTACTGTGAGCAACTTTTAATGCATTTAAAACGAAAAACAGCTTACTTGATTTGATGGGGCAGTTTGGTATGATTGTGTGCTAACAGCTGAACTTGGCATATGAGCTTGATTACTGCTACTGGGTTGTAGCTTCTATCACAGACAAACATCCTCTTCATCATAAACACGCACATAAAAGAGTTCCAAGCATTCATCTTTGAATATCATGTGTGAAATGAAAAGAGATCAGAGTGAAGTTGCCAAATTTTACCGTTAACTTTGTGTTGTAAGAGTGGACATATATACATTCAACAAAGTGATGTGTGATCTCATCAAAATCAGTCAGGGGCCTGCAAGTTGAAGTAAAATAAGTGATATAGTAATGCAGAAAATTAAACAATCACGTCATATACAAATAAAGGTTCTTAAAAGCCTTGACAAATTAAGGGTGTGGAGGTGACATGAAAAATGCTTTGAGATCTTTGTCAAAACAGAAAATTAAAAGAAAAAGTGGAACCATGAAGATAAATCTAAAACAATTCAAACAAATAAAGATTAGCTAACATGCATCCATACACAGTTCTCAATGAGAAGGCATTTCCTTTCTTAAGGACAAACAAACAAAAAAGCAAAAGAATTTCCTAACTCAACTCAACTGATCCTTAACTGAATATATGTCATTGAAGTCCAAATTCTTTTCAGCCATTCAAATAGGTCCAATGCTAAATTAATTGATTAAATAATAAACTGTTAGAATCCATGTTAGTATTCCCCTAAAGACGTATTACGATACCCAACATGGCACATGCCAAGAGTATTTCACACACTTTCTCCTCGTAATTACGTGATCTAATGATGACACACATCTCTATGCTCGCCTTTCTTGCTCTCATCTGGGTATTGAAGCTAGATATATTGATGAGACCTCAATCCAGCAGCTGAAGCTTATATAGAAATTTATTTGGAAGGGTGTCCCAGGCTATGCTCAAACTAATCCCAGCAAATTGTGACTGTAAGACATCAGCCTTAATAAGCTCGGTGGCCACAATTGTGGTGGATGCCTGGAATCGAACCTGCGTCGGATGGGATATTCTACCATATCCCATGGGCCTCAACCACTACGCCACAACCCTTGTGGTTCTTGTATAGAAGTTTGTGACTCCGGAGATTGGGGCAGAAAGAGAGTTTCATCTTGTTTGTTCACATTGCACAGAATCAATAAATACGTATCACTTACAGCTTCCAAGAAGATTGTTCATGAGGCTCAAAAACTGATATTTCTACGCCAACTATTCATAGTAAGTTAGTAACTTCTCAAGTGTATCTTTGTATATATGTGCACTGTCAGAGCCTCCTCCTTGCTCCTTGACATATCATCACCGTCTTAGAAACAAACTCCTTGTAATTAGTTAGTTTGTCAGAGATTGGTTTTGACTTCTATAACTAATTCATCCTTAATGTAATGAGTCAGCATACTTGCATATATACTCCATGTATTCTCCAAAAGAGATGAGAAAATCATCATCTCAGATCAATGAAAAACACTACTCCAAAATTCTCTCTACTCTCTAATGTTGAAGCTTTCTACTGAAATCAAGAAAGCTAACATGTAAATTTCAGTTGCCATTCAATGTATCAGGATGCTGTCTTTGATTTCCAGATGTAGCACTCCAACAACTTCTCTCAAAAAGGATTCCCATTCAAATAATTTGATAGGGATATCTACCTATATGTGTTTGCCAACACATCAAGAATTGTTCCTTTTACACCATAAGTTAGATGAACACAGAGAAAAGCAGCTCTACCAAATACAATCCAAGAGATTGCAACACTCAGCACCTGTTGTACTTGTTCACTGTTTCGCATCAACATGACACTACACGAAACAATGCATTTGAAATCAAAAGAGTGAATATTAGATATATGCTTCCGCTGTTCCCATAAAGAGTTATGTTTTGACTTCAAATGGATCCTTAAGCAAGTACAATATGTTGTGGATTCTTAAACTTTTTGGGAAAATACTTAAAGTCTTAACATATATGAACAGAAACCTACTTTCTTTTCTGACAGAATCAACCAAGCCTAACCAGACTTGTGTGAACAAATCAAAGATCCACTAGCCGAGCTTGATCTTACAAATGAATGTTGAATCTAGTAAGCAATCAGTTTTTAGGTAGGGCTCTAGTTCAGAACCTTTCTTCCAAAGCCTCCCCTGATTCTACTTTTGGCAGGCCAAGGTGTGAATAAGAGGAACTTAGAATTAAAAAATATGAATTCAAATTGGTCGAGAAAAAACACAAAATCCATGTTAAATTTTCTGACGTAGAAAGTTGAGAAAAGAAGGGGATGGGCTAGGGTGGAGTAAGCATAGAAGTCAAATATAAACAGACACAAATTTCAGTGATATGACTATCTCTATAAATCAAACTTACTCCACATATCCAAATTTACATAGCATGTATGTACGATATCACAAAATTAGCTTGATTCGTTGATTTAAATTTAGAGCTACAGAAGACCAATCAAAGTAGTGGGACTTAATAGAAGTAATCATTGATCTTGTCAATTGTCCTTTGAAAAGGAAGAAAAGAACAGCACGAGACCAAGCCAAACATTGAAAAGGAAGAAAAAAACACCAAGTTAAGTGGTGTAGGGAACAGCACCAAAATCGCTTCAGAGTAGCTCTAGATCTTAAAAGAAGCTCCAAAAATCCATAGATTATACGTTGTTTCTAGTAAACTAAGATCATCTAATCAAACCATGAGAAGAAAAACATAATTCGGCATAGAGCCAGCATGGTTTAGATTTCCAACTACCATTATTACAAATGTGAACTAAATTACAGATTAAAGGGACAGTCAGCAAATACCATTAAAAACAAAAGTAATTTAAAATTGAAGATCAATGATAAAGCGAATGCATTGAAAATCATACTTGATACCAAAAACCACTAACTGCTTTTTCCCTTGAAAGCCTTTCAGTTGGCCATGAACTCGAACATACATTCCATCCCTAAATTTTTAGAAACAAAAGAGAAGAACAGAAAATCAATGTCAGAATTCCAATCAAGCTAAAAATCCAACAACTCAATTTTTCATTTGAAAACCGAGAAAGAATTGGGAATTTACACCATCGCTTCCATCTCCTTTGTGTCTACCGGTTCATGTACCCTAAAACATCACAAGCACACAAATTTATGTTGTGAAACCATAAAATAGGGGGGATATATAAACACAATAAAACTCTGATACCATCTGTTGCAGTCAATACGACCAGTGCCATCATCAAGCACAAAAGAAATATCAGTAACCCTCTCAGCCTTGTTGAATATCATCCCCACCAACTTAACCTATGTTCAAAAAAAAAAAAACAAAGGTGCTCAGTAACTTTACCTGAGTAAGAAAATGGTGAAATTTTCAAAAGAATACTTCCAAATATTAACAATCGACAAAAATATTCACATGACATCATTATCCCTTCAGAATAACAACTCTTTGCGTCAGTTATTCACTGGATTCTATAGTTTTATCGACAAAGTATAAAACCCAACAAAAATTAAGATTCAAAGGAAACCCTACATTGTTCACATCAACGCCATCGATGAGAAAATTCACTTTATCGTCGTTTGACAACAACGCTTTGCTAATTTGCTTCACAGTCAAGGGAACCAGCGTCTGTGTATCGCGATTCTGCACATAACAAAATCATATACTGAAAAACCTAGCTACAACCACTTAAAATCACTCAAAAAAACAGCTAAAAGATGGGGAACAACTGGAGGATTAAGAAAATAATGGATACCTTACTAAACACAGAGGGTGAAGGGTCTGCAGTCTGAGTAGCCTGAGACGGCATAAAACCACCGCCCGAGAAGGCGGCGGCGCCGTCGAACTGGCTTGCGTACATCTTTCCGATCTCTATCTGAAGAACAAATTCAAATTCACAGATGAAATCGCCCTAAGGATGAAGGAAACCTACTCCCGCCAATTTCTTCCCCCTTCCCCCCGAATTTTACCTTCAAGCGAAAAATTCCCTTTTCATTATTTTCGCAAAGGTAAATTAATAGATGTTTTTTTCTAATCATTTCGTCATTTAATGATTAATATATAATTAATTTAAACCAAAAATTTAGGGTTCTTAGAGATTGCTTATTTAAAACAACTTTATGTTTTTTTTTTTTTTTTTGTTAAAATGTTTATTAATTTATGTGTTATTAAACCGGAGTTTTATAAAAAGTGTTTGGATTAACTTATGACGATACCAAAACGTAATAAACTGATAAGTTGTTTTTTAATTTTTGACAAATTTTGCTTATACATGTAAATGACCAAAAGATATTCTTCCATATCTAAGAGGAATGACAACTTAAAGGCATTACTACTCATCGGAGATAGTTTGTGATCATAATATAGAAATCGAATATGTTGAAGCTACTGTGTCGTGAACCATTGAGTTGCTTTGTACAGGCAATACAAGGCTTGTAGTTTTTTGTATGCTTCAGATGCTCTAGTATAGTACACGTATTGAGAAACATTGATCGAAATTAATCGAAACCCTAATACGTCGCCCTCTAAAGCCAGTGATAGTACACGAATAGAGCCTCGGAGATCTATAAATAGTGAATTAATTAAAACCCTAATATGTGTCCCTCTAAAGCCCGCCAATATTTGTAAGTGTGCCATAAGACGGTCTCGTTCTTTGATTTTCAGTTCATATTTCGTTTGATGTTATGTAAACCATCATTAAGTGAAGAACAACGCAGGTGGATGAAATTACATGTAGAAATTAATGCATAATGCATCTATCTTCATTTCATGTCGCCATCTTTCTCTGTGCCTCTTTCTCTCTGGTAGAACATGATCGTCGGTCGATGGCCGCTAGGGTGGGTTGTCTGTAGCCGGTGGCAAGGGCTGTAAACGAACCGAATGTTCACCGAACCGTTTGACGGGAAGTTCGTTTATTTAATAAATGAATAAACATGAACATTTTTTTTTGTTTGTTTAGTAAAACGAACGACCATGAACAAGAGTCTCGTTCGTCCATTTATATTCGTGAACTTTCGTTCGTTTATGTTCGTGCATATATTAAATTTAATATATAATCTTTTATTTATTTAGTTCGAATTCAAATAATATTTATTTAAAGTTTTAATTTTTTGGAATTTATTTGGATTTAAACTTTATCATCATTTTATCTTATTTGAATTTTTTATCTTTTCAACTTTCCCCTAAAACCCTAGCCTCCAGATGAAACCTTCTGCAAATCGTAGAGGGTTGAAGAAGGTTGTGAACGTGAACCCTAATTCGCTTCATTTTTCTTCGTTTGTGTTCTCCCCCAACAAATATGGTTCCTCTTGTTTTGTTCTCTCCTATGTCCGATCTGCTTGTTTTTCTCGTCCCCTATTAATTGGTTTCCTTTAACAAGGTCATAAAAAGTATATATGTTTTATACACATTCAGTCTTCTGGTTACTGTTTTATAAATCGCTTTGTTTTTTTTTTTGGGTAGGTATTGCTTCTGGTTTCATTTTGATAAGGAAGACTCGATGAAGAACAGTCTTCTCCCCTGACCCTTCTATTCTAGTATCTGTTAGCATCAAATTTATAGCAAATGCTCAAATTTTTGTTGAAGAAGGTCTGAACTCTGAACTAAGAAAAATCATTGATCATGTGTAATAAGAATTAGTGGCTCATGAGAAACAATAAGATAACTCAAGGACTATATTCATCTTAAAAATAAGGTGATTTGCTTAATCTTATGAATTATAATACTTGTTTTCTTACAATAACTAATAATTATTTTGTTTATTTGTTGTAGGAAACTGATGATATGACATATATTGAACTTCCATGAGGTGACAAATGATGGTGGTGAATTGTTTTTTTTTTTTTTTTTGTTCAAATGATGGTGGTTGATGAATGATGATTGTTTTGTGTATGTTTAAACTATAGATAATTGTTATGTCATAGTTAATTGAATGACAAGTAATAATGTTCGTTTGTTTATGTTCGTTTAGACCTGTTTGTTTATGTTCATTTAGCCTGTTCGTTTAACATGTTAACGAACGAACATAAACGGACACGAACACACCTGATTTTCTAAACAAATGTGCAGAAACACAAAGATTTTCGTTCGTGTTCATTCGGTTAAGTTAAACGAAACGAACATGAACAAACATCTATTCGTGTTCGTTCGGTTCGTTTACAGCTCTACCAGTAGCGGTGGACTGGTAAAGAAAAGGGTTAAAGAATAATTTGGTTTTCAAATACGATAAGTTGTTTATAATAGGTTAGAATAGAGTAACTTATCAAAAACTCTTTATTACCGGTTTTGACACTAGTATAAGCATTCTTTTTTTTTCCCATCCAAACACAAAAAAAAAATATTTATTATCGGTACTATATCGAAATAAGTTAATAAGCATTTTAAATAAGCAATTCCAAACATCCTCTTAGTATTTACGTTGTAAATTAAAAAAATATCTATGATTTTTTTTTATCATATTCAAATATGATATTAAATAGTTTAGGTGCAGTTTAACTATTAGGTATCTACTATCTACTTATGTTCTTAGATTTTAAAACAATATTTTCACTATGTTATATTTTTTATAGGAAAATTATATTTTTAACGTAATGACTTTTATAATTGAAAGGGGTATCCATGTATATTTAATAAGGGGATGATCAAATAAGAATACTTACTTGACTTGGGATCATGTGAGATCAATGGTTTTTCGTGAGACCCGTATGACCAATTGTCAACCCTTGGATTAGATCTACAATATGGAAATCTAAACATTCATAAACGCCACGAAACTTCTCAATAATCACAAAATTGACACTGTGCAATTTAGACCATTAGATCATTAACTTATAAAGTTGATCAATGAACATAAATTGGTCTTACGGGTTTCATGAAAAACCCTTGGTCTCACGTGAACCCAACCCTACTTACTTTCTGAAAGAATACGAAAACGGTTAAATTATGTGCAAATTCACATATCATTTTATATCAATGGTCAAAAAAGGTGTGCAGGTCATTTTAGCTGTGGCTTTAGATCGCAGAGCAAAGTCGCGTGGATCACATATGATTTTGTATGTGATGTTAGTGTAAAATCACATACAATTCGTCCGTTTTTTTATTCTCTTAAATGTGTATTGTTCTCGTTTGAACCCGACTTTATCTAGTTATCCATGTTCATGGGCATGATGTTTATTCTATTTGTTAAATCCCTTTCTTCTATGGTTGATAATTTGATTATTTGTCATTCCTCCTCTGTTTCATCAACCCATTTGAACGGACTGGTTCCTTGCTACTTTGTTCTTTTATTTGGAGACTAGATCTTGGGAGAATTCCAATGCGCGTATTGCTCCATCAAATGGGTATTGACTTGCACACCACTGTTTGTCTGAGATGTGGGAAGAGGTTGAGTATCTCGATTACGTTATGTTACTTGCAAATGGATTAAGGTTGCTTGGTCGAATATATTCGTGTGGTGGGGACTCAACATGGTTACAGTAAATCCGCAACAAGATGTCTTCGAATTGGTTGATCTTCATTGTATCCCTGAGGCAACGGGTTTGATGGCAAGCGATTTTTTTATACACGATATGAATCTATCAGAATAAGGTAGTTTTAGAAGATCATTCACCCCTCTCGATCGATATTATCTTTGAAACTCAACCAGCTTCGTTCATCTAGATCTTCGAGAGGGATAAGCTTTTTCCGACCTCCTGCCCTGGGTGGTGCTCCACCACGGCTGGTTGAGTTTTTGGGAACTGGTGTGGAGGGTGGCTCTCTTTGCTTTTCTTTCTCTATCCTCGAGTAGTTATTGTTGGGGCCCTCATTTGTCTGTTTTTTATTATGCTTTTGTTTCTGTTTTGGCCTAATCTATGTCTTGCAAATCAGATATTTCTTAGTTCCCTTGTTTTTCCTTCATTTGCAATAAATTAATACATTTCAAAAAATTAGTTTATGAACACGCAGATGTATTTAATAAACTTAAAAATAAAACAACTATTTTATTTATTTTGTTTTTCATTTTTGGCTCATTATTGTCTTTGCGTTTTTGTGAAGGCTCCTTTGACCAATTTAATATTATACAAATTCACATATTTTAAAGCCTATTTTAATACCAACGGTTAAAACTGGTTGAATATTTATTTTATAAAAAGTTGTTTTAAGTAAAAAAAAAAAAAAAATTCAAACACAATAATATAGTATACAGTTCATTTATTTATTACAAACAGACTCCTCAATATTGATTTAATTTAAAAGTTTTTTTTTAATTAGTTAAGACTGAAAAATAGTCAAATTATACTATTGAACTAAAGTGACAAAACAAGAAAAATAAACTCGATTAGCATAAATAGCTAGTGATATTAATACTAATCACCTATATGTTTAATCTGAATCCGTTCATCGGTTATGTATGGAATTGAATAAAAACCGCGTCATGAATCGAATCCAAACTTTGGCATTTGTTCAACTTGAAAAATATAAACTTAAAATGATATTGTTTCAAGTTTGAAAATAAAGCACATTGATTCTAGTTTCAGTTCCACCTAGATGGTCCTAAATCAAACCGAATCATCGACAATTTTAGAAAAGTCTAGACCCAAATTGAAGTTGGTTTCATTTCCGTTCGGTTTGGTCGTACTTTGCTTATCCATATCCCCTTAAAAAAATTACGATAAAAGCATCATAAATAAACAAAAAGTTACGAGATTCAAACGAAAAGGTAAATATTACATAAAAGGCCATTCGTACACACGTCTTTTGGCTTTTCAAAGTAAACTATACAAATATGAGAATTGTTTATGTATGTGATTTATTACTCCGTTCTTCATAGAGTACAACAAAAATGCACCCCTTTTCTCAACTTCGAACCATGTGAAGAAGACCAAGAACAAAAAGATGATCTAAAATCACCACGAACCCACCTTAAGAACCATGTATTCGAGTCTTGAACCCACCTTACAATTAAACCACGTATTCGAGTCTTGAAAACGTTTTTAGTTCTTTTCTAATGTACCCTTTGAATGATTTTGCTTAATCTCTTCTTCCATAACCAAAACCGCCAAGGTGTCGACTCTTTGGACTCGACATAAAGATCAACATTTGGTCGAGGAAACGACGGGCTCTGCATTGCTGGCGGTGGTGTTGGTGGTGGAATAACCTCTTCTCGTGGTCGATGTTTGGGTGTTCCTGGTTGCATCTCCCAATCAAAAGGTACCCCTTCGTTGGTTGTGCTTCGATAGTAAGTACATGATGATTGACCGACCGATGAATCTCTTGAAAGAGCCTTGATGACAGACGAAGGGCTTTGATGCACGCTAAAATCCCGATTTTCCATAAGAAACAAACGTTTTTTGGTTTTTGAAATGTTGAACGCGAAAATTGTTGTATGGATGGAAGGTGTCAAACTGGTGTACTTATAGATGATATTGTAAGGCATGTAGGTGTGTAGCACTAGAGGTGACAACCACGTTATGGTATTAAAAAATTAATTTTATTAAAATATATAAATAAAAAATGAATATCAACTTTTCAAACATGAAGTAACCCCAAAATTTAATACATTTTTTGGTCAGGTGTTAGGGAAACATTAATTTATAAATAAAAAAGCGACATTATTTAGAAAGGAAAACAAATTTTTGTTGGGTTTGAAGTCAATATATTAATTAATTTATAATGATGTACAAGTAGAGATGTGTAATTGTAAATGGTGTTGGTGATTTGTATCATTAATATTATTTAAGGGTAACGGGATTAATTGACGACTAATGTCAGTGGCGGATCCAAGATTTTTGTCTGATGGGGGCACCTTTAATGTAGCTTAAACGCCCATAAAGTCGTCCGATGTGTTTTTAGCCTAATTCCACCATTCCAAGAGATTTTTGAAGTTTTTTTGGATTATTTCGAGGGATTTTTAAGGTTTTTTTTATCGATTTCGAGGAACTTTTCAGTTTTTTGGTTGATTTCAATATACTTTCTTTAGTTGGTGGGGGCCCTAAGAAGAAATTACGGAGGAGAACCATGGTAGAAAGTAAAAAAAAAAACAACTTTTAACCTTAGAAAAATTCATTTTTTTAATGGGGGCCCTTCCCCCCACCTTTTACATGGTAGATCCGCCCCTGACTAATGTAATCATGATAAATATCGAACAAGTAAGGAAGGTGCGGAGTGTACACTTGTTTGAGTTTATTTTGATTTAGGGGCAAAGCCCGTAAACGACAGGGGTTTGGGGGCAGCGCCCCTGGTGGCGGGGTCGAAGAAAATTTTTTATTCGGGTAATGTTGCTTTATGAAAAATGCTTCAAAAATCCGAATTTAAAATTTCAAACCCGGTTTAGGGTTCAAAAACTACCATTTTTGACAGTTTTCGTATTTCAATTTCGAATTGGTCATTTTGATTTTGAAGAGGTACACAAATTCATAACAATCGATTCTTTGTTCGAAAACCACTGATTTTATCCGATTGAAATTTCGATTGTACCAAAAATACTTCAATCTGAAAGTGTTACACGACTTTCAGTAGAATCCAAACAATCGAAAACCCGAATATCTAACAATTGGGTTCAAGGTGAAGACCGATTAAGCAACAGTCGTACCTTGGTCTGATTCATAAATCTATATTTTTTACGTTGAAAATTTATTAGGATCAGATTTGTTCGAGTACCAAGTCTGATCAAGGATCGAAAATGGTCTGGTTAGGATGGGTCAAAGACCAGTCAATTAGTACTTGCAAACGATTTAAGGATGATGATTGGTCTTAGGATTGATAACGGCCATAAAGACTTCAAATGTTTAGTTGATTAGTTAGGACCGGTATTAACCAAGTTTGTGCATCTCTAGCAAGAAGGTTATTACTTCACGAAATACTTCAGTACTTTACAAACAAAAACGTTCTAAATTTATAGAGTGACAAACAATAAGATTACAAGATTGAAATGAATAACTCTTAAATAATCAACAAAACAACTACTATGAGATTGAAACAGGGTTATGTTCTGTTAATCTTTTTTACAAACCCATTAATTTGTAAAAACTTACAAATCAATTTTTATGTATGAAAATGCAATGTTTATATAGTGTTGTTTTATATGTAAAATATTCAGTACTGTTTTTTCTACCCACAAAACAATTCTGAACACTTTATATATGAAACAACATTATATAAATACACATGAATCTCAGTTGCCATACCCACAAGATATGGAGGGGTCGACCCTTTTCTTGGAATCTACTACTAGAATCACATCACCGATACATACATTGAATTTGATTGGTTGACTTTAGTTTACATGTTTGACCAACGGAACTCCATCGGATTTAATTATTTGGTTGGTAGAAGTTTTTTCGTTACATGAGGTTGGTCATGATGCTTCCTTCTGCCACGTGTGCACTTGCATACCAACCGCTTTGACTTTCTGGGTCAAACCCATTCCTATTTCTTTTTTTCTTTCACTATTTTCATAAGAAACTAAATTGATAAATAGAATTCGGAACCGAGTACAAATTGAATTTAATAACTCTTCATTTACCATAAAAATTTGGTGGGGATCTTTAACTAACAATCAAATTCAAATGGTCTATTTTTCGTGAGACCCGTAAGACTAATTTATGTTCATTGATCAACTTTATAAACAAATAATTTAATGGTCTAAAGTTGCACGATAATAATTTTGTGATTATTGAGAAATCTCATGACAATTTTGTGAATCGTAATTATGAATGTTCAGATTGTAGATCTAATCCAAGGGTTGAGAATTGGTCTTACGGGTATCACGAAAAACCCTTGGTCTTACATGATCTCAAGTCTATACACACACACACACACACAGAGGTAACCTTCTTTTAAGAAGTTGTTAATTTGTGAGATCAGTAACTTCCATTTTAAACCACAAAAGTTAGTTGGGAAAAAAGTAAAAACTTCTCTTTCTTTGTCCTCTATCTATTTTTTCTCTCATCTGTGCTATATTCCTCTCCTATCTTTTATCTTCTCTATCTTCTTCATATGACAAACGTACACACATAATGGAATATGAAAGGTGAATACATTGTGAACACTTTTTTTATAAATACTATTATAGTTTATGAACACATTGTGAATATACTCTAAATATACAAAGATAGTTAGAACTTGTGAATATAAACTAAATCAATAAAGTTAAACTTAAACATATCACTTATGAACAGAACGTGAACCTTATGAACGCCTTACGACAAAGAATTATTAAGATTGTTAACCTTGTGTTCACAGTGTGTTAAACTTACGTATACGATATGTATATTAATACGGTGATATGAGAGATAAAAAAAGAGAGAAGAGATAAGTATGTGATTTCCCTAAAAAAGTGCATTGATTTTTATTTAATAAATAATAAAAAAAATATTTCATAATTATCTTATCATCATACATTTGTTAATATGTATGTGTTTTTGTGTTGCTTGGACAATCTTATATATAAATGTATATTTTTATTTTATGTTAACCAAAATTCGCTATAACTACATCTATCAATATTTAAGAAATGTCTTTTCGGTATCTAGACATCGTCACAAGTTAAAATAATTTGTTTTATTTGTATTTTTTTTTCCCGCAAACCTGTCTTTTATAGTGTCGTCATTGGTATTTCTATCATGTTCAACGCGCAACTTATATTTCAGGAGATGTTTTACATAATCAACGTTAGTCACTCTAACAGTCTAACATCATGTTCGCTATACAACTAACCTTTAACAAACAAAATCAATTAATGGTAAATATTATGTAAATGAATTATCTTGTGAAGTTTTTCTAGATGTATTGATAACTCTCATTTTGAGTGTTATTTACACTTCGTTAATGTCTATTTTTATTCCCTTTTAGTGTGTGTTTTTCCTTTTATGTGTTTGTGTTTTCCTTTATTTATTTATTTGAAGTTGTTGAGTATATAAGTTTGGTTTTAACTATTGTATGTGTCTATAAATAGCCTAAAAGTCAGATTTTGAGCTGTAAGTCATAGTGGCGAGTCACCAATATGGCAAGCGGTTGAGTCAAGGGCTGAAGATATCATGAAAGTGAAAAGAAAGAGGACAATAGGGATAAGAGAAACATGGAGAAGAAGACACCAATGCTACATCACTCTCTCTCTCTCTCTCTCTCTCTCTCTCTCTCTCTCCTCGCCTATATAAAGAAGGCTTGTGGCAATTCATTCGAGGCATTATACACATCAAGAATCATCGGATAGTATTTAGTTATTGTATTCGCTCTTTAACTAGTCTAATTTCTTGTTCATCATCGTGGGTTTTGACCACAGTGGCAAGTTTACGCTTAATGCAATTTATGTTCGAGTATTATGTTCTTATATTATGTTTTTACTTACGAGCAGTAGCTAAATCCCCCTTTTGGATGTGGGTGTAAGCCAATCCCGAAAGTTTAAAATGTAACATTTGGGTGTTTCCAATTTTGCTAACTCTTCAGTTTGAATATTTGAGTTGGAGCTTTAATTCAACACAAACAAGCTAAGATCTTCATACTGGCGGACCTAAGATCTTCAAGATCTACTTAATACTGTTGGCAAACCGAAAGTTAGCATTTGTGAAAACTTTATGATAAAACGTAATCACAACCCATACAACGTAGCTTCGAGAGGAGGAAATTGTATGAGATTATTTTGTGACTGGTTTCATCAACCATTTGAGTTACTAATATATTCTCGGGGGAAAACTTACACCCATACCCATTTTTCATTAACTACTATTTTTAAGACATCAATATTCTGCCAACAACAAATCATTTTTATAAACTCTAAACTTTGCACCAGAAGTTCGTAAAAATCTATGATTCTTAATAGACTAGTCCATGTAGAAAACGATATTTGGTACCTATCATTGTATTACTTGAAAAAAAACGAACTCAATAGCGGTATGCACTTGCACCACTATTGTGTCACAGTTTACGTGTGTTATTTTTGCTATCAAGTTTTTGGCGCCCTTGCCGGGAATTGGCGCGATTTTAATCTTAAGATATTGATTTTTACTCGAGCCCATGTTGCGAGTTTTCTTTAACACCCTTCCATGTTGTATGCCACGGCTACAACACTCTTTCACCCCAATGGAAGGTTTTAGTTGGGATGCCCCTTATCACAATACTTTCAATTATCCATGGGAACCTCCTAATTTTTGTGCAAATATTCAAGATGACGACACTTACACTTCATTTGCACTTTCCTACCAAGATTGGAATGACACGTATTTTAACACAATTGACCAATCATGGGAGGCATGTTGATTATTCATGTGATTTTCGAGGGATGAATCAGTACTATGGATTCCCATCCTTTGTTACCAACTACCCACCCGATAATTTTTTTAAAACAATCTGAGCCATCTAACTCTTTTGAAACTACTTCCCCAAGCTTAATTGAAAGTCTTATAACATTTTTGGGAGATTTTACATCCTCTTTTGATGCCTTGACAATTCGGTTGAAACACTTAGTCGACGAGTTGAAATATCAAAGTCAAGGTCACTTACCAAGTGACAGTAAAAAATCAGGTATCTGTGTGATTATTTCCTTGTATATTAAAATCCTTTATATTCTTTATAATAAAAAAATACTAGATTAAAACTAATGAAATATACCAGATCAATTTCATTATAAAACACAAGTAAGGGGCTGTTTGTTTGGCTCTTAATGGTTACATTAAGAGCCAACCTCTTGATCGGTAAGAGGTCAAGACTGTTTGGCAAAAAAAAAACCCACCTCTTAATGGTTACATTAACCTCTTAACCATTTTGCACCTAGACCTTCACTCAACCATTCAGATGTTTATTTTTTCAACTCTGCCCTCTCATCGTCGATTCCAAACATCGCATCCCCCTCCATTCGCCGGCTTCCCCCCTCCCATCGTCGATTCCAGTCGCCGGCTTCCCCCTCCCATCGTCGATTCCAGTCGCCGGCCGTCTCCCCCCCCCCACGATCGTCGCCGCCCCTACTGCTTCCCGCCGGTCTCTCCTCCCACGCAAGATCCTCGTTCCTCATCCCACTCGATCGTGTTCTCCAGCGTCTTCTCCATCGACTCTGTTGTCTTCTACATCGTCTCCCACTCGATTTCAAAAAGGTATTTCCCTTCTGTCTCCTTAGGGCTGTTTGAATGAGGTAATTTCTCTTCTGTCTCCTTAGGGCTGTTTGAATGAACTTAGGGCTGTTTGAATGAGGTAATCGATTTGATCGTTGGTGGATTCAAGTTATGAGCTAATCATTTTGGTATCTGTTGAATCAAGCCATTTTGGTATCATTTTGGTATCTGTTGAATCAAGCCATTTTGGTATCATTTTGGTATCTGTTGAATCGATTTTGGTATCCTTATTATGATGAGTTGTGCCTGATATTTGGAAAGAGTAGAGGCAATGAGAAGAGGGTTAAAATGGTAATTTGTTGTCATTCAGTGAACATTTACCAAACAACCATATTTCATTCAGCACTTAACCATTCTGACCACTTAACAATTCTGTACAAAACCATTCAGCAACTGCCATACAGCCCCTAACTTTATATAATTCTCACGAGAACTCCGGTACTCGTCCATTAGATATTTTATCAGATGGTATACGTTATTTTGTTTTTGGACCGTTTAGATATTCTCTTCGCTTGAACAAGGCACTGGCAGGCCCCAAATGTCCATTTGGTTTTGACTTCTTTCAATACTCCTCCCCGTCTTCCTCACTTGTCGCTTCCTCCGCCGTGGCTGGTGTCGCCGCCGCCGTTATGAACGCCATACGTCGAGCAATCATTGCCGAACGAAAACGCCTGCTCACACTCTCTCCCACGTCTATCCTTCAAAAGCAACACGCTTCTTCCTCTAGTACTACCAGAAATACGTTCCGAACTCTCAAGTCCTCCAAAACCAGAGCGTCTGAAGTAAGATCACAACCGGCACCGGCACCGGCACCGGCACCGGCACCAGCATCATTACCTTCGACAACTAGCTCATCTTCGAATGACGTTCAGAAGGAACCAGTGACTTGGCCAAAACCTAGTGAGATTCCATGGCAAACGAAGGTCGTTAATTCGGTGAGTTTGATTGGGAAAGTTAAGATTCCAGTTCAGTTTGAAGCTTCTTCTGATGGTAAAAATTGGGCCGGCACCATCATTTCTCTAGACGATGCTTCTGAAACTTCCCCTTCTCTACCGTCTTTCTGGTACTACCCCCGCATCTGATTTTCTTTCGCGTATTGCTTTTAATTGCACATCGTTATTACTAATGTGTTCAGCAGTTAACTGTATTATCACTGGGTACTGTTGGTGGTATCCCATCCATGTTATGGTTGTGATATTTTTCATTCATCTTATAGTTACTCATCAGTTCTAAGTAAGTAGCTAATTGGACTTGGATGTGAATGGAATTGCTTTTTTACTCTTGTGACTTGGATTTTGAACCCTTATGTTTCACCTTGGATGGTTGTTATCGAGGAAAGCAACCAAAAACTTGAGTTATTTTGGACAAAAAGTGTCCGATAGATTGATAATATGTTCTTTTTGCATTTGAATCTTTATAATTCATCCAAAATCTCTTATTTATACGGAGTGTGGTGTTTTATTGCAACAAAAAACTAATATGATGGTTGGAAAAGTAAATAGCATTCATCTAAAGCCTTTTCGAGCTAACATTGTTAAGCGCCGCAAACTTTATAAAGATTATTACAGATCGAATGAAGTAGCTGTTTAGTCTGTAATGAACTTACACCAGTTCTTACATTTGAAAAATACCTGGGTTTCAAACTAAAAACCAAAGTCTTCCTCTTTTTTTTACTTTGTATTCTAGAAAGGAGAAATCATGAGGAAGAGTGAAAGAGAAAGAAAACTTGGGTGAAGTTCTTTTTCTTTCACCATAGGGACATTATTGGAACATGAAAAAGTGAAATTTCTTATAAGCAACAATTGTTGTTAAGAAATGGTTACAACCTTCAAACTTTGTGTTTAAGAGATTCAGTAAAATTCTAAATATATACCTCCTGACAGATTCTTAGGCTTAAAGCACAACGATTGTGAAAAGTTTGGGTTATTCTTTTTATGTCCAATTTTCATAACAAGAGTTAACACCGATTGAAGTAGGTAAAGCTTGGTTCTGAGAGAGAGAGAGAGAGAGTGTGGAAGTGTTTAAGCGAAGTAAAGTACTAAAAGTTTCTTATTAGTTACGTTTACTTCCTATTTATTGATTGACTTGATTACGCAGATCTCTCTAAATCCTAGAGACCCGCTTTTAGGAGCTTGTTAGCGATCACATGAGTTGTTACACACTTACACCTTTATTCCTGTTTTTTACTTTTAATGCATAGGTCGTTTGGCCTACATCGATATTTGATATATCTTTTGGGTCCATAACCTTTTTGGGCATGTATGTCTTTAGCATTATGGTTCATTGTTGGCTTATCTCGTCCATCCTAAGTTTAGGGCTTTTAGCTTGATTATTTTGGATCTAGACCTTATCCAATCCATATGTCTTTGAGTATCCTACCTTAACAGTTACCACGAGCTAGAATGCAAGATCTGGAAAGAGTCTCATAGAGTGGATACATGTGAGCAAATTATTGATTATTGTATCTTAACCTTACATAATTGGATATTTGTAACTTATATTAGTATTGGCATGCTATACAACATATATTCTATTATTCTCACTTGAAATTAGCCTCCCTATAGAGACTAGTTAAAAAGCATTTGTTAAGTCCAATAATATGTGAGCTCTTTCAAATAAGCATAAGTCCAACACCAATTTATTATTGAAAGATAGTGACATAGTGCTAACTAAATAAGGCTTTAAGGTGGATGGCAATTGATTTTTAGTTTAACCGACGTTGTTAAGGACATAGTTGTATTCTTTTTTGTTTATGTTTTCTTTTTGGCTCATTAGCTTTTCTATACTCTTCTTTCAATGCTGTTATGCTCTTCCTTATTTTGTATCTTTAGCAAACTACATTTAGCAATTTTTAAGAGGAAGAATTATTGTTTATGAACCCATTTCCGAATCTTCCTCCTTGCTTGAACTTGGGAAAAGGGAATGGGGTGGGGGATTAGTGGTCGAGTTAAGGATGAAGAAAAGGGAGTTGACAGACATGTATTGCTTTCTTCAACTGGTACAACTACAAACTTTTACGGGATGTTATTGGTGGATTGCAATTTGCATGCAGTTCAATATCCTAACCAGACTTTTGATTAAATTGCTCGTCTTTTGATGCTCTTTAATAAGCTGTCATACTGTCATGTTTGGAGTACGTTTACAAGTTTAGATGTTTCGGGACCTGAATTAGCTTGATTGGAATACATGATAACTCTGCAATGTTACCTTTACCCTTTTCCCCAAGGCATGTCAAGTTATAAACTGCAATGGCAAACATGCAACCTTCAGTAGAGCATCATAGTTTTTCTCCTGTGGTAACTATGCTGAGGGGCTGTTTACCAAATGCTTATTCGGGTAATCGCTTATCAAGTCACATTCTCTTACCGGATGAATATGACAAAGATCAATAATCTTATCTGGTAAGAGCGAAGGCACGAACCGAGAGTCTTACCCGGTAAGTGATGACGACGACTCTTACCACGGTCAGCGCTTACCGGGTAAATTGTCACATACGATATCGTTTTGGTAGACTAAAATATTGCCCGATAAATAAGATATAGAGTTGAATTTTACCATTAAGCGCTTACCGGGTAAGTGATTAGGTAAACGGCCCCTGACTTTTGCATCCTGTCTTGTGCTCCTCGCAGAAGGTCTTGAGCTCTGTTTGCTTCAGGTCATTCATATCGTTGGCGATATTTTAGTTCACAAATACTCGGTGGTTCCTTGTTTTCCTTTGATAGAGGTCCCTTGCAAAGTTTCATAGCATGCATGCATGCATACATGTAACTTGGGGATTTATTAATCTAATTAGTTTTATTAACCCCTATAGCATTGTATGCAGGTAAAATAACCATCAAAGCAATTCTACTTGGTAGGATGCCAGAGTGAAACTGCTTAAGACTCCCCCCCAAAAAATGGGGTTTTGACTGTATTTTCCATGCATCTCAAATTGTAAGCATTTTCTGGAGAATTCAAGGCAGGTATATCAACTAGTTAGATGTTATGGTTGTGCCGAGGTGAAGCCAAATCATGTCCCATGGTTGAGCTTCCTTGACCAATAAAGCCATGGATCATTTGACGCATGGATCTGCCTCAGGTGTTTGAGTGGTAATAGACAACAAAGGGACGTATCTGAGAGCAAATAGATAGAGAAA
Organism: Cynara cardunculus var. scolymus; assembly: GCF_001531365.2. Taxonomy (NCBI): domain Eukaryota; kingdom Viridiplantae; phylum Streptophyta; class Magnoliopsida; order Asterales; family Asteraceae; genus Cynara; species Cynara cardunculus. The sequence goes on along the minus strand of NC_037529.1, from coordinate 9,441,620 downwards.
CATTGATAGTAGAGGGAGAGGGGGCCTAAGGGAAATCATTGAATTAGCTAAGTCAGTAAGAATGACTGGGGCTGCGTAGAAAGCACAATACGTTCTTAGATTCAACATACCACCTTCTCTCTTGTATTATAGCTATTTACGTGGCAAACTCAGGCTCCAGGTTTTTTGAAAACAATTTCTGGGAACATATTTGGGTGTAGGAATAGTCTGTTAGACATGGTCTCAGTGTTCAGGGTATCCTTTGGGTCGTTAACTAGTGCCTGCGGTTCCAGCCTTCTTTGTGTAAGGATATCCTGTTGTGTGCAATGTCCCAACAGACTTTCCCAGTAGGCATCATGAAGGTGAAAAAAGTGAAACATGTTTTGTTGATCCTTAAGATAAAAAGCCTTAATAGGTTCACTGAGAGCTCTGAGTTTCACATCAAAGTAGAGGGGGTGTTTTACACGGTAGCAACTTCATGTGCGTTGTATGCACAACTTTTAATGGATATCGTGAATTAGTGATTATACATAACACTTCCTCTGTGGTATAGTACTTGGTTTATCTTCAACATTTGTAGACAATTTTCTGTCTTTGTTAATTCTTTGTTGCTTGTTTCTTATGCGATGCAGGATTCCAGTAATTTTTGAAGGTGACCTGGCACATATTGCAATGTGCCATTTGAAGGAAAAGGATTATGTGCATGTTGCTGGCCATTTAACTGTGGATGTCCCACCGTTTAAATTAAGTGAAGTTCAAGCCAATGTCCAGGTACAGTGGGGTAGCAAGAACTGACTGCATAAAAGTGCATGTACTCTTGTACAAGCACCACAAAAGAAAGATTATTTTGAAATTTTTGTGCGTTCATACTCCAGCGCAGAACCATCTTATCTGTTACTTCTCTCTTTTTCTGTTCCTTCTCTTTGTGTCTCATTCTAAGTGTATATAATTGAAATTAACTTTAAAACCTTGGTTGGAGTATACAGGTTATGGTTCATAGCATAAATTTTGTTCAAGTTTCTCAATCAAAGGAAATATCTACACCAGGCAAGCTGGATAAGTGGACTACTAAGAATTCAGGTAAACTGTGAACATAACGTTCTCATTCAACCCCTTTTATATTCCTAGAAAAATGAGGACCTTTGAAGCTTCGCCCTTTTTACTTTCCATGCTATATTTGTAAATAATTTTAAGAATCATCAAATCTTTTCCATACATATTTGCAGTGTTTCTGATATGTTTCGTCTCATTTGGAGTGCTAAGGGAGATAAAGAACACTTCACTAGATGGGATCATGATGATATAACATATTCAATACTCTGCTAACCCCCTCCCCAGAAAAAAAGAAAAAGAATTTTTTTTTGATGGACTTTGGCCATCCTTGCGTCTTACTTTTGAGAAGCTCAGAATTAGTGTTTACCATAGTAAAATTTGATGATACAGAGCATACAAGCAGTTTTTTTTTGTAAATAATGCAGTTCAGTTTTTTTGAATGTGCGTCAATTAATATCTATCCTGAATGAATGAACTAGTCACCAAGTGAGAATAAGTAGTTACATATATGTAATACTCTGTAAACATGGTGGAGCCCCCACTAATTATATGCCTAGACCTTGGATTTCCTTGATCATTCTTATTGGCTTTGCTGCTGATTTATTAACATGCTTCAAATAAAGTAAAAAATTTTAAACGTAGCCATTAAGCACCGTACTTGAGTTAGGGTGCAATATTCACCTCAATAATGAGTTAAGGTGCATTGTCCATGGAGAAACCTCCTGGAAGCAAATTCACCATGGTATTTCCTAGAACAGGTATGGCACTAGCTAAGTGATTATTTGGGCACGGCACGGGTATTGATGAAATATGGCTTGGCTTGTTTTCTTAAAGGGTTTGGCTTATTTTTTTCATTTTAAGTTCTTGTTCAAGGCTCCCAATACGTCCACGCTAAAAAACGGAGAAAACTTCAAATACTTGGACATTTTAGAGTCTTACAAAAACATAAAATATCCACACTCCTGATTCTGCAAACAGTTAGACTTTTAACGTTCGGTTTTGTACTTCTCCACCTCATCTATTTTTAATTCATAATTACCTGTCTTCTTGTTTGGTTCATTGCATGTGTCCTCTATTGATCAATATTTCTAGGCTTGTTGTTTATGTTCTTGTAGGATATGTTATCCAAATAGAGTTTGATCAGCAAGTACTTTGAACCAATGTGTTTCATCACACAAAACAATTACGAGGCAAGGAATAATAATACATGGTCTCACCTTCTTCGTTTGTTCCTTGTACTGGCATAAGGCCTTTCTGGTTCCTTGTCCAGTTTATTCCCCTTATCTTTGCTGGCTTGTTATTGCACTTTGCTCGTGTCAAGTCCTCTTGTGTGCTCAAAATGAATGACTCCTTCCTATGCATGTAGGATTCTAGATTTTTATTCATATGTGTTGGTCCAGGCCCAAGATAGAAGACCTTTCATGAAGTACAAATAAATCCTTATCGCATATATCAAGTATTTCAACAACCATGTTTGCGGGGATATAATTGTGATAAGTGGATCCAGGTTTTAGAAACTCTAAAATTAGAGGATAAGAGGGTGGATTTATACATATGCAGTGTGTACAAGTCTAAAACCAAATCAATAAGAGAAAAGAATCATAGCAGAATTCATACAATAAAATTATGAAATAAACATATACTTTAGCTTAAGTCGTATTTTTATTTTGCTTTTAGTTGATGCAGCCATATTAGTCTAAACTATCGAAGAAAAAGATTTCGTTGGTGTTGTCTCTCATCCTCTCTTTCTTGCAGACAGAACATTTAAGTTTTACTTGAGATTTTAGTGTGAATTTTCGATTTAAATTTTTTAAATTTTCATCTCTACTTGGAAAAACATAGGAACGGTCCTCTTGTATCCCCAAGTTTTTGGTTAACAGTTTGGGGGATATGGTCAATGCCACACTCCATGCACACCTCATTGCACCGCTAAAGAAGTAGGGGTTCAACAAAAGGTGGAAGAATTTCGAGTTCACAGAATCACAGTTCAAGAGTGAGTACAATGGATTATTTAAGGTAATCAAGGATCATATGTGAGTGAAGTCTTCGTAATCCGGAATTCAACACCACTTGATATAAATTTGATCATTTCCAACATAGACCTTTGGTGGGAAAGGGAGATTTGACTGAAGAATGGGTTTAGGAGACGAATGGTAGGCCGAGATTAACATAGGAGTCGAGAGAGATTCTGATTATTAGAATTTAGCATGGACCTGGCTTTAGATAGGAGAGCTTCGGAGGATACATACATGGTCTAAAGCTGGTGGTGTTTCTCTTGATCAATTTCTCATCATTCAGCTTTCCTCAATTAGATTGAGATAAAGGAGTTAATTTTTTATCATTTTCTAATATAGCAAAGGTTAGAAGAGCAGTTATTAAAAATGAAAGGGGATTCTTCAAATCTATAAAAAGGGGAAAAGTGAACTGGCTTAAGCAATATGTTTCTTCTTTCTTAATGAATGCTTCAGTCATGAAATTTAGAAGATGGGTAGTCAACATGCTGTATGATCAGTGAGGGGCCTTGTTGTTCCATTATCTTATTTTGCTATCTGCTTGGCATTTAACATATATGTCAAGCAATTATAGGATCATGTTTTATAACTCTGTGGAGTTCTCGCTCATGCCAAAAAAATTGAGTATTCACACAGTTCTGCATCTTGGACTGTGTTTTTCGATGCTGTTCTTGGCGTAATCTGAATGCTGCATTTCAATATGTCAAAGTGTCTGTTTATTATTACCATTAAATTAGGACAAGTTGAGATATATAGGGAACTCTTTATATCTTACAGTATTGAGCTGTTTATTTGAATTTCATTACATACAATGTTCATTTATTGGTATTTCTTATGCAGCCAAACTATTAGGACAGCTTCTATTTGGTTTGTTAGGCTGTTTTGACTTGGTCTATCTATATTCCTTCTGCTGTTTAGGTTGTATATTGACGTACTGTTTTAATGATCGTAGCAATTCCGAAGAACAATATTTTTGCTCAACAATCTTGTAAGGAACTCAATCTTATGTCTAAACAGCCAAGCACATCATCAGAGGTTGGAGATTATCTTATCAGAATCTGATGTTGAGTAGTTTTTGTTGCATAATATTTGTTTTTTCATTACCTTCTATTGACATATTTATCAGATGGTTGTAGCATTTGAAGGAAATCACGGTCAGTTACTTAACGGTGCTGAATCTTCCCCAGTCCATAACTCAAAGGAAGTGGGGCGTTTGCATTCTGATCGTAAAGCTGATAGACAAAGCATCCAGGGTATGTGATGTATTCTCTATGTATGTTTACATTTATCTGCTTTACAACAATGTGGATACTGGTTATGATACCAAGGGTGACAATTTCATTTCCTTTTGCCAGCTTTTTGGAGGGATCTTCTAATTAATTCGGAACAGTGGCTGGATAATCGTGAAAGCAAGCTCAAGGGCTTGGTCAGTACCTCTTAACAATCCACCTCTATATATGATATGCAGCCATTAGTAAAAGTTATGCTTATTATCCTAAGTACTGCAGGTGAAAGCCAAATACCCAGACTTCAAACACAAAGACACTGGTGTCGGGCTGTGGCTTAACAATGCACCAGCGGAGGTGTTACAAGGGCTTGGCCAGTTAAAGTTTTCTAGTAAGGGCGAAAAGGGTGGGTACTTTATCAACTTAGTTTTAAGTATATAATATTTCTATATGGCAAATACTCACACACACTCCTCATCTTTGATGATGTTTGAACCCTGCCAATGACCCTTAAAAAGTAAGATTGATATGTTCATGATTGCTGTTAGATTTGCAGTGTCGGTTATGATTGCTTATATTGGAGTTCTCGTTTTGACTAGTGTTTGGTTGTACCTGTAGAATGTTTTGTAATAGTGTCAATGTCTTGCATGATGTTTTTAAATGGAGATAGATATGTTCATACTGGCCAATTAACACACCTTATTTCACAAGGTTGACCATTGTTTACGTTTAGTTAATAACAGTCATATATTAATTGACGGGTTAGATAAACAGTTATCTTGATATTGGTTTTTATACTTGCAAAGTGTAGTAGACACATTAGCTGCATATACAATTGTTAATCAAAATTTTGTTCTTAATATATTGTTCTTTTTATACGTGCTTCATTGTACCATGTGCAGCTGTTAATTTATGACTTCTATACTCGGTGTAAGGGCACTATAATTACTTATTGTCAATTTGCCAATTATAGTCTTCATGGTGTCTGCATCCTGGAGTATTGATTTTGCCATTTGATGATTTTCCTTGTCAGACTCGGACCACATTCTGCCTTTCCTTAATATTTCCGACTTTTTATTTTTATTTTTATTTTTAATTATGATCATGTTATGCTCACAAATCTGCTAACATGTTTGTTGGATGCAATGTAGACGGTGATTCTTGGAAACATTTGGTCGAAAATCCTAATAAATGGTGGGATAACAGAGTGGATAAGGTATAGCTACTGATTTACTCCTCTCTCTCTCCTGCACACACACACACACACACACACACACCAACAACAGAGGTGAAGGGATACTTCCCTATATATATATATACATTGATCTTGATAACAAGTATCATGCTTCATACAGAGAAATCAGAAGGCACCAGACTTCAAACACAAAGATTCTAATAAAGCGCTATGGCTAGGAGACGCACCTGCCTGGGCATTATCCGGCTTGCCACCTCTGAAAGCTAAAACAGTTGATGTAGATACGAAAAAGGCATGGAGGTCATAGTAATTTCAGCCGGTAAACCATATATTCTCTTCTTTTTCTTTTTAATTTCTAAAATTTCTCCAGTGTCATCGTGAAAATAATGCATATGTTCTTGGCACTTTTTCAGATTTGCAGAAAAGTTGATGAGTTTCAAGGCTGATGCTAAAAGTACTTGCTCCCCTACAGACAACTAACTTTCAGGTACGTCAAAGGAAGCATAGATCTGTTGCTTCTTTCCCCTTCATATCATTGGAACTGCAAGCTTTTAACGTGCTTAAGATCTTCAAGCTGTATATGCCATCTTGCAGACTTCTGCCCGTTTTATAACATCTTTCATTCATGGTTGACACTTGACGCAGTATGTCCATTACATTCACTTGGACCGGTTTTTTCTTCCTAGTTTTCCAGCTTCTCCTAGAAACCATCACAAGACATTCATTTGAAAACCATTCTTCACTCATCGTCTCTTCTGTTTATCATGAAACTCTCTGCGTTTTTGTGTAGAAAGTTTTGTATGTTTTTTTAATATCGGCACTGTTTATTAAAAAGATGTTGGCTTAGGGTCCGTTTACGGAATGCTTACCGGGTGTTACTTACCTTACCTAGTGAGCAACTGAGCATGGCAATTGGCGAAGACCGAGATTCTTACCTGGTAATGAGGGAAAAGACCCTTACCCGGTTAATGCTTACCGGGTAAGAGGTGCTTACCAACAATCCATTTTGATGGCCAAGAGTTTTACCTAAATAAGGTAAGTACGAGCGACGACTCGTACCAATAAGTGCTTACCCTGTAAGCGTTTGGTAAAACGGCCTTTGTAAATATTTTCCCACTCGAGTGGAATGTAATGCTTGGTTTTTTTCTTCTTTTGGATGTCATTCTAATGATAAGACATTTCACCTACAGAAGTCAACAGCCAAATGTCAATTAGGAGGATATTTACTTAAAACAATATCTAGTGAAATCTAATATGATACCTGATGTCACATTATTAGACGCAATTGTGCTACCTTTTGGGCTAAATTAGGACAACTGTTAACCATGGAGAAACATGCTTGATTAGGAACCGGTCGAGGACCATTAGTCAAGTACAAAGCATACAATATTACGGTCGGGGGATTAAATAAGAAGATTGAATATCATGCGAAGGTAAGAAGAAAATACTGAAGTAAGGCTTATATGTGAATCATTGAAAAATTCAGTTGAAGATGCATATGTAAACCCATATGAATAATCTGTAACGTCAGTTCACGTATGGATCTTTAAATATATTTTCTCGAGTTTTTTTTAATGATTTACATATAAATATTTTGTTTTTATCTTTTCATGGTATTTAGCCTTTTTTTTTTAAAGCTAAGGGGCGGTTTGCCAATTGCTGAATGGTTTGGTGCAAAATGATTAAGTGGTTAGAATGATTAAGAGACTCTCATGATATAGTGCAAAATGAAATATAATTGTTTGGTAATTGTGTACAATGAAATTAGGGCTCTTAATTGTTAAGGGAGATCCATAATACAAAAATCATTCAGAGGGCTTTAGAACCATTAAAAGACAGATTTTTTTTGTCAAACAAGATTTACCTTTTAATAATTCAGAAATAGTCTCCTAATGAAACTATTAAAGACACATGTTTATTGAACCATGCAAGCGCATACCAATAATGCTTTAGTAACTTGTATTTTACATTTTAATTTGTAAAAGCTGTACTTGCAAACAATATGATGGTCTAAATTCTTTAGTTAATAATACTTAATATGACTAAAATATGATTGCATTACAAAAATCCCCCCTCAACTCGCTTTGCAACTTTAGTCTTTTAATTTTTCTATTCAACTATTTTATCTAATCAAGTTAATATACCTTTCACATTAGGGCCCGTTTACTAAACGCTTACCCAGTAAGTACTTACCGGGTAATTTTCCTCACCGGATGAACATGGTAAGACCAAGAATCTTACCCGGTAAGAGCGATGATAAGGATGGAGAGTCTTACTCGGTAAGTGAGGGTGATGACTCTTACCCAAGTAAGCGCTTACCAAGTAAATTGTTGTATATGATATGTTTTGATATACTACAATCTTACTCAATAAAATAAATTATAATGTTGACTTAAGCACTTACCGGGTAAGTATTTAGGTAAAGAACTCCTTACTTAGGGCTCGTTTACCGAACGCTTATAGGGTAAGTGCTTACGGACAAGAACATCTACCTTATGGGGTAACATTCCGGGCCATTAAAATGGATTGATGGTAGGCATTTATAACCCGATGAAAGCTTATCAGATAAGAATCATAATTCTAATTGGGTAAGACTTTCGATCATTGTTTTTCCTCTTACCATAGTAAATGTTTAGTAAATGCCCCTCATACACGTTAACTAAAAGTAAAAAAAGGTAAATTATATTAAACATAGGATATTTGGGGTGTATTGGTGAGGACAAATAGGGTAATAATGTGTGTGTGATTGATGAGATGTAGTGGCACATGTTAGTGGTAAGATGGTGATCATATTCCATGGTGGGTACTTGATGTTGGTCTTTATGTCATGCACCTTTCTCATCATTGTCTCCTTTCCTCTCATCATCCATTTATTTCTCCAAAAGATGAGGAATAGATATTTTAGGAAACCTAAGCGGCTACCAAACTAGCCAAACATTTACTAAGTAATATTACCTCACTGAATGAATATGATAAAGACCAAGAATTTTATCCGGTAAGAACGAGAGACCAAGAGTCTTACCCGATAACTGAGGGCGACGACGCTTACCATGGTAAGCACTTACCCGGTAAGTGAGGGCGATGTCGTTTTGATGGACTAAAATCTTATCCGATAAGTAAATAATAGTGTTAAATTTTACTGGTAAGCACTTACTGGGTAAGTGTTTGGTAAACGGCCCCTAAGTTATTATTTTTTTTAACGAATTCTTCAAAACTTTCAATAAAATGAAGAACGTAAAAGACAAGTAGTGAAAAAATTTAAATTTGTAAAATCTTAGAAGTTGAATGCTTAAAGCATCCGCAATGAAGGTTCCTGTTGAAGTTTTTATAAGAACTTTACTATAAGGCTGAGTTTTTTATTCGGTCAAATGTTCTTAAAAGAACATAGGTGCTTGAACAAGAATTAAGATTCTTTGTCTACGTTTATTTTTTATTTTATTGTTTTTAATCATTTTATTTTGTTTTCATAAATATGTAAAAATATAAGTTAAAATTCATTAAAAAATATCTAACTTTTTTAATTATTACAAAATATATTTATTAATTTTTGTTCTATTTTTCATTTCTTATAAATTTTTATACAAGTATTTGTATTTTTTAATAAATTTATTTTTTTATTATCTACGTTTAGATTATTTTTTAAATACGTGCTCGCGCAATGCAGCGAGACATATATCGATTTTAATGTTYTATTTTATYATTTRTCTYTGTCGMTGTTATAATACGATTTTATGTGTTTTTAADAAARCAATAATGATTTTATTTTTGAATAAAATATAAATTTGAAAACAAATATATCAATGTTAATATCAAAACAACTATTTAAAAGTTCTCATTTTGTATGTAATTTCTTTAATTTATTTTTTAATTATAATTTAAATTTAAGTTTAATAACGAAGTAATTTATTTTTGGTTTAATAATATAATGTTTTATAAAAACAATAATTAAGTATTCTGTTAAAACTCAATGATTATCCTAATTATATTTTAGATTTTTTATATTTAAAATGAGATGTTTATCCTGTATTTGATTATGTTTATCTGTAGTTAGTTACACGAATTTAGATTTGGAGCTTTAATAAGTTGTACTTACGTACAATCTATTTGTAATCTTGAGTTTTAAGTTATATGCATTAATAAATAGTACCTTACGCATAAAAAGTGGTTTTTAGAAGTTTTTGTCATATGCTTTATAATAATATATATATATATATATATATATATAATTAAAATTAATTTATAAATCTTAAATTAATAATTATAAAATATTTTTTCTATTTTTAAACGATATATCAGATTGTTTATATACATATAATTATTTTAAGAGGTAGATAATTCAATACAAAATTTCAAGGTTCCACCTATGGGTTTCAAAAATATCTTTTAATAAATTCTAAGATGAGTTCAAATGAAGTTTATTATTGACTTCGCTTCGATTTGATTGAACATATTTGGTTGAATTGAGATTACGAGTATTATATATTACTATTTACTAGAAGGGTATTTGCATAATTTAATGAGATACATCTTGATTTTAATGTTTTGTTTTATATTTTAGGTCTATCAATGTTATAATACGATTTTATGTTGTTTTAAGAAAAAAAAAATATTTTTATTTTTAAATGAAATATAAATTTGAAGATATTATAAAAGTTTGAAACAAATAAACGATATTAGTATCAAATTAACTATTTAAAGTTCTCGTTTTTGTGTAATTCTTTAATTTATTTTCTATTATTATTTAATTAAAGTTAACAACGAACTAATTTATTTTTGGTTTAATAGAATAATTTTTTAAAGATAATAATTAAATATTTTGTTAGAACTCAATGATTATCTTAATTATATTCTATATTTTTTATATTTAAAATGATGTTTTTCATGTATTTGATTATGTTTATATACATTTAGTTACACGAATTGAAACATAGAGCTCCAATAAGATGTACTCATACATATTCTATTTGTAATCTTGAATGTTAAGTAATATACATCAATAAACATTACTTTATGTATAAAAAATTTGTTTTAAGAGTTTTTGTCAAATGCTTTATAATATTGTATAGATTATTTAGTGTTACTTTTTATTAAGATGAATATTTGTGTAATATTGCACATTCTTAATTATAGTATAAAATTATATTTATGTGTTACTTGTTTTTCAAATATGTTAGAAAAAAAAATATAAATTAACAAATTAAAATTAATATAGAAAAGTGAAAATTAAAAAAATTGTATGATATATAGGTGGAGGTTCAAACGAGAACACCTTCATTTTACGAGAACGCGATAACACCCTTATCACATGTGATAAACGCGTGAGGGGGCCCTGTGATGTGTGGACGACGTGTTCTACGACTTAGGTCGTGCTAAAGATTGTCTGCATCTATGATTTAGCATTACATATGATGGTCTTGATGGATTATAGTATCATATCAACAACACCCTTATCACATGTAATAATACCTGTGAGGGGACTTAGTGGTATAAACCTGACTTGGCCCGCAACCAAGATCGCATCGAAAATCGTTCGCGTCTCTGATTTAGTATCACATGAGTATCATATGTGATGGTATAATAGTATTACATGTGATTGTCTATAGTAAAAAGGTGTTCTTGCGTTTTCGTAAAATGAAGGTATTCTCGTTTCAACCCTTCCATATATATATATATATATGTATGTATATATATATATATATATATATATATATTTTCATATAGATAAATTTGCATTTTATAAATAAAAAACGAAAAATGAGGTTTTTGTATGAACCTTCTTTGTGGAACTTTTACTGATATTCTTATATTGAGATGACGATGATGTAGCAAAATAAAATATGAAAAATAAGGTTTTTGAATGTTCCTGTAAATGCTCTTAAAGGTTATTCCTACCAACCGAACTCCTTGAAATTAAATGTGGAGAGAGATCTAATAGCATAATTAAGAACGGTTCTCTGTCTCTATCTTTTTTAAATAATAATATAATAAATAAAAATAAATCATTAAAGGTAGTAATGTAATTACTTATTTTTACAATTCTTATGTTATTTTAATTAGTTGTGGTTATCTCATGATTTTCGATTATTATTTGATCATGTCTCATGTCTTGATCCTTTACTGTGGTTTCCTATTCGATCAAATTGTGTTAATTCAACACATTCTCGAGTTGTGATTATTGCCCATGTTCGATTACTTGACTGTGCTATCGATTGTGATAAACACATTGTGATAGGGTAATGGTTTCTCGATTTTTTTTCCTTAAATAATCACGCTGTGACAAATGTGCCATAAGGTAATGATTTCTTGATTTTTCCTTACGATAATCACATTGTGATAAACTTGTGATTCCCAAACAAGGTAACGATTTCTTGATCTACCCTAGGCATGTGATACCCAAACTGTGATAATTGTGCTCGATTTCTCCTTCCAATTATTACACTGTGATAAACATGTAATGCCCAAACAGAGTAACGACTTCTTGATTTTGCCCTAATCGTGTGATACTCACATTGTGATAATCGTGTGGTAGAGAAGGAAATCATCGATATATGCTACGTCTCTGATGAAGATGTGATACTTAACACATACCTCTTAGAAATTGTCTTCCTCTTCGTCAATGCCTCCAAAGTCGACCGCCTTCTTTCTCTCTAAAACTATCGACCCCTGTGGTGTAACGTTTTCTGTTTCATCCTACTCCTTACTATTGGCCGTTGTGATAATGGCGGTCAATGATTATATGATTATCAGTTCCACAATGATCGAAACAATACGTTCGTATTATTTTATTTTGTATTCCTATTTCCACTTTTATCCCTCCACGTCAATATGAACGGAGGTTTTGTGGCATGATTAGCCAACTATTTATGATAGAGATAAAGAGGGGATCAGGGGAAGGAATACTATGAGGGAGATGGACAGTTGGAAGAGATTGATAGATGTAAAATTACCAAAAAGGACCACACACAATAGAACTACCTTTCACCATACTTACGGACAAAAAAGTTTTTAACAAATTAAACATTTTACAAAACCAAAAAATTCAAAAAAAATCTTATTTATTTAAATATGTTAACATGTATTGACAATTTATTTTAATTATATTATATAAAGTTATGACAGATTAATTTTGATATATTATTTTTGACCATTTTACTTTAATCAATTAACTTATTACTTAGTTTTTGTTAAACATGATTATCAGTAAATAATTAACTCATCAATTAGTTTATCAGACATAACATATCATTTGTTAGTATTCGTGTTTTTTTCTTTTCTTGTTAATTAATTATCTTTATATATAAAAATGCATTACTTAAACTATCTATTATTAAGGATACAAATGTCATTTGATTATTTAAAAAACATAATAGTTGTACATTCTTAAAACCGTGTACCATCTATCATTGACATTTATTTTAAAACGAAAAAAAAAGGATATTTTTTATGTAAAAAAATTAAATCAAAGTTTTCAACAAAGTTTTCTTTATTTTGGGGTAATAAGCGTGTGATTAGCAACCATTCTTTATAATCTAATCTTTATTAATAAAAATGAAAATAATATTTCTAAAAGATGTTGTATATCTTTTTTCCATAACATTTTTAAAACATACATACATACATACATACATACATACATACATACATACATACATACATACATACATACATACATACATACACTATCCTTTATATATTTTTCATATCTTACTTCATTTCCAACACTAATATATTAATCAATTTCCAGAAAGTAGCTACCAAATTATTCCACAAAATCTCTATACAACACTTGAATACATAACAAATACTCAAATACAAAAGAAGAATATGCTAGGTCAATATCCCATGCAAACATATATAATATTTCACATTTTCCCTTCCCCTTATCCTTTGATTGAGCACGAGCACGACATGTAATTCACATTTTCAAAATACAAAATGAGGGTTAGACCTTAAGGTCTAGTGAGAATTTCCTTTGAGGCTATTACAAGGTGAATAATCACCACATCACATTTATGAAATTATATTTGTAATAATAACAAATATACATCATTTTGATATAACGAACCTCATTTATTGCATCCAAATATCCAAATAACTTGATAAACACATTTCGAGTAAACTTGTCGCATTATATAGATGATTATAAAATTTTTCTCGCATCACATGAGTGGGACAACTCCATTTCCTCGCAACACACTGTTGCATGGAAACCAACTCATCGCATCATATGTGTGCAATAAATCAATCTTGTCGCATCACAATGAGATAAACTCACTTTTCACATCAATAGAATGCGATAACTCTAAGTTATCGCATCACACAGATGCGACAACTCCAAGTCATCGCATCATAAGGATGCGATAACGATGAACAAATTTGATCAAAAACCCAGATTTTATAACTCAATGATTTTGCCACTTTTATCCTGGTACACATCTTTCCTTGATATGTCACCCTTATTTAGTATACATTTATGCTTGATATGCCACCCTTATAACAAAAAATACATCTTTCTTTGATATGTCACCTTTATTCCAACACATGATATAAACATATCAAAACCCATAATATTGCCAATTATGGCATCCAAAACAGTTTTATAAACATCTCCTTATATAAAAAACCATACGGTTCTACATCCAATTTCCAAATAAAAAAACTTTGTAAAATTTAAGCTTACCTTATAGAATCACACAAAGATAAAGATAAACAACAACATATATTCAGATTAATAAACAGAGACTTAAATTCTTCTTTCTATCCAAAAAAAAAATACCCACCAACTTTTATCAACTTTAACATGAGATAATTTTAAAATATCTCATCGAATAACCATATTAAACAATTAAGGTGGGTGGGCTTTTTAAAACATTTTAATCATATATACCAAATAAGCCCTTAACTTAACATCAACTTTTAAAAACAACCCCAAGTTTTATAACCGAAAAAACCAGTTATCACAACACCACAATTCAAGATTCAAGAAATTCTCAAACCTCATTGTGCCACATCATTTACCTTTGATTGTTCATTATATATATATATATATATTGATATAACATATAATGTATTTTTAATCATCGTGTAAATAAAAGAATATATGCATTGATGTGAACAAAATATATATGCATTGATGCGAATAAAAATATTCGTTTGTGGATTTTAATTTCATTTATAAAGAAAAAGAATAAGTGTGTTTGAAAACTTCTCATTGAACCACATCTTGGATATATATATAGGGCCTAATCAAATGAGAACTGATTAGTTTGTGATAACTGTGAGAACTAATATTAACCACAAATCAATAGATAAATTAGGAAATTTATAATTTTGGCAATTTTGAATTAAAATTTTAATGCAAGGATATTTTTGGTATTTTACAACTTTCCTCCCTCCTCTCTTCTCTCTCCAGCCACCGTCCTCCAGCCACCGGCCCCGTCCTCCGGTGATACTACAATTGTATCACAATGCATCATATATGTGCTTGGGTATCACATTGATGTCGTTTGTGTGGTCGATCGAAGATGTAACACTGTGGTATCACTATGCATCTTATATATGATTAGGTATCACAATGTATCTTTTGTTTAACATAGTCAATATTTTTAGGTATCAYAGTGGTATCACCGGAGGACGGTGGCCRGAGGCCGRAGAACGGTGGCCGRAGAGAKAAGAGAGGAGAGAKKAGAGTTTTAAAATACCAAAAATATCCTTGCATTAAGATTTTAATTTAAAATTACCAAATTTATAAATTTCCTAATTTATCTATTGATTTGTGGTTAATATTGGTTCTCACAGTTACCACAAACAACTCAGTTCTCCCTTGAATAGGCCCATATATATATATATATATTGATTTTAATTGATGATTTATTTTTTCAAATTGTCATGTAATTAAAAGTATACATGTATTAATGTAAATAAAATTATATATAATTGTGGATTCAAGTTTTCTTTTATTGAATAAATGGAGTTAAAAAGTAGGAAAATGAAAGAATTAACAATTAATGTGTTGATTGTATATTAAAAATAAATCAAAATAATGAGAAAAACGATAAATATGATAGAAAACTTCTCATTAAACAACCTTTTGATTCTTTATTTAATATAAATAAATTATTGAAATACTTATTTTTTCCATCTTTAAGAATATTAACCCAAAAGAAAATGAAAATCTAATATCAACTATGAATAATAATGAAATTTGAAATACTAAATAATCGACAAAACGTATTGATAAATGAAAAATCATTTTAAGGGTGTATATAAGTTCATATTTATAAATTTAAACGGACCAAACTAAATTTAATTATCAATTAAATGTTGAATTTTGACAACTGATATAATCCATTACATTTCTATATGTCAATATTACTACTGATTATTTATTTGATCGATCGGATCCAACCAGTACCTAAAACCAGTTAAACAACAGTTTAAACCAATTACCCATACATTAATTTTAGAACGCTACTAAAAAAATACCCAAACTAAGGGTCCGTTTACCTAAATGTTTACCCGGTAAGTGCTTACCGATATGATTCAACGTTATAATTTATTTTGATACGTAAGATTTAAGTACATCAAAACATATCGAATGCAACAAGTTATTGGGTAAGTGCTTATCTGAGTAAGAGTCGCTATCATTACTTACCAGGTAAGACTCTCTATCATTTTCATTGCTCTTACCCGGTAAGATTTTAGGTCCTTCTCATGTTCATCCGATAAGGAAATTTATCCGATAAGCACTTACCAAGTAAGTGTTTAGTAAGTGGCCCATACTAATATTGATCCGAAAATAATTTTTTTATATATACAATAAATAAAGTTTTGAAATTAAATTTGTACGTATTATCTCTATTTGTTTTGAATATCAACAACGACCGAATTCTAGAGAATCATTGAAGTAGGATGCCGGCAATATGGAGGAGTTGGACGTGGCATCCCCAGGTAACAATCACCTGTCAAAATTTTTGTTTTAATTTATGTTTGTCAATCGTATGAATATAAATGGGGAGTGTTAATGGCACCCTCTTTGATGTCAGAATCAGGTCATTCAAGCATTGAGAATGTAAAAAGCATGTATTGATGTTGATGTGTGTGAGGAATAAATTCATGGATAGGGGTGCATTAAGCAATGCACAGGAGTGCATTTAGCCCACCCCATATAAATAAGCAGAATAAAAAAATAAAGATGAATAAATACAAATCTGATGTATTTTAATTTCATTGGTGGGTCAGAAATGAAATGTGTGAATTTGGAACAAGTGGTTTCTATCTCTCGTCTATTGCCCTCACTAAACTATTTATTATTTGTTATTAAACTTATACGATAATAATTAAGGGTGTTCATCGGTTGAAATCCAATGGATTTGGGAGGATCCAGCCCAATTCAACCATCCATTGGATGTTTGATTTTGTCATCCGATCCAATTATCATTGGACATCCGATCCGATCTGATCCAAATTCAATGGATAATTGGATCGGGTCGATTCCATACGTTGGATGTTAATATTGGTTATCTATTAGATTGGATTGGATTTGTTCAATCTTTTGATCCAATACTTAACCAATTAATCCACCATCTCAACCGATTATTCATATATTTTCTTAAGTTATTAAAAAACAATATACACAAATATCGACTAAAAAAACATATCGTAAAATGTTAATAATTATATATAGTTATTAATCATATGGTCATTGGATTGGATCGGTTCGGTTTTATTGGATGTTGGACTGTCATCCAAGAACTGACCGATCCAATTTGATGTTAAAATAGTGAGACGAATAAATACAAGCAAATAATAAGTGGCATAAAATAAAGAGTCGCGGTCTCGGTATGGCAAGCAACGAAGAGTCGTGAATAATTACAACGACATATATAATTAAAAAGTTCATTAAGTAATTTATCATTTATGTAGTCATACTCGCATTTAAATAATACATAAAATAATGTCATTCTGTTCATTTTGAAATGTTGTAATATTATGTGGATTCAATCAGATCATTTCCATTAGATTCTTTAAAATTAAACACAATAAAGTTTCTAGAAAATTTAGCCTATTTTTTGTTCCAACAGATTTTTCAAAATTCTCTTTAAAATAAAGAAAATAAAAAAAATATATTTTTAAAAATCTCTAAATTTAAAGAATTAAGAACACCACCTTAACATGTGTCTTAATTTTTGGCAGTTACCATTTAAATTTTAAAATAATAATTAAAGAATGAAAATAAATATTAAAAATATTTTGATCAGTTTTTTTTATTAACCTGGATATCTAACCCGTTATTCGAGCCGACTAATCTCAGGACGACCACCTGCTTTACAGATTGCCCGGAGTCACTGCATTTGATCCTCAATGGCCACAAGGAGATTTTTATTCCTCCTTGGATTTGAATCTGAAACCTCCTGGTAATTTTGACCTTTAGAGCCAAGCTCAAACCAATCAAACACCACCATTGTGGTTAAGATTTTAATCAGTTTATCTCGCAAATAATATGCTGTGATTTTATTAAAATAAAAATTTAGAAAAATTGTTCTCAAATATTTAGGGAAAATAATTATGTAAAGTTTGTCAAACAGGCCGATTTTGATAACTACTAATTTATGGTTCAAATGAAAAAGAGGGGAGTAAGTTTCTGACTTATATCGTTGACTTTATGCCAATCTTGACCTTCAAGACCAATATGGAAGTCCATATTTGACCTTTGACATGTACAACGATAGAATGCATACCGTACAACATAATTCGTTTCATGCATCTATTGTGTTTTTTAGGGGTGAACGCGGGTTGGGTTGGACGGTTTACAAAAATTTTACAACCCAACCCAATTATGGCGGTTTGAAAAATCTCAACCCAACCCAACCCATTCAAAAGTACAACTCAACCCAACCCAACCCTTGCGGATTGAGGCAGGTTGGGTTGGGTTGGCGGGTTAGCAGTTACATAATTTGACGAATGAAATAATTCATAAATCTTAAGTTTATAGACCATACGATAAAGCGTCCTATCTAAAAATGTTCTAATAGGTTTATTGAACGTTTGTTTGACGTTTCAACAAGTGTTTTAGAATGATCTTTAAATAAAATGTCGTATTAGTTATTTTATAGAAACATTTTGAGAAGTGTCTCGTAAACTCATTTATTTATAGGACACGTATGCTCATCTGACATTTTTTTTCAAGTCGTATTATATAAAATAACTAATACGACACTTTATTTTAAAAGTATCATAGAATTTGTTAAGACGTCTAAAACCATCCTATAAACATATTGGAACTCTTTTAGATAAGACATTTTTTTAATGTAACTCTTTAAAAGCGTCATAGATTGATGAATTCGTCCATCAAATATCTATCAATATCATTCATATTTTCCAACATATCAATTTGTTGTTGCTGCAAAAAAAAAATCAATAATTTTCCTTATTAATTATATTATTTGTCATCATTCTATGATCGTGAATCTCTTTTGGTAACCTATACGTTTAGTTAAAATGAAACAAAATATAATATCAATAAAAATTATATAAAATTTATACACTATTAATATATATATATATATATATATATAATTTTATATAAATTATATATTAGCGGCGGGTTGACGGGTTGGGCGGGTTGAGCCATTTCAACCCTCCTAATTGGCGGGTAGACGGGTTGGGTTTAATTGGGTTGTTAACGGGTTGGGTTGGACGGGTTTCGCGGGTTGACGGTTTTTTGTTCACCCCTAGTGTTTTTCACCAATGTAACTTCTAACATATCAATGAATCTTTGATCAAAAACCAGATTTTATAACTCATGATTTTATCACCTTTATTCTGGTATACACATATTTTTTATATGTCATTCTTATTTTAATATACATCTCTCCTTATATGTCACATTTATTCCAACAATGATATAAGCGTAACAAATACCCACAATTATGCTAAGAGATGAGGTTATGTAAATAACTCACCTTAATCACAAAGAAATGAGGTTATGAAGATGAATAGCAACTAATCAAGATAATTTCACTGAATCACTTCGTCTTCAACTATCCTTTGGCTTCTGTTTTCTTTGTATGAAAAGCGTGCACACACACACAAAAACTCTTTCACTAACTCTTTTTAAAAATTTCATATCATCCCAATGAGATAAATAAAATTATCTCATATAATCTATACTATATTATAAAGCATTTGACAAAAACTTTTAAAAACTATTTTTTATGCATGAAGTATTGTATATTGATGCATATTAATTAAAATTTTAGATTATAAGTAAATTATGCACAAGTACAACTTATGAAAGCTCCATGTTTGAATTCGTGTAACTAACTGTGGATAAACATAATCAAATAAAGAATAAACATCTCATTTTAAAATATAAAAAATCTAAAATATAATTAGGATAATTATTGAGTTCTAACAAAATAATTAATTATTATCTTTAAAAGAAAATTATAGTATTAAACCAAATATAAATTACTTCGTTATTGAACCTAAATTAAATTATAATAAAAAAAATTGAATTAAAAATTACACAAAAAATAAGAAATTTTTAAATAGTTAATTTGATACTAATATCGATATATTTTTGTCAAAATTTTATAATATCTTCAAATTTATATTTCATTAAAAATAAAAACGTCATCGTTTTTCAAAATCATATAAGACCATATTATAACATCGACTGAGATAAAGAATAAAATGAAATATTAAAATCAAGATATATCTCGCGCAATCTAGTCATGTAATAAAATAAAGAGGCGGTGGTCTCATTAAACTCCTCAACTTATCAACATTATTTAAAACCACCCCAACTTTTATAACCAAATACCCAATTATAACAATTAAGGGGCCGTTTACCAAACGCTTACCCAGGTAAGCGCTTACCAAGTCATATTACCTCATCGGATGAATATGGTAAGAACCAAGAATCTTACCCGGTAAGAACGAGACAAGGACCAAGATTCTCACCCAGTAAGTGAGGACGACAACTCTTACCACGGTAAGCGCTTACCGGATAAATTGTTGTATACAATGTCGTTTTTGTGGACTAAAATCTTATCCATTAAGTAAATAATAGTGTTAAATTTTACCGATAAACACTTACCGGGTAAGTGTTTGGTAAACGGCTCCTAACTTCAGGAATTTCTTCAAATTTGCAGATTTCTACTTTCTTCGTTTTCTTTTCTCTATTTTATTGTATATTACAGTACAGTTATTGACGAAAAAACTCGAAAAACTATAAATGTCTACTTTGGCACGTTTGTTGAAGATGCTCAAACCAACGATAATTAAACAAGTATATCGTTACTTTTAGTTATTGACAATCATCATATCAGTTTAATAAATAATTATTTGAATCATATTTTTAAAACATTTAAGTTGTTTTCACAAATATTTTATGTTTTAAAACTTGACACAAAAATTGATTGTGGAAATTTCTAAATTGAAAAAAATCTGTAGAACTTCGTGAAAATAAAGAGAATTTTTTTCCACCGATAAGAGGTATTGAAATTAAGAGTATAAGAGAAAGAAAAATATTTTTATAAAATGCATTAAATATTTTATTAATATAATTAACGTTAGAAACATATTACTAAAATAGAGTAGTTGTTGGATTTTGATGTAAATTTTTTACTGAAATATTTTGAATTTTCATACTCTATTGTAGAAAAATTATAACATAGTTGTTGTCCAACAGATTCTTTAAAATGAAGATTTTGATGAATTTTGTTACAACAGGTTCTCCAAAATCTTCTTCAAAATGGAGAAAAATAGGAGGGAGATGATGGAAATATTCAAATTTGAAAAACTGTTCAAAAATAATTACTTATGATAGAAAAATGATTTTTTATTATTCATACCAATAAGAATCTTTGAAATTAAATGTTTAGAAAAGAAAATAAATAATAGTTTATGAATTATACTGAATATTTTAATAATACAATTAATATTGTAATATTCAAAAATGAATAATCTATTGCAGATAAACCTATTTTTTTTTTCATTTTATAAAATCTATTAAAAATACTCTTTTTTATTAGCCATAATATTCAACACTTTTGATATTATTATTTTACGACATCAATGCAAAACTCTCGTCCAAAGTTAACAGAGTAGTAAGATTCAAACTTAAAACAATTTAGATCATGATTCGTGCGGGCACAAGGCACCGGGCGTGCTTGCTTGGCCCAGCTTGCCTAGGAGTTCTTGATAGCGTCGTGCGAGCACAAGGCACCGGACGTGCTTAGCACAAGGCACCGGACGTGCTTGGCTTGGCCCGACTTGCCTAGGCATGCTTGATGGCGTCGTTGGGGCACAAAGCACCGTCTTACACGATAAAAAAAGATTTGGAGTATAACCTTGCTTAAGAATTTCGACTTAATTTATATTATTGCAGTTACATATTCAAAATGACATCATTATCAAACTGGTCACCATTTCTGACAGTCAAATCTGCCGAAAATTCATATATGACTTTAAGAAGCGGTTCAAGAAATGATATGTATTTCCATAATTTTCCCCTTTTAACATCACAATAACTTCAATTTTTAAGCATGCAAAGTGAAATCATGCAGGTATGTAGGATCCCATCTAGAAGGAAATCATTTAATTTATTAGAATATTTGTCAATCTATAATTACATTGCATTTATGTTGTTAGACAACCTTGGTGGGGAGAGTAGAAGGTGCCATAAAAACATACTTTTTCTTTAATTCTATGTATCAAATTTGGTTTTAATAAACATAAACACATAAACACAATTTAATCTGACGACTTTCTTAAGTTCTGATTGTTTGAAACAAATAAAAACACGTAAACCTATACATTGTCCTTAAAAAATCAAATGCTCGTAATTATGTAAAAAAAAACCCTTTTTTAAAATTTCAGTAATTTAAGGATTGTTATCAAATATTTACTGGCAAGAGTCACAACCATCGTTTATCTTGTCGGATAACATTATCAACCATCAAAATGAATTATTTGTAAGCGTATTTTACCTGATAAAAGAATTTAATAAACAATCCCAAAATGTATTTGAGCTTATGGATTTGAGAATTCATATTTTCTTCTAAAACTATAAAAATAGTCGGTTCGCATAACGGGTTGAATATCCAAGTTAATCAAATATATATATATATATTTATATTGATCCTTTCTCTAAGCTCACATTTTTGAATTTTTTTGACACAAACCCAATTCCTTTTGAATTTGAAATCTTTTTTAAATTTCATATTTATATGTTATATAAAATATAATTTCATACCGTATATTTTCGAGAAATTATAACAATTTTTTTTATAAAAAATAAAATATACCAGATTTTTGTTTATCAATAATCAAAACACAATAATACTGTCAAGTGTAATACATGAATATAGAATGAATTGCATAGGCTTGCACTAATACATGCATTTTTTGTCCAAAAAATACGATATAGCTCAATATAAATGAGCTAACAGGCCTATTTTGTAGAATTCTAACCCATAGTTTGTTAACAAGTGTTTTTCTGTCTTCTAGTTATAAATGAGTTAGAGCGAGCTCAGTTATTGGCTTAAGTTTCGATTTAGGAATCTTTGATAATAATCTTCATCTTTGATGATGGTTTTTTGTGTTGGTTATCAATAATTTTGAATTATAAAATATGGAACAATGCATTAGATAAGTGTATTGTACAACTTCAAACACCCCCATTCCATCTAACTCCTGATTTATTGACGACACCCCCACTGGCGCCCCCTCGTTCTTACCGGGGCCCTCACTTACAACACCCATGATTGGCTCCCTTTGTTGTCATTATTATTGAGTGGTACTGATCACCGTGCTTTACACATGTGTTAAACTTTCTATCTTCTATCATAAGCATATGAATAATATTGTAACAGTTGACAATTCATTGCATGCTATATGATTAAATAAACTAAATCATGTATCATATATCACATAAACAAAAACGTGCTAGTCATAAAAACTCAGGTGAAATGATGAGTGAATGTAGATTCACCTGGTCGTGTATAGTTTTTGATATCTGATCCAAATTTGAAGCATACATAGTGCATGCTAAAAAACCCAAGTCAATGTCAATTATTGTAAAAAGTTAACAAAAGTCAGCATACTGAACACGAGCATCACAAGACATAATCACACTAGGTCAATGACTACAAATATCGTACAACCCTATTGTATTGAACTGTCTCATTGACTCACATAAGTAACATATTGGTCTATTGACTAATCAACATGGTCATGACAAGCCACTCTTAAAAATTCCACACGATTATGTCAATATGATAGTGCCATATCTTTTCACAAAGCCATGCATTTGTGCGATACTTCAAGCATGTCTTGCACGTGCTTGCCAAATGAACAAGTCTAACCTCTAGGTTTCGACATAAACTACTCCTCTGGTTAAACCCCAACTAATTCATATTTACACCAAAAGCAGTTCATTCTTTTGTAATTAATATCTCACTGATTACACATATATTGAACTTTTATATGCAAGTAAGCATCAATAATCAAGCATTTGATTCATCGACTAGCTTTGTTTCTTACAATGACATAAGTACACCAGTTTTCATCACTTTCTCAGCCTTAAGGCTTCTTATTTGAATCCATTGTGATATAGGACACCAAACAACACAATCTAACACCAACCCATCAATAAAACAAAGGATTTTAGCATCCATTATACCTTGATTTGATGGTATTCTTGCTGAAACTCGCGACTCCTATCACTTTCTTTTCATACACCCTTCCATAACACTTGAGTTTCTCTTCACACACACACACGCACGCGCGCGCACGCACGCACACAGACACACGCGCACACACACAGAGACAAAACTTCTTTGAGGATGGTATTTGTACAAGGATTTAGAATCCCATGCAAATTCTAAGCCAAGTCGACACCTATCCCTTAATGGCACTTTAACCCTTCAACTTATTTCCTTCCATCATTTATAACATTAGTCCCTCACTTGGGAGTTATTTATGGATTGGCCTAAATTTTGGAGTGTTATACATTTTAACCTACTTTGAGAAAATGTGAGTTACAGGAGACGCCCATTTTTTAACAAGAATATAAATTTTCAAACGGTTCTTTAAACAGTTAGAATTTTGCACATGCTCGAATAATTAGAAACATACTAAAACTGAATAAATATTAAGGTATCGTTTACCAAACAACTAAACAGTCAAACGTATACCGACAAGATTCACCAACCTCACTTATATTCTCAGCCATCAAAAGGTATTATCGGTAAACATTTATTCCCCAGTAAGCACTAACTTGGTAAAAGTCTTGTCCCTTACTTACCAATTAAGGTTGTCCGTCTCTACCACCCTTGTCCAATAACGTAAATACTTACCCAATAAACATTTAATAAACATTTAATAAACAATCCTGATTTTTACAAACACATATCGTTTCATTGATTATCTATTTATAATTATATAACATTATATAACTGTTTCCAAAACGTTCTTATAGGTTTTTCTTTATTACAAGAAAACCTTCATGTCATGTTTTTTTATATGTTTTGGTCCTTGTCATTAACATCGTTAAAATAATTTCGTTAAATAAGAAGCATTTTAGCTTTTTTTCCCATCATTTTTCTTAAAAAATATATATATAATTTATGTATATTATATCAACACACACTAGAAGCGTACACTTTTGCAATGAAATCTAGTTAGGCTTTGTTTGTTTTAAAAAAAAGCTTTTAATATCTCGTTATGTCTTATTTGTTAAGAGGTATGATCATTCAGACTGTTTTTTTATTTTTATTTTTCAGAGACATTTATGTCTTATTGTTCTCTTATCTGGTAAGAGGTAAACCAACATCTTCTTTGCCTCTCTCATTTGATGTATTTTAGTAGGATTTAGATGTGTTAAATAACGTTAATAACGTATTTTTGTTTAAATGAATGTTAATTATATAAATCAGATGTAAATTTCGTGACAATGATGAATAAATATGTAAAATCGTATAAATTTAGCAATATAATTTTCTAATAGGTAAAATAACCATATTCATACGTTTATCAGTTTACAAAAACAAACATTCTTATTGATTCAAATTTCAGACTTCAACACCACTGCTTACCAATCAGAAGTGAAATAAGAGTTCAGACTTCTGCACCTCTTAAAAAACAAACGTCACCTTGATCTCTCTCGATTTTATTATATGGATTTATGTAGTTTTGAAATGGAAAAATAGTCTTCACTTAGTTATTATTTATTAGTTTTCTAGAGTATTTTGTTGTATTAGTATGGTACAATGTTCATCTTATATTTGGACTTGTTTATCAGTTAGCCATGATTAAAGAGTTATTTTATAAAATTCAAACATGTTATTGTAAGTTGTTCGTATGTAATAATAAGTTGTAAATGTTGTATAATATAGTAAAAAAATTATATGAATATACTCGTGATTGAAATTTTCAAATCCGGGATAAAAAATTGAAATATATATATCAATATGGACGTCAAATAAAAGACAACAAAATACCTGTTTAAATGAAAATTTAATTATATTAAAAATCATTTAGATTTTTTTATAATATGTGTAAATGGGTTTCCAAAACTTGATTCCTTCGTACGAAAAGGGTCATATAAATTTACAAAAAACCTTGCAAGCTTTCATTTTTATTTTTCATAATATGTGTAAAAAAGAAATATTATAAAAATTAAAAGATTTTTATATGCATTATTGATTTGTACTAGAAGGGTACTCGCGCAATGCAGCAAGATAATTTTTTATTATTTGTTTCTATCAATATAATACGATTTCATGTGATTTTGAGAAAGCGATAATGTTTCTATTTTTGAATGAAATATAAATTTGAAGATAATATTAAAAAAATAAAAATCGATATTAGTATTAAACTAAAAGGGTACTCGTGCAATGCATCGAGACACATTTCCATTTCAATGTGCTGTTTTATTTTCTATCCATGTCGATATAATACTATTTTATGTGGTTTTGAGAAAACGATAATGTTTTATTTTTGAAAAAATATAAATTTGAATATATCATATAAGATTTGCAAAAAATATATCAATATTAGTATCAAATTAACTAATTAACAGTTCTTGTTTGTGTATTTTTTTTAATTCAAATTTTTTATTATAATTTAATTTAACGTAACGAAGTAACTTAATTTAAGTTTAATAATATATTTTTTTATAAAGATAATAATTAAGTATTCTGTTAAAACTCAATAATTATCAATAATTTTATTTTAGATTTTTTATATTTTAAAATGAGATGTTTATCCTCTATTTGATTATGTTTATCTGTAGTTAGTTACATGAATTCAAACATAAAACTTTAATAAATTGTACTTACGCACAATTTATTTGTAATCTTGAATTTTAAGTAAAATGCATCAATAAACAGTACTTCGTGCATAAAAAATGGTTTTTAAAAGTTTTTGTCAGATGCTTTATAATATAGTATAGATTATGTATTTTTAAGAAAACAATAATGATTTTATTTTTGAATAAAATATAAATTTGAATATATCATAAAAATTTGAAAAAATATATATCAGTGTTAATATCAAATCAACTATTTAAAAGTTTTCATTTTTTATGTAATTTTTTTAATTTATTTTTTTATTGTAATTTAATTTAAGTTTAATAATGAAATAATTTATTTTTGGTTTAATAATATAAATTTTATAAAGATAATAATTAAGTATTCTGTTAGAACTCAATGATTATCCTAATTATATTTTAGATTTTTTATATTTAAAATGAGATGTTTATCCTGTATTTGATTATGTTTATCTGCAGTTTGTTACACGAATTTAGATATAGAGCTTTAATAAGTTATACTTACGCACAATCTACTTCAAATTTTGAGTTTTAAGTAATATGCATTATTAAACAGTACTTTACGCATAAAAATAATTTTTAAGAGTTTTTGTCAACTGATTTATAATATAGTATAGATACAATATTTTAATAATTGTTTCCTTGAAAAAATAAGAGTTCTTAAAATGTAAACTTTTGTTGTGGTTGAACAGAACCCAAAACCAAGGTTATTTTAGGGGAAACAAGGGGGTTGTTAAGGGGTGGTGTCTTCATCTGGTTGTTTGGTGCAAGATTTCGAGGACGAAGTCATTTATAAGATTGGGAGGATTGAAACAATTGTATTTTTGCGGTTATTCGTCTAAGCGTGTAGATTTATTATAACAAGCCAGTGGGTGTCTAGCCATTATGTAATGTTTATGGCATTTAAATCAAGATCGTGGTTGAGTTGGGATGAGGAAAAATTATGTCGAAAGCCATATAGGGGATTAAGAGACCTTCTATGCAAGTTTGGTCGCACTAGGAGTCGCAAAACAACTTAAAAACACAAAGTAAGGTGTCAAGCTGGTTGCCAGGTGATATAAGTCGCCTCCCAAGTCACCTGAGACTTTGGAGAGATTCTTTTTGTTATCGGGAAACTTTCCAAGCGACTTAAGTCGCCAGAAGCCCCTAACGAGTTTTTAAGCCTCTTGTGGCTAAAGTTTGCTCGTTATCGCTCACTTTCTTCTTGGGAATGATTCTTGAGCTATTTTGGTCAATTTTTGGAAGGCCTTGGAGAAAATGGAGAGTGGATCTTAAGGACCGAAGATCTATGAAGGGTGATTCCAAGTTTTGAAGAGATAAGCTCTTTTGAGTATGTTCAGATCTAGTTTGGGATTCCTCTTGAAGCTAACCTTGTGGTTCATACTTGGTGCATCTTTAGGCTGGAGATTTTGTTTGGATAAGGTTCTTGAAGAACTTTACTTGTAAACCTCCGACCTTCATTTATGAAAACTAGAGTTAAATTTTGTAACCTAAGTTTAACTCAACCTAGCAAAATGTGTTTTTTGAAAACTATGTACATGCCAAAAATGTCTATTTTGGATGTCTTAAGATGTTTTCTTGATATTTATTAACGTGTTGATAATTTGATGAGATTTATATATTTAGTACATTTGATTTGATAAACCTTGTAAAGTGCTTATATTTGGGTTTTTGGACATTTGACAAATAAGCCATAAGAGTGTGGTTTTTTGGGGTGCGTTTGGTATGCAGACTACATGGGACAGGACGGGACAAAAAAATAGTCCCATGTTTGGCATGCCATGGACAAAAAGAACATGGGACAAGGTGAGACTATTTTTAATTTTAGTGGGACAAATCTTGATATTATCTTGTTCCACAAAAAAATGTGAACAACATGGGACTAAAGTTAAAATGACAATATTTTGATTGATTTGTTGTCATTTTACAATCATTATATGATATAAAATAACATTGAACAACATTTAGGGGTAATATGATCATTTTAATAGTTTTGGTATGTCCTGTCCTAGTCGTACCAAACATAGGACAAATAATTAATCTTGTCCCGTCCCGTCCCATACAGTCTGCGTACGTAACACTACCTGATGATTTATTGCATAAATGGAGATGGTTTGATGTTAATAAACTTTTAGTGTATTTGGCTTTATAAAATGTTTGGAAAATGCATTTTATTGACTTGTATTGGCTTCTATTGAGTAGTCACATAAATATGGAGTTTATTGGTTGTTTTTGGGTTGAATGAGTCTTGTGGACATTTATCCGGTTTAAATTGCTCAATGTTGAGCTTTGGACATGGTTACATTTAATGCATATTTATTTAAGAATTACATGTTTGAGTGTGTTGGTTATTCAATTGAAGTCATGTAATTTAGACTATGTTGCAATGATTCCATAGACATATGAGTCAGTCGTTTTGTTAAGCAAGGAATTTTGGTGTTCTTACTTGGAGGCCAGTGCTTGAGTAAGCTATGTGGTTGTCTCACCATTGTAGATAGGAAATCTTATGAGTTGGACTTCGGGGCCATAGACATTGCGAGAGGAGTCGTGTAGGGTTGACTCTGGGACCTTTGGTATAATGGAGAGGAACCCATATGGGATCAGCTATGGGATCATGGGTATTGAGGAGTAATCTCTTGTTGAATCGGATTTTGGGACACTAGGTATTATAGTGATGAACTCGTAAACAGTCGGGCACCGGGACCCTTATTTGAGGCTTTGACCTAGTAGAATTGACACTAAGGCATCTGGGGTATTTTAGGGATGAACTCGTGTAGAGTCGAGTCCCATGACCATTGGCTTGTAGATGTAATTCTATGGTATGTAAGTAGACAATAATATATATATATATATATATATATATATATATATATATATAT
>NC_037529.1:9387167-9410916 GCF_001531365.2 Cynara cardunculus var. scolymus | reverse complement strand
AGTTAACACAAAATTTTTGGTTAATATTTAAACCAAGATATATATATATATATATATATATATATATATATATATATATTAAGAGTGAAAATAAGAAGAAATAAAGGACCATGTCTCTCACTTAACATATTCTTTTCAACCACGTTAACCATCCATTACAATTAAATTTCTAGCACGATTTCTTTACTCTCACGTCAACTTTAGATATTACTTCTTACAAATTTCTTAAGTGTCATTCTATCATTAAAAACCATATTTAATCCAATAACAACAAAATTACAACTAAATATTATTTACTGTAACTTAGTACCAAATAATTTATTAATTAAATAATAACTATTAAAACAAGCTAACTAAATAAAATATTTAATTTTAATTTATAAAACATTTTTGATTCAACAAATAAATGTTTATAATTACGCATAGGAAAATTAAAAAAAATTAATATTTTGTATAATTTAATTTGTTTACATATATTTAGGGGGTGTTTGGGATTGCTTATTGTATCTGCTTATTGACTTATTTCAGTCTGACACCGGTGATAAGCTAATACCTAGTGTTTGGATAAGAAAAAATAAAACTGCTTATACCGGTGCCAAACCGGTAATAAGCAGTTTTTGATAAGTTAATCCGTCCTGACTTATGAAAAACTGCTTATTACCAGTTTACTATTTTAACCCTATTACCCTTTATACCTATCTCTTTTCCTCCAGATAACATCGATCTCAATCTTCTCCCTTCTCCAGATAACAACATCAATCTTCTCCCTGTCCTTTTTGGTCATTTTACAGATATAAGCAAAATTTGCCAAACACTAAAAAACAACTTATCAGCTTATTGCAGTTTGGTACCGTTATAAGCTAATCCAAACACTTTTTACAAAACTCCGATTTGATACCACATAAGTTAATAAGCACTTTTACAAGAAAGCATAAATTGTTTTAAATAAGCAATCCCAAAAACCCCTTTAACTATTAATAAAAACGAAAAATTATATTAAAACACACAACAATCAATAAAAGTTAATACATTAATTTAAAAACTAACGTCTATTAAATGTTAGAACGTTAAATTAAAATACAAAGTGAAAACATTATATTTATCGTTATTTTCTTCTTCTACGAATCTTTGCTAAATCTCGTCCACCAAATTTGATTGTGAACAATGACTCATTGACCTATTACGTACTTGTATATGATTTTGGAGATCGTTTTCATACTTAGGAAGTATGCTATGAGAAATTTAAGTCATAGTTTGTTAGTGATTTTAGTGTCATCAATCATTTTAGTGTGATTGAGATTCACTCGAGATCGATTAAGATGATGAGACAAAGATAAGTGAGTTAAGAGATGCAGAGTGCACACTCATAAATGTTGTATCTAACAC
This sequence comes from Cynara cardunculus var. scolymus, assembly GCF_001531365.2. Classification (NCBI taxonomy): domain Eukaryota; kingdom Viridiplantae; phylum Streptophyta; class Magnoliopsida; order Asterales; family Asteraceae; genus Cynara; species Cynara cardunculus. The sequence goes on along the minus strand of NC_037529.1, from coordinate 9,409,530 downwards.
CTTAGATTACCAAAAGATGGGGGCTTGGTACGATTAGGATTGGATGGGACAGAATTAGACAATCTACCCCCAAAAGTTATTTGATAATTTTAAATATTATATAATAGTTATAATTAACATAAATAAAATAAATAATTTAGTAATTTAATTTATAAATATTTGTACACAATTTTAATATAATTGAATACATACATATATAGTGGTACCAAATTTAATGAAAATTTTAATATAATTGATGGTAGTAGTGGTGGTGGTGGAGGTGGTTTTGGTTATGGTGGAGATGATGGTAGTCGACGGTAGTAGTGGCAACGGTCGGTGGTGGTCGGTGGCGTATGGTGGTTATGGAAGTAGAGGCAGTGTGGTTGGTGGACGACAGTGGTTATAGAGGACATGAAGATGGTAGATTGTGGTGGTGGTGGTGGCGGTTGACAACGGTGGAGGAGGTGGTTGTGGCTGATGTAGTGGAGATAGTGATGGTGGTGGTGGTGGTGGTGGTGGTGGTGGTGGTTATGGTGGAGGTGAGGTGGCAATGAATGGTGGTGGCCGATGGTGGTTGTGGAGGAGATTGTTGCAGTAGATGAGAAGTTAGAGGCGGTCAATGGTGCTAGTGGTGATGGCAATGGACGGTGGTGGTCGTAAAGGTGGCAATGGACAGTGGTGGTCGGTGGTCGATGGTGGTTGTGGAGGTCATGGAGGAGGTTGTTGCGGTATAAGAGGATTTAGAGGTGGCCAATGGTGGTAGTGGTCGGTGGCCGATGGTGGTTGTAAAGGTGGCAATGGACGGTGGTGAAGGAGGTTGTTATAGTAAAGGATGAGTTGGAGGTGGCGAACAACGATAGTGGTGGTCGATTATGGTAGAGGTGGCGATGGACTTGGTGGACGGTGGTTGTGGAGGCGGTGAATGATGTTGTTGTAGTGGAAAAGGAGGTGAAGGTGGAGGTGGCCGCCAGTAATCGTCGGTGGTGGTGGCGTCCTCCGGAACTTGCGGTGATGACCATAAAAACAAATATCATATTAAGGTTATATATCAAACTAGGGTAGATTAATAATATTATAGTTCTTGTTCCAATTATGTCCCATCTTGTTCTACCTATTTTGGTGGAACAAGAAAAAACCTCTTTTGTCTCATGCAGTCTCACCTTGTCTCTGTCTCATGTCTCGCCAAACAGGGGATAGTAAGTTATTATTCTGTTATGTGTTGCGCCAACACATGGGACAGTGAATTTTGTCTCGTCCCGTCTCATGTACCAAACGTAGCCTTAGCTAAATGAACGAACATGAATAATGGTCTCGTTCATTCATTTACCTTCATGAACATCCATTTACGTTTGTTTATATATGTCTATATGCGTGTGTGTGTGTGTATATATATATATAATGACTTAATATCTAAAATCATTAATTAAATTTATGGAATTCTTTTTTATTCCTTCTCAATTTACCATATTTTTTATTTTATTATGTTATTTTTTAGAACGCAATGTTAAGTAATGATAATTGTTTTTTGTTCGTTCGTTTAACATCTTAACAAACGAACATATAAATAAACACATTTTGTTAATTAACAAATATGAAAACAAAGTTCCATTCATTTAACGTTCATGTTCGTTTGATCAAATTAAACGAACGAATATAAAACAAGCCTTTATTTATATTTGTTCAATTCGTTTACAACCCTATAAAATAGGATACCATGAGTTTGTGTATTTTGATAAAAAAAAATTGTGAGGACTAAATTCAATGTAAGTATAAAACCACATGGACCAAATCTCTAATCTACCCTTGAAAAAAAGTCAAAATATCGCTATACTCTTCCTTTAAAATATGTTTCCAATTTAACAAAAAAAAAGGTTATTAATTATAATTTATAAAGAGATGGCGATTATATATATATTTTTAATTTTAATAAAAAAATAAAAAATAAAAAGTTAACCATGATTAAATGTGGGGGTTAGGTGTATTTGACCAGTCTGGTTTGGTAGGCGTTGCCTCCTTTCTCCTCCCCATAAAAACCCCCCTCGAAAGCCCAGACGTATCTCTCAACTCAACCACACCAGCACAACCCACAGCAGTTAGAGAGAGAAACTAGAGAGAGAAAGTTCAACAAAGTTCTCTTTTTCTTTCCATTTTCTCTCTCTAATCAACGCTCACGTTTTCAATCGACGGCGACGAATTGTTCACCTGAATCGGTTTGAGTCCGGAGAGAAATGCAATCGGACTCGTCTCTGGAAACCTCGTCGTTTGATTTGATTACGGCAGCTCTTAGGGAAAAAGTTATTGATACAGCAAACGCATCTGATAGGGGAGATTCAATGATGCCTCCGGCTTTGGTGATGCTTTTGGAAAATCGTGAGCTGCTGCTGATGCTGACTACATCAGTGGCTCTTTTGGTTGGATTTATCGTTGTTTCGTTGTGGAAGAGATCTTCTGAGAAGAAATCGGGTAAGGATTTGGAGCCACCGAAGATCGTTGTGCCAAAGAGACAGCAGGAACAGGAGGTTGATGACGGTAAGAAGAAGGTTACGATTTTTTTTGGAACGCAAACCGGAACGGCGGAAGGTTTCGCTAAGGTGAATTATAGCTGCCGATTTACAAAGCTTCGACATTCTTGGGAGATTGATTTTATCATGAAAGTTTTCGCGTTTTTTGACATTGAATTCCTCTTTGTTTTGAAGGCACTGTTGGAAGAAGCTAAAGCGCGATATGAAAAGGCGACCTTTAAAGTAATCGATTTGGTGAGTGTTGACTTTTGTAGTACAAATTTAGATGCATATGGTACAAAATGATTCGTGCTGCTTGATCTTGAAACATTTGATTCTTAAAAATGTTGGACTTTACCTGCTAGTTAGATTTTGGATTATAATTATTGTTACCTTTTCATTATACAGGATGATTATGCTGTTGATGATGATGAGTATGAAGAGAAACTAAAGAAGGAGTCATTTGCTTTCTTCTTTTTGGCTACGTAAGCTTTCATGGTCATTTTAATATATCTTCCTCTTTCTGAAGGAATGGTTGACTATTTTAAATTGCGGATCCAAATTGCATCATCTTGAACACGGCAAATACGTAGGTTGAGTTAGAGAAAGTCAATTTTGGAAAAGAAACATAGCAGATGTATAAAAAAATTCAGAAGAGACGATGCTTATTGAACTCTTTAACCAGAAAACTTTCCTAACAATTGCTGAACTTTCATGGACATCCGGAGAGGAACTTGTTGAAAACTTGAAATTTTCATGGGATAGTCAGAGGATGTAAATGTAAAAGATATAGCAGGTTGTTACTTACCTAGTAACTGAATTTGGTATGCTAATTTGTTTGTGTAGATATGGAGATGGTGAGCCAACTGATAATGCTGCCAGATTTTATAAGTGGTTTACAGAGGTAAATGTTGTATACTTGGTATATTGATGTTGCAAATCTAGCCATGATCTGGGGCCTGATTATAATTCATTACTACTTGTATAGGGGGGTGAGAAAGGAGTTTGGCTTAAAAAACTTCAATATGGAGTATTTGGCCTTGGCAACAGACAATACGAGCATTTCAACAAGGTACTGATAAATATGATGCTGCTGCCTTCTTGATGATCGCACATATGCTAGCATTATCGATGCCGGTTAGGCTAATTTGTGAATTCTTCTCTTAAATTTTGTGGTTTCTGCAGATTGCAAAGGAGATTGATGAGGGTCTCACAGAGCAGGGTATGTTCATTTCCTTACATTATCAATATTGAACTTTCAAATTTGTGTCAAGTACTCGGCCCTTTATGTAACATATAGGATACTTAAGTAACTTGAAAAAATAGATTCACAAACAAGCTTCTCTCTATAAGTATGTCGCATGCATCATTACTTGCATATGCTTGTCTCAACGTTAACTTCCCAAGTTATTAAGCATTCAGCTAGTATGGAATATCTTCTCTTCAGTAATTTGTCTGAAGAAATATTATCTCATGCAAACTAGTTTTTTAATTCATTTCCTATATGCTTAATGTTGTGATTCTAACTGATGCTTGACCTTTCTGTCATTCACATGCATCTATGCTATTAAACATGTAGCTAAAAGAGTTAGTACTAATAATTCACCCTTTGCCAACTTACTATGGGTGCTTCGGTTTTTTAACTATGTTTTTAGTTAATGTTCACATATTTTGTCACTGGGTGCCAAAAATATTTAGAAACGCTTTATTCCAGTGTGCTTCGGCTGGTTAACTACTCTATTAGTTTGTGGGTGCTCAGCCTTTTATCTAATGTTTTATGGTTTTCATCACTTTCAGGTGCAAAACGCCTTGTTCCAGTTGGCCTTGGAGATGATGATCAATCCATTGAAGATGATTTTACTGCATGGTATTTAAAGAAAAAAACTATTATATGCCTCTCTAAAAGATAAAACACCGTTATTAAGAATGTGAAGTCCTCTAATGGTTCAGAAATATATTTAAGAATGATGTTGTAACATTTTATTAAATCTTGCTTCTTCAGGAAAGAATTGGTGTGGCCTGAGTTGGATCAATTGCTTCGTGACGAGGATGACAAAGGCGTTGCTACTCCTTACACAGCTGCCATTCCGGAATACCGAATTGTGTTTCATGAGAAACCTGATACATCTGCTGAAGATCAAAGTCAGACAAATGGTCATGCTGTTCATGATGTTCAACATCCATGCAGGTATTAGAAATGTTCTATAACTGGATGCTATGTACTAACCTGTTCACATCTATATAACCTGACACATAAATCTGGTCTTTGCTTAAAGATCCAATGTGGCTGTTAAAAAGGAGCTCCATACCCCTGAATCTGATCGCTCTTGCACGCATCTGGAATTTGACATCTCTCACACTGGACTATCGTAAGTTACTCTATTGTTTATAGTTACGAGCTTCCTATATATCTGTGAACCTGTTTGCCTGTTAATGGTGGACTCCATTTGGATGTTCTCTACATCAAGAAACATTTACAAATAATTCTTTCTGTCCAACTTTTAGATACGAAACTGGGGATCATGTTGGTGTCTACTGTCAGAACCTAAGTGAAGTTGTGGAGGAGGCTGAGAAATTAATAGGTTTACCACCAGATACTTATTTCTCAGTGCACACCGATAATGAGGATGGAACACCACTTGCTGGAGCTTCCTTACAACCTCCTTTCCCTCCATGCACTTTAAGGAAAGCATTGGCTCATTACGCAGATGTACTCACTTCTCCCAAAAAGGTATGCCTGCTGTTTCCTTGTAAAACTTTGAGTGGTAAAAGTTTCTATCAAATTTTAGAGATTAACAAATGGTTGATTGCATACATGTTTCAGTCAGCTTTGGTCGCTCTAGCTGCTCATGCTTCTGATCCCAGTGAAGCTGATCGCCTAAAATTTCTTGCATCTCCTGCTGGGAAGGTTGGGACTTTACTCATGAAAAGTTGTCAAAAGAATTTCTTTTTGTTATTTATGCAAAGTTAATCTTGTATCCTTCTTCAGGATGAATATTCTCAATGGATTGTTGCAAGCCAAAGAAGCCTTCTAGAGGTCATGGAGGCTTTCCCATCAGCTAGGCCTCCACTTGGGGTTTTCTTTGCAGCTGTTGCCCCACGCTTACAGCCTCGATACTACTCTATTTCTTCCTCCCCAAAGTGAGTAGATTCCAATTCCACCCTTAAGGCAGCTTTTCAATATAGCATTCCTAATTTCAAACTATTTGATCAATTTTTGCTCCCAGATATTTAAAGAGCATATGTATTTCATCGTTTAACTAACCGTCTGCAATGATTTATTATTACAGGATGGCACCTAGCAGGATTCATGTTACTTGTGCATTAGTTTATGAGAAAACGCCTGCAGGCCGTATCCACAAGGGAGTCTGTTCAACGTGGATGAAGGTACTTAAATCTATCACAAATCCATCTTTTGTAATGCCCAATAGCCAAATAACTTCCAATTCAACTTAAAACCACAGTGGAAGTTAGCTTACAAGGAGTCAACTGATCAAATGTTCTATTCATGTGGGACAAGTTATTTTGAATTTGACTCCTTAATCATTAACTCATACTCATGGTTTCATCACAGAATGCTGTGCCTATGACGGAAAGTCAGGATTGCAGCTGGGCACCTATTTTTGTTAGAACGTCTAACTTCAGACTTCCTGCTGATCCTAAAGTTCCTGTTATCATGATTGGCCCTGGAACCGGATTGGCTCCTTTCAGGGGTTTTCTTCAAGAAAGATTAGCTCTGAAGGAAGCTGGAACCGAACTGGGATCATCCATTCTATTCTTCGGATGTAGAAACCGCAAAGTGGTAAGTTCAAACTGAATTTGTTTTTGTTTTTTTTGACAAAAGTGGTTCTATTTTGTTCAAATCTTAACCTATAATGAATGGTTTTGATATTTTAGGATTTCATATACGAGAATGAACTGAACAACTTTGTTGAGAATGGCGCTCTTTCCGAGCTCATTGTTGCTTTCTCCCGTGAAGGGCCCACTAAGGAATACGTGCAACATAAGATGAGCCACAGGGTAAGAGAAACAACGAAATGCCATCCATTATTTACGCAAATCTATGATATCTTGTTTTTTATAAATATAAATGATAATTCTACAGGCTTTGGATATCTGGAACTTGCTTTCGGAAGGAGCATATTTATACGTTTGTGGTGATGCCAAAGGCATGGCTAAAGATGTACACCGGACCCTTCACACAATTGTGCAAGAACAGGTATGTTGGGTTTCCTACATTTCTTCCATTTTTACTTTGTTTCCAGTAACTCCTCAGAAAATAATATAACTACCACATTAGATTCTGGACTACCATCCAAGAAGCGTCTGATCCAATTTGGATCGGATGTCTTTCTTTCTACACACCCTTAAATTGTCGTTAGTCTAAATGGTCCTGGAGAAAACCCACCTAAAATATATTAACATCTATGATGGCATTTATTAAGAATGGGGCTATTTGGAGAAATGTGGTTTAGATGGTGACAGGCAACTATAATAAGTATGCATTGCCCAAAGTTGACTTTATATATTCAAAAGTGAGTGGTACTGGTATATAGAAATGAATGGCATATTGAAATTGTGAAAGTAAAAAAGGATGTTATTTATGGTGATTTCAGGGATCTCTAGACTCGTCAAAGGCAGAGCTGTATGTGAAGAATCTACAAATGTCAGGAAGATACCTCCGCGATGTTTGGTAGTTGAGTCCTTTCAAGACAAAAACAAAAACAAAAACAAAAAAGAAAAAGGAAAATAAATGAGACGTAACTTACTTGGAATTATGCAAGTTTTAATAGTTTGATAATATTTCCTGCTGTCTTTACAGTCATCCGAATTCTTTTTCTACATCATTTTTTTGTTCTTGTAATTTGTAAGGATATATATAATATTAATATATATATGTAAAAGACAGGTATGTATATATCTGTGTTTATTATATATATATACATATACATATATATACATATACATATATATATATATATATATATATATATTTCTTGTTAGAATAATATAAGCTTCTTGGTTTTTGATGGTTTTATTTGCTAAACCCTAAAGATTACCGAAGTTAAGAGGCCAACTTGGTTTTGATCATTACTCTATCCATAATCATCTTAGAACTACATTTTACGGATCTTTGTGTTTGGGAGCCGGACCGGGCGTACGTGTACGCATAAGGTCTATAAAAAATAGGGGGGTTTTAAAAAGTTAGTAATATAATACACAAAAATTCTAGTGGTATCCAATATGATCTAAAATGAATTTAGTATTAGTATTATATTAAGGGTTCAAACATGTATCAGTTAATTACATTGGCTTGGCTAGAATATAGGTAAAAAGTTATTTCGTTGTTCATTTTATAATATTGCTTATTATTTCTCTAAGTTTTTTTATCTACTACTAAAATCTAAAACTACTTTGCCTATAAAACATTGATATATTTTTCACCATTCTCTCTCACCGACTCTTTTGGTTATTCAATTCGCATGAATTCTATTCATGTATTAAAACGTATAGGTTTTTGTTTTCGAGAGTTTTTTTTATAGATAAAGTGTGTTTTTTATTTGGAAGAGAGATGTTTGAGAAAAACTTGGCTTTTCGCATAAAGCTATAGCTAGAAGCTTATTAAATAAGCTACTTTCTATATCATTAACCTACGATCAAACATTCATGTATAGTTGACCGAATAAGTTGGGAGTCCCACCAAGTGTATTGAGCTGCTAACAAGCATGCCCTTAGTTGTTGCTAAATATTTATCTTTGATTGTATCTACTTGGTAGTGGTGCAAAATGGTGCGGTTTGATCATTTTTCCAAACTGCAAACCTTTCTACATATATCTCAAACCATGAAAATACATATCACGAAATGTGATGCAGTGTGATTTATAAGATTTGTATTTAACACACTTCAATCCCGATAAATTATAAATCATAAGTTTAAAATAATTTTTTTGATGATATGTCCATAAAAAGGGTTGCAATACGTCTTAAATATGTGGTAAAAGAAGTTCAAATAAACCAAAAAGTTCCACAATTAATCCATATAGTCCAAAACAAACTTAAAACTTTCAAACCCAAAACAAAACAAAAACTTCTAATCTATGTTGTCATTATCGCGAGTCCCGATAAATTATTCAAAACCCCGTGATTTGAACCGCACTTTCATAATTCAAAACCGGATGGAAACTGCCAATAAAGCGTCGTTTGATAGAAATTCGAACACCCCTACTACTTTCTCTTAAAAATTAACATTGTGCTATGTGAAAATTTAGCTAGTAAGAACATCTCTAAAAAGATGAAGAATCAAGTATCAAAATTCCACAAGGATGGTGTCTAATTGATTTGAGCTTGGCTCCAAAGATTAAAAGTACCAAGAGGTCTTATGTTCAAATCCAAGGAGAAATAAAAATCTCCTTGTGACCACGGATTTTCAAATGCGGTGACTCCAGACTATCTGCAAAGCAGGTGGTCGTCCTTAGATTAATCGGCTCGCATAGCGGGTTGGATATCCACGTTAATAAAAAAAATCCAAGAAAAATTACTTCCAACTCTAACAAATTACCCGTTTTGAGAGTTACGATATTGATTATATTATTAACATATTATTTCTCTTTTAAACATTTTAAATTTAATATTTTAATTGATGAATATAAATCTCTCTCCTTACTTTCTGTATTAGAATTCTCATTTGTTAGAAATGGTTTATTCTATATTGAGACATGACGAGAACAATTACGTTTTGTTTACCAAAATAAACGAAACTTATTCCTGATTCACGTCTTTCTTGCCCATCAAATTCTCCTTGGATTCCAAAAAGCGAAAATTAAATGCATTTTAAAAACAATTGGTTCTAAAAAAAACACCGAACGTTTTCTAGAAAGAAAATATTGTAGACAAATACTCGACCTCATACCATCCATCCCCATATCCATAATTACCACATGCGGCGGGTGTTTTTATGTGCCATAAAACTCTATTATTGTTATTTGAAATTCCAACAATAAATTTTGTATTTGATTTGAATTCAATAATTTTACTGCTACTAGAAAGATGCTCACGCAATGCAGCAAGATAAATTTTCATTTTAATGTTTAATTTTTATTGTTTTTATTGACATAATACGGTTTTATATGGTTTTGAGAAAACGATAATGTTTTATTTTTAAATGAAATATAAATTTTAAGATAGCATAAATATCTGAAAATAATAAATCGATATTATTATACAATTAACTATCTAATAGCTCTCATTTTTATGGTGTAAGTTCTTTAATTCAATTTTTTTTTACTATAATAACAAAGTAATTTATTTTTAATTTGATAATATAATTTTTTTATAAAGATAATAATTAAACATTTGTTAGAACTCAATGATTATCTTAATTATATTTTAGATTTTTTATATTTAAAATGGATATCTTGTATTTGATTATGTTTATTTGCAGTTAGTTACACAAATTTAAAAATAAAACTTTAATAAGTTGTACTTACGTAAAATTACTTGTAATCTTGAATTTTAAATAAATATACATCAACAAACAGTACTACATGCATAAAAAATAGTTTCTAAGAATTTCTATCAAATGTTCTATAATATAGTATAGATATGGTCAATTAATTAGATTTAGAAGAAAAAAAATATTACATATAAGAAATTAAAACCCTAATTTTTCAAGATAAAAGTAAAAAGAATATCATTTGGTAGATAATTTGTCATATCATTTGATTCTGATTTTAATTACTAAAGTTATATTTATTAAAAACCAACCAACAATGAATGGTGATTAAAGATATACTATACTATATTATAAAGTATTTGACAAAAACTCTTAAAAACCATTTTTTATGCATAAAGTACTGTTTATTGATGCATATTACTTAAAATTCAAGATTACAAGTAAATTGTGCATAAGTACAACTTATTAAAGCTTTATGTTTGAATTCATGTAACTAACTACGGATAAACATAATTAAATAGATGATAAACATCTTATTTTAAAATATAAAAAATCTAAAATATAATTAAGATAATTATTTAATTCTAACATAATACTTAATTATTATCTTTATAAAAAATATATTATTAAACCTAAATTAAGTTACTTCATTATGTTAAATTAAATTATAATAAAAATTTTGAATTAAAAAAGATACACAAACAAAAACTTTTAAATAGTTAATTTAATACTAATATTGATATATTTTTTACAAATTCTATATGATATTTTTAAATTAATATTTTTATTCAAAACTAAAAACATTATCGTTTTTTCAAAACCATATAAAATCGTATTATATCGACATGAATAAAAAATAAAGCGAAACATTGAAATAAAAATGTGTCTCGATGCATTGCACGAATACCTTTCTAGTTTATTAAAAAACCAACAAAAAACAATGAATGGTGATTAAAGAGTTGTGATAGCAGATTCTAGAAAATCCCCACCCCTACCACTCGCGTCCCGATCAATTGATGTTGTTGGACAATATGGACTTCATTTTAGCCTCTTTAATATATTTTTTTATTAATCTGGATATCCAACCCACCCATTATGCGAGCCGATTAATCTCAGGACGACCACCTACTTTGCGGATAGCTCATAGTCACCGCATTTAAACATCAGCTTCTTTAATCATATATTATCATGAAGGTTTACACGTTAAGATCATTCATGGTCGCAAGGGAATTATCTAAAAGCCTACAGTTACGTAGAAAAAGATAGTTTTTTATAATTTTCTGGATTGCTACTTACCAGTATTATTGACGTCTAAAAAAGCTGCAAGTGTATGGATGGGGTCACAACTCATGCATTTTATTTTACACGTCTCCAGAACTAATGAATGGTCCTAAAAAAAAGTCACATTTGTCATTACAACATTATTGCCCTTTCATTATAAAGGGGGACGATGGAGACATTGGTTGAATATTTGTATCATATCGTTTTCTCCAAAACAAAATACGTGGTCAGCATTCTAACATACAAATGCACACCAACAGACCTCAAATTATTTGCCTGACGTGTATAACTTATAACTTAATTATTAAAGATTTTAGATTCGAATCTTATTAACTTCTAAGATCTGTACTTGTTGGCCTGAACGACATTTGGCAAGTTTAAGCTATGTGAAAGTAATGTATTGCATGAATCGTATGGACTCGTTCAGCCGAAAATGTTTTAAGAAAAGCACATTCTAAGGGTAACCTATTTTCCAAAAATAAGTATGCCGTGGGATTATATCGCCTTACCAGGTTGACTATTAATGCCTTTTCAAGGATGACATAGTTCGATATAGATAATAACAGGACAGGATAGATTTAGTCCTGATTTTCTTTTCTTTTTTTTTCTCTAAAAAATCCATTGTTGTTTCTGCGAAAACAAATCCAAACATTAGAATCTTCAAAAAAATCAATTTTTAACAGACCCGATCCTAATCTGGTAGTTTCCTGAACGATCCTATTGTGAATCACTAGTCTACTCTAAAGTTTGTGACTTCCTCTTTGGCCTCCTTGTGTTGATCACCACTCTGAGGTGTTAGCGCGTTGAGCTATTCAAGCTCAAGCCTGTTTATCTTGAACATAATAATTGTCGAGCTCGAGTTGATCTCAAACTCACACTAAAAGTCGTGTAACTTAACCAGTCGGGTTCTATAGCAGAGTCGAGTCGACTAGAGTCAAACCATACGAACATACATTTTTGTAGCTAAACACGTTCATATATTCAAGTAAACAGCAAGCTAACTGATCTCGAATTCGAACCATAGACGAATATCAAACTCGAGTTAGAACATTGAAAAAAAGTTCGAACTCGAGCTCAATCCCTATTGTGAAAAAAGTTATTCAAACTCGAGTTAGTAATATTTCTTGAGCTGAACTCGAATACCCTGCAACCCAACCCGACTCGTCAGCACCCCCAATCACTACAAAAGCATATCAGACAATAACCAATGAAGCTTGGCCCGAGTTTTTCCATTGGTCTTTTTCTTTATTTTTCAACATTTCGTCAGATATTCCAATTAACCCATTTTCATAAGGACATTTGTAATAGTTTCCCTTCTTATTCAGACGCTAATGATTATGCTAAGGGGCAATTAAGTAAAACTACATGACTTGAAATAATTTACCATCACTAACTTAAAGTGCATGTTTATTGTTTTTCATGGTTCTCTTATAATCTAACTGCCAACTTACGTTCCCCCTCTGGAGTTGACATAATTCCATATTCGGATCTTCATGATGAATAGAGTATGGGGCCTCAATTAAACAATGAAATGGGCTGTTAGCCCAAGTGCTCATGATTATGTTGGTTCAGTTGGGCCAAAATGCGACTTCCACACATTATTCTAAAACAGAAGCACTTCCATCGTCCAATCTGGCGCTACAAACTCCAAATTTGTGGACTAAGTTACAACAATAAAGTGAAATTACTCTTATACCCCTTTTATTTCGTCGGGATTAGACGGATCCAGCTTAGATGGACTTTATGCATCCCAAGCTAGGAGGATTGGTCTTATGGAATAGGCTTAAGGCCAGGGGTATATGAAGGACTACAGGGTGGAAGAAAAAACTAACAAAACGACACCATTTTGATTAATACTAGCACAGATATAGATTTTTTAATCATCATCATCATAAAAAGAACCCTCAAATGGTATTCGGACCGATCAATGCTTTGAAAAGGGCAGGCTGTGTTTACACCTTTTACATGGAAGCATGGACCAGTTTCACCATTCACCCACACTCTCATGAGCATAACAACTGATCATATGCCGACTCGGATTTTAAACAGTGGGAAATCACTGAACTGGCAGTTGCACCATCATATTTCTAGTACACACAGAAGTAAAAGTGATCTCATTGTAGCTAACAAGAGGCATGATGGCACCAAAGGAACATTGGCCCAGTGGTTCTTGAGTTACCGGTAGAGCCCAGCCTCCCAAAAGGCCAAGGGTTCAAACCTCGCCAAAGAAGAGGAGTGTGAATATTTTCCGTATATAAATATTATATGCTTCAGAAAAAAGCAGCATGATGGAAAAATAAAGAAACAGATAGTGTTTTCAGAAACAGTAGGTTATACATGTGTATTCAAAGCAATATGTTACTTCAGATGACAGGAGTATGCAATATCTCATTGAAGTATAATATTTTTTCTTTCAGAATACGACAATGAATAGATGGTTCTCTCTATTTGAAGGAATTTTGCTTACCTTAAAAGAGGTCTTAGGTTGCTGAGTCCGTGAACGGAGGAAGTCCCCAATCAGCTGGGTTAAAATCTAACAGTGAGCTCAGAACTTTATCTGCAGTTTCATGGTAAGAGCTATCCAGTCTTGGATCTGGAACCATAACTACAGACCTGCATCATATTTACATAGAAAATTTGTTCATGGTTTAAACAAGTTTAACCGACAAACAGACCATTGTTAAGTTTCACGCTTAATTAACTGAAATGTTGCTTCGGTTATAGGTTGGTTAATATGATTCAAGTCATTTGGAAACATTACTAAATTAGAGCACTTACATTCCGGCATTCTTGGCTGCAAGAACTCCCGATGGTGCATCTTCAAAAACAAGAATCTTTGAGGGATCTACTGAACCACCCTGTTTCCTCCAGAGAATTTTTCAAGGAAGTTTGTCAACGACTGCATTAGCAAGTATAAGAGCATTTTTTAAAATAGATTCACCTCAAATCTTCTGGCAGCAGCAAGAAATACATCAGGTGATGGCTTGCCTTGTTTAACTTCTGGATCATCACCCATGACAATATGGTGCATCAATGAAAATATCCCACCATGATTTTGTGTTTTCAATTCATAGTGTCGTTTATGAGATCTGGAAATCACAAACACAGGTAAGTAAAGATTCTTGAAAAACTTTCAAGAGGATTTCCTTTTTCCAAAGATATTCTATTTTGAAGCTAATAAAAAGGGATGATAGAAAGCTTTGTCCTACCCTGTTGCAACGCAAATCGGCACTCCTGCAGCATGCAGATGTTTGACTAAACGACTTGCACCTACAATTGGTCATTTAAATTCTCATAAATTAGATGATAATACTTGCATTTAGTCCATAGAAGAAGAAAAAATGTCTATGGTGGGTATGTAGCTCAAAGACGAGTGAAATTAGCTTTATGCCTTTATATTGATAAATTTTGAGGAGAAAATGCATACAGAAGGGAAAAGGATTTCAGTTGAAACAATGTAATTCCTAAAATGAAATGGGATTCACTATGCAAATTACATTTTCTCCATTCCCTCTTAATGTAGAGCCATAATAACTGTTTTCTCCAAGCAATTACCAACATCTGGCCTTCAGCAATGCTGATGCCGCAATTAATTTTTAATGTACCCTACATGCTCACTATCACATAAAAATTTCTTTCCAATGGAACATTTTCAAAGAAAGATATAATAGCCCTATCCCCTTTAAAATGCTTAACTGAATGAAGTCACCTTTTCTGCGGTTCATACAAACCGCTACATATATTGCAGCCAAGTCATGTCAAAAGTGCTTAAAAATTTATCATTTGGGTATAATACATATTGTATGTGCAACTGAATTTACTGTCATCATTACATTTCTCTTTTAGTACAAGCAACAAACACAATTGAGTTCATAAGATGGTGGAAAGTAACAGCAAAGATTACAAATCAGCATACACTTCAGGTTTGATGAATCACATCATGTTAAAATCAATTATGGCCACATACCTATAATTCCTGGAAGCAATGATTTGGTATCTACTGAAAGCTTAAAGGTTTGATTCAGAATTACATGCTTGGAAAGAACGGAACAGAAGAAAGCACACAAGAGATAATACAAGTGCTAACCATGTGCTTCAATATTCAATGCATTAGAAATTAAGGATCCATTTGTTTAGTCCATTTTATTTCTCTTGTTTGCTCTATTTGCATGATGGGAGGATAAAACGAGATGGGGCCCACGAATGGAAGAAAGTGAGCTAGTGTATCACCAGATATGACAATTCAAACTCCACACAGTTGAAGGAGAGATTCTGTAAAGACAGCAGCCAGAAACCGAACAGCTTTAATCTGCTTATCTGTGCTGAGTTCCACCTTGTTTGATGAGTAAAATATCAGAAATCAAGCCTAGTCTTTTAACTCATAACGAATGAGCAAGGTATGTTCATCATTGGAAAGCTTGGCTCATTAGTGTACTTATATAATGATTTGTGTTAAGCAACTCAGACAAATTTGGCTCTTCCAACTTGTCATGGGAGTATACAATATTTCAGGACCTGTTTAATAGAGAAGAGAAGGGTCTGAAATATGGATGGACATATACACGATGCCTTCAGGTGATCGGGTATTATTAAAGAAAGTATTTGGTTGCAGCCTGAGGAGAGGAATTTTGTACTATTTCCTAATATACTTTCTACCCAAGTAGAAATAATCAGTCTTTTGTTATGATCGATGTAGTCCCAGTGAGCTTATTGATATCAATGCGCTGTAAACCTTTAGGGCGAGTTTAGTACCCAAACAGGACTAGACAAAACAGGACAACTGTTTCGCATTTGGTAAGACAGGACTGGATAGAAAGGGACTTGTAAAATGACCAATTCACCCCTAATAAGTTGTTTATATCTTTTCTATATTTCGGTTAATTTATGTAATTCAGTAAATTATAATAAAATAAATATTGTTTACAACAAAATATATCATTAGGAAGTTTTCATCAAGACAATTAAAATGACACAAAAATATGAAGTTTATTTGATTTCCAATTTTTACTTTATACCTTTTCTATATTGTGTTTTTATTATTAATATTTAATAAATTACAAATTTACCAAAATATAGAAAATGTATAAAAATAATACTTTGAGGGCAGTAAAGTGAAAGCTTAAATAGAATAAAATACAATAAATAAAATTTAAAGAATGAATAAAATGTAAAGAGAGACATATTTGATGTTTTAGAATGAATTAGGTTTTATTTTGAGGGTATAATAGCAAAATATAGGCTTGTTCCATGAGATGGGTTGGAACACATCTATTCCACTATGTTCCACATAGAAGTCATGCCACCGTGGAACAGTGATCCCTGTTCTGTTTTTCTTATCCAGCGTACCAAACACACCCTTACGCTGATTCGCAGAAGATATGTATTCCTCTCGTTTTCCTTTCACCACCTTTTCCTATTCTTCACCTTTCCATGATCCTTCTACATATCATCCTGCGCTGCCATTGGCTTATCCAATTCCTTTAGCAAATTACAGTTTCTGCTTACCATAGTGTTTTCTTATGGTTGTTTTATCTTTTATGTTTATTGTTCTTCCAAAATGGTAATGGAAAAAAATGACTTCTTTATTAGTGTCATCAAGACAATGCATGCAAGAGTTTCTCCCTGATTCCTTCACACTTTTATTACCAGATATTCAGCATTACTTGAAGTCTTCTGTCATAAGTTTCATCCAAACATTTTCCCTTGTAAGAAAATAACATATTAATGAGGGCGAGGAGGATAACGTATATATTGACCTAGCTTTCTGTGTTATTTCCACATTACTTCGCTAAAATCAAACAAACTACTGCATGCTAACTTAGGAAAATATACAATATCATCTTACATAGATGTCTGTAAATCGAATTCAGGTAGATAACAGTAATTTGTAGCTACACATTCTCTAACAGACCTCCTCTGATGTGCATTTCATTGTGAGGAAATGTGCTTTAGTGCATTTCTGTTTAAAAGGGGATACAGAAAAAACAATGAACCTTTAACTAATCCTACGGATAAACATATAGTACCTGGCATGAGGTCACATGTAGGAAACATCTTCTGTAACATAGCTTCTCGTTCCACCAGGAAGTCTTCAGCGGTAAGTGAATCACTAATTCCAGTTTCTTCGACAAACACCCGTGCAGCCTCTATAGCTTTCTTCCCCATCATCTTTGCCTTTAGAGACCAATCAAAAGTTTTGTTGAATCTCGAAAGTATTATCTCCTGAACTTCTGTATAGAATTTCTCAGTATCTGCCAACACAAGATTCTGTGTTATTCTTTCCAATATCCAACATATTAACTGCACAAATATGGACTGGTAATGAATTGGGGTGATCAAGGAGAACACAGAGAAATCTGATGCTTTGAATATACAATGGATTTTAAAATACGTAGCTACTGGGAGCAAATAGAGAAGTTTGCATATGATCAAGTGATTATATGGACCAATGTTCGTGTCAAAGGTGTTCCAGCTGTTGACATCTTCAAAATTCAAGCACACTCACCTACTAATGTCAAATTACTAAGACCCCTCTGAAGAATTATAAATTAAAAGAAAAACTTAAAGGAAGGGAAAAGGGACTTTGTTTTGACCTCACAAGTAATTTCAGTGTGTAATCTTATGTATAATCAAGCAAGCACAATGTATTGGGGAGCTCGCATATAAGTAGTGCATGTTAGGCTAATCATGGATAGCAACAATGGATCCGAAAGAATATAATGATGGTTTCAATTATGGGGACAGATAAAGTACTACTTATCAAGAACGTCAACTGCTTCAACTTTCTATGACAAACATAACTTTTAACATATGAACTGCTACACCAGAAAATCATCATGCCATGTACCCTATTACAGATTGTAGAAAAATGCAGAAGGGGTATTTCTGTCTATTTATATCAAAGTTAGTTAATAGTTGTTACTTGTTAGTGTAGTTTGGTACTTTGGTAGTTAGTATACTTGCTACAGTTAGCTGACAGGTAGAGCAGGCTAGATTTTAGTACAAATACAAATGTAATCATCCTTTCAGTAATATACAGAAATTCGCTCATTTCATCTGCTCTTCAATTCAGTCCACGAGCAGTAATATGGGATCAGAGCATAATCCATCACGTTTTCTCTGAACTGAAATTCTAGTTTTACAACTTGATTCATCACATCAACACACGGATGCTAAGTTTTCATAAGTCCCTGAATCGACTGGAGCAAGCATCTTGTCAATGAAGTTTTCACAGTTCATGATTGATTCTGGTTTTGTAAAGTCCAAGGCGATTATTCATTATTTTTAAGAGGAGTTGACAGGAATACATTCTTCTAATTGTTTACATCGCGATATTATCATCAATGATGCTTCTTCTCTACTATTCCTTGTCATAAAAATCAGTTGAGTCATGCATTTTTATATTAGACCCTTAAAAGAGTATTTCCAAGGTTTGGAAGTTGCACGGTTTACATCTGGTAATTCATCATCATAATTCACAACCACAATATACCTTAAGAATTATTGGCGACTAAACTGACATCCACGCCCATCGATCCTAAAATTAACTTGAACGAACCGGATGGTGATACACTTCCAGCTTAAATGGTTGTTGTATTTAACCATGTATCGGCTTGACATTTCCCTTGTTGTTCATAAACTTCCACAGTTTACGTCTAAGCTCAGACTCACTCACAGGCCTCTAAACATCTCATTCAATTTTGAAGCTACAACATGATCAAGGGGTATTTTTGTCAGCCAAGTCTAATTTCCAGTTACAGACTTACTGTTACTCAGACTGAGGAAAATGTTCAGATACCAGAACGTCTGGTTACGGGGTTTTGTATTTTCCTGGGCAATTTTCTGATTTCTTGAAAATCCAAAAGGCAGCCTACAGTTTCCAGGTCCTCAACAAAAGCTGAATATAGAGCTATGGCTCCTACTATATGGGAACTGGTGTGCATTAAACAATTGCTGTGAGATTTTGATATATGTCAATGTCATCCTACAGCAGCATTTATGTTCTGTGATAACAAATCTGCACTACAAATTGCTATTAATCCTGAGCGCACCAAGCATATAGATTGCTATTTTGTTAGCGAGAATGTTGCAAACATAATGGTACACTTGATGCCTATTCAATCTGCCTATCAACTAGCAGACAGACATTTTTACTAAACCGTTGGCATTGTCAGTGTTGTCTTCTTTGCTGTCCAAGATGAACGTAAGATATTTACCCTCCATTTCCATCTTGAGAGGAGTACTACAGATTGTAGAAGGATGTAGAAGGAGTATTTCTATCTAATTAGTAATTACATCAAAGTTAGTTAGTAGGTGTTAGTGGTTGTAATTTAGTAGTTGGTATGCTTAATTACAGTAGTTAACAGGTAAAGCAGGTTAGCTTTTAGTATAAATACAGATGCAATCTTCTTTTCAGTAATATACATAAATTCGCACATTTCCTCTGTCCTTCAATTCAGTTCACGAGCATTATTTATGCTAGCACTATTAACTCTCATGTGTTTCAGGACTTTATCTTGGATGTAAAACACATAATGTCGCTAAGCCTTAAACCTGATATTTGATTATCAGCACAAAATATAAACCAGATCATATCTGATTCAATGTTCGCACCGACAAAATCACTAGCTGAAAGCATTTACGCAGTCATAATAGGTATAAAGATTGACTACAGTCAACAAAAAGCTAGGTTGCAGACAAAATGGTTATTATCTTGATGCATTGTTGGCCATCAATTTCAAAGAAAGGGCTACAATTTTTGGCTATTGAAATCCGTAAGAGATGTTATGGATAAGAAAAAATGTTGTGCAAACTTGTATCGAATTGATATGAATTTGATCTTGTGATGCATATCTTTGACCTTGATGTCAAAGTGTACCAACATAAAGGTCTGGTGATAGAATCTCGTGAACAAGATAACAGCATTTAATTTAGTAATGCCCTCCTATGATCTAGGATATACGTTGCAATTAAACTGGATATTTACAAAAGGCATCTTTAGATTTCCCCAACCCTCAGTTCGGATTGTTCTCTGTAACTCGGGAACAGGAAGCTGAATCACTAGTAATCGCGGATCTAACATAAAATCCCAGAAAACAAACAAACAAATCGAGGAGTCACCTATCGCATTGATCGAATTATCAAAACTACAACCTTAAGTATAACGATTTGTAGTTCCAACTACGAAAAACATCAAATGTTATACGTGTTTTCCATCAATACATAGACTTTACAAAGCATTTAGTGATTACTTGGCTGGATGTCAGTGATGAATGAAACAAAATAAGATGAGTAACTAGAATTCAGAGGTATAAAAGTACAAACCGATCAAAAGGCCGTCCATATCAAAGATGACGTGAGTGATTAACTTCTTCTCTGAATCGCAGACAGTCTGAGTCGCCATTTTTGCCGATACAGACGCGCTTCGGAACTGGTACCTCAACTGTATTTTACTGCTATAAAACCTTACACTCGATCTTGGCGTTTGGGTGGCGCACACAATCAAATC
The DNA here is from genome assembly GCF_001531365.2 of Cynara cardunculus var. scolymus. Taxonomy (NCBI): domain Eukaryota; kingdom Viridiplantae; phylum Streptophyta; class Magnoliopsida; order Asterales; family Asteraceae; genus Cynara; species Cynara cardunculus. The sequence continues at coordinate 9,388,808 of NC_037529.1, read as the reverse complement.
CAAGATTTGTTTAGGTTTTGAAATAATGTTGTGTTTCATGTCAAAGAAACATGGAATAGAATCCTGTTGCAACTTGCAAGGGATGTGAAAACCTTTCTTTTCGAATAAAATGATAACAAACTAATATTTTAAATAATTTCTTTGCATCACAAAATCGTGTACAATCATTTTAATGTTATAGGGAGTTTTGGATTGCTTATAAAAACAATTTATTGACTTATTTCGATGTCGCACCGGTAATAAGCATTTTTGAGTGTTTGAATAAACAATTTATACCGGTAATAAGAAGTTTTTGAAGAAGCTAAATCATTCTAACTTATAATAAGTTGATAAGCATTTTTGTAGAAAAGCATAAGTTGTTTCAAATAAGCAATCCCAAACACCCCTTAATACAAATAAAAAGAATTATAAATAACAAAAAGAAATACAAACATTCCAAAGTTTAGTACAAGCATGTTAACAACTACATTAATGTTTGGTTTACGAATGTAATTTGGTGGAATTGGAATCAACTTAATTTCCAAAGTTTTGTTACATTTGCTACGACACCAAATTCAAATCTCTCGTATATATATGTCATGAATGATCAAATTCCTCAACCGTATAATCCATTTAAATCATTATGTGAACCAAACATCACAAAAAAATTTGATCAAAGAAATTTGTCATTCCAATTCCATCAATTTCATTTAAATTCTACGAACCAAGTAGCCCTTAAAGGTATACATGATTTGAGTTTTGGACAAACTATTTGAGCTTGAACTCGGTTATATCAAGTTTAATATTAGTAATTCTCAAGTCAAGCTATTTAAGTATATATTTCCGGTTAACATGTTTATAAGTTATGTAATACAAGAATCGTTGCTAGCACCAGGTTTTGAAACCACGTCCCATGATGTTGATAACAACTTCTACCATTAATACAAGTGTTTGTTTCAATCATTATCAAGGTTCAAAATGGTGCGAGACGTGACATAAGGTGAGTACGTTGTGTTTTTCAAGGTGTGACTTAAGGCGGAAAACTTGTATGCTATATTTATAAAATTATACATATACATATATATGTTTTCTATATGTTATTCAATTGGATTAAAAAATTTACATTCATATTAGAAAAATCAAATAGATTATCTATACTATATTATAAAACATTTGATAAAAACTCTTAAAAACTACTTTTTATGCGTAAAGTATTATTTATTAATGCATATTACTTAAAACTCAAGATTACAAGTATATTTGACATTAACATTGATATATATATTTTTAATTTTTTATGATATCTTCAAATTTATATTTTATTCAAAAATAAAATCATTATTGTTTTTTTTTAAATACATAATCTATACTATCTATACTATATTATAAAACATTTGACAAAAACTTTTAAAAAAAATTTTTATGCACGAAGTATTGTTTATTGATGCATATTACTTAAAATTTAAGATTACAAGTAATTATGCATAAGTACAACTTATTAAAGCTCCATACTTGAATTCGTCTAACTAACTGCAAATAAACATAATCAAATATTGGATAAATATCTTATTTTAAATATAAAAAATCTAAAATATAATTATGATAATCATTGATAACTAACATAATTTAATTAAGAAAATTACACCAAAACACAAGAACTTT
>NC_037529.1:9383572-9386448 GCF_001531365.2 Cynara cardunculus var. scolymus | reverse complement strand
TATATTTTATTCAAAAATAAAAACATCATCGCTTTCTCAAAATCACATAAAGCCATATTATAACATCGACTGAGATAAAGAATAAAATAAAATATTAAAATCACGATGTATCTCGCTGCATTGCGCGAGTACGCTTCTAGTTATTATAAAAATAGTATTTGATTAAATATTCAAAATAGGACTTAAAAGGTAAGTTAACAATTTTGTTTTAATTAAAATCGTGAAACTGTGAATAATATGATTAGATAAAACTATGAAAGTGTAAAAACACAAAACAATAAAAAAAATCATGTCTTGAAAAAAAGGCAGTCACGCCTTATAGAAATGCTATAGACCTTCTCCCACTAAAATATGTTGTACATCTTGATAAGAAAAAATGTTAGGTTTAACGTCTAGTAAGTTAAAATAGTTTTATCATATAAACATTAAACAATTAAATCGGGCAATTTCCTTTAAATACGACTCCTTTATTTAAATCATAAATCAAAATGGAACATATTCCCAAAACCAATTATTTCCCCCAATTAAATTACTCGTTTTAGTTTGATGAAGAACATCCAACTCACCCAAAAATGCAGAAACATAGGTAACCAAAAACAACACCTTTCAGTGATGGTGGAGACCCGATTCCATAGAATGTGGTGGGAATACAAAAGTAAGCCACTTATTGATGTTTTTGAGTTTCACCTTGGGCTACAAATCCCCGTATACGACTCCATTGAGTACCATCACAGGATTCTCAAAATGACCCTAATGTCTACTCGACCTCTAGACAAGTCTTACACAAAAGTCACCGGTCTTTGTATACGGCTCCAACGAGCACCGGCACAAAACATGGCCCCGTAGGCTACTAGCTTTGTGTACGACCTAATAGGGCACCACTGCAAGCTTTCAAACCATAACTTCAGGACCACTTACTAGACTTAAGTGTGGGAATCAAAACTCCACACCTAACAAGAAGACAAGCTTCTATGCTTATGAATCCACTGCATTACAGTTTAAATTTACATGACTTCATTTGAACGACTCACGCACTCAAAACATATAATATCTAACCAATATGCAGTAAAACGCATTTTACGTATATAGCCCCACATTAAGCTATTAAAATTGGACAAATCTCCCTAAAACTCGTTTGAGTTTAAATCAAGTCAAAGGCCTCACAAAAAACTTGACTATTTAAATAAAGTCAATGTAAACCACAAAGCTGAACAAGCATATTTTCCAAATGTTTACAACAAATGGCACCTATAACAAGAAACAAGTCTAAAATCGCATAGTTCATACTTCAAAATTTCCACCAAGCCAATGAAGGCGTTTATCAAAGAATTACCCCCTTATAATCAAAAGGGATAATATGTCACTATCAGAAGTTCATGAGTTGGGTAGGACCCCAAAACAATATTTGACAGGAAACAAGGTAAATAAACCCTTCAACTTGTTCAAGAAATCAAGGAAAGTTGTTATTAATCCAAGTAATCTTTTTGAGAGTCAAAACAATATTTTGCTCCAAATCATCCAAATGTCAAAGAAATTTCATTTAATGAAATAAATATCTATTAGTGTCTCAAAACACCCAATAAAAACATTACGAACAATTTTTAAAGTTTTCATAACTCCAAATATGCCCAGATGCACAAAATCAAAAAACTCATCAAATATGGAATAAACTTGTGTAAATGTGTTCAAGACCCAAAATATATATTTTTTGACATGTATATAGTTTTGTAAATCAAATGGAATTCACATTCCTAGATTTATGTTAAATATAGGTTCTTACCCCAAATATTGAGCTTCCTTTGATGAAGACTTAAGATGTTCAGGTTAGACTCACAAGTCGAAGATATAAGCTCCCAAAAACTCCTTTCATACTCCCAATCTTGCCCAAAGACATCACAAAGAAAGAATTTGATGAGGATGGAAATAACCCAAACTCTAACCTTTAAAGATGAGAGATGGAGGTTACCTTCAATATGCATATATGAAACCACCAAGAAATACTCTTCAAATACCCAAAATTGAGCCTGAAGCTTCCCAAGAACTCAAACTGAAGAGGAAATGGTGGAGGATAAGTGTTGGGATGGGAAAATGAGGAAAAGCCCAAAAAATCGAGCATTTTAGGGCTGACAAACCTTAATGTGGTTTTTCACGCAGCTAAAGTTGCACGAAAAGTCGCCTTGATTATTAGAAAGTCACACGGAAAGACACCTAAACAGAAAGTTGCACTGGTCTCTGTTCGTGCGATTTTTTCGCTTTTCATGTCCAATTCGCTCCTTGATGGTTCTAATATGATATATATATATAGGGTCAGGTTTAAGGGGGGAAATTGCAAAAAAAAAAAAAAAAACTGACGAACACCCTAGTAACTAGGGGTGCTCAAAAACCCAATGAACCCGACCAACCCAACCCGATTTTTTTTAAAAAAAACCCAACCCGAGTAACCCGATGTATGATCGATAAAAAAATTAGCCAACCCGACCTTATTGGGTTGGAATCGAGTCAGGCCCAAAAAAACCCGAACAACCCGACAACCCGATGAACCTGACCTTAACTTTAGCTTTGAATTGTAATCATGACATGATCAACCTCAACGTCAAGAAAGCGAAAGCATCAAGGTTGGAAACGTCTAAAACTATTGTTGTTGATTGATGTATTATCATTTGGTTTAAACATTTTTATTGTAATATCTAAATATTTGATGAACTTGCATATTATCTTGAATGGTCGGTCATATTTCAAAGGAAAGTTTTCTTTATTTTATGTGATTTTACATTGCTTAAACACAACTCGATCAACCCGAACGGGTTGGGTTGGACTTTTTGTTGGTCCCAAAAGGGTCTACAAGAATACTAAACAGGTTGTAGAAGGGGGGGGGG
>NC_037529.1:9361246-9383472 GCF_001531365.2 Cynara cardunculus var. scolymus | reverse complement strand
GGCGTTTTCTTGACGTTCTGTTGCCTCATATTATGTCTCACATCTGACACCTCCTGATACCGACCCATCATCCCATAGACATTAGACATCAACACATAGCYCCYRCAATGCTCAGGTTCAAGATCARTCACTTYTCTTGCAGCAATTTTAGCAAGATTTGCATCRCCRTGGAGATGRCATGCYGCCAAGAAYGCCCGCCARACCACTGAGTTGGTYTTGATGGGCATTTCCGATAGCAAGCCATAGGCTTGCTCAAGRAGCCCAGCTCGGCCAWRCATGTCAATTACACAAGTATAATGTTCGACTGTTGGTACTATATTGTATCTTGACTGCATCTGGCTAAGAAATTCTTGCCCTTCTTTCACTAGACCTCCATGGTTGCAGGCCGATAGAACACCAACGAATGTCACCTCATCGGGCATCAAATTTGCATCACAAATACGTTCAGTGCCTCGTGGCCAAACCTATGCATTGCGTAACCCATGATCATGATGTTCCATGAAGCCGGATCTTTGATGGTCATGTGGTCGAAAACCAATTGAGCTTCTCGCATGCTTCCACATTTGTCGTACATGTCCATAACAGCATTGTTGATGTATGTATCATCATCATCTTTCCCTGATCCCTTTGTAATCATGTACCCATGAATCTCCTTGCCATGCCTCAATGCTGCTAAATGGGAACATGCTGGGAGAACAGTGGTGACAGTGACTATATCCGGACGAAAAAAAACTCCATCACGCAACATTCGTTGAAAAAGCTTTAAAGTTCCCTCATGATCCCCATATTGTTGATGAACACCAATGATCGAATTCCATGAATATATATCCTTAATCGGCATTAGTTCAAAGATATCCAAACCATCAAGAAAGGACTTGCATTTTCCATGCATGTCGATTAACGCATTACAAACTGCAATGCCTGAAAAGTACCCCAATTTTGTCACAAGTCCATGGACAGCCTTTCGTTGTGAAGGTCCCCTTTCAAGATAAGCACCGATAATATGCCGGTCATAGTGAATCTGCTTGGCACATTCCCTTATGCACGTAGCCTCTGTAAGCACTCCAAGGCGTTATGGAATTCCCCAATTTGTGCATAGCCGTTAATCATGGCATTCCATAAGACAACATCTCGGTCAGGCATTTCATCGAACACTTTCTGCGCATCCGCCATCAACCAAGATATTAGATACCCATGAACTATAGCACTACCAACAAACAAATCGTGATCTACACCACATTTAAGAACCAACCCATGAACAATCTTGAAACCCACAACATCCCCACAACTAGAAAATGCCTTAACCACACAAGGGAAGGTGAACTCGTCCATCATAACACCCGACATGCGCATTTTCTCATAGACCCGTAATGCGAGGTTTGGCATGTCATTAAAGATGAATCCAACAATGATTGCGTTGTAAACGAATACGTTGAGTTCACAGTTTGAGGAGGAGGAACTAAAAACCAAAAAGGCGTCGGAGATGGCGTTGCACTTGGAGTACATGTTGATGAGGCTGGTGATGGAGTTCAGGGAGGTAAGGAAGCCATTAATGAGCATGTAAGAATGAAGTTTCTTGCCTTGCTGTAAGTTGGTGTTACTTGCAGATGATTGAAGGGTTGTTATGCATGATTTTAGGTTTGGGAGAGTAGAGAAACTGCGAAAGAAATGAGATTTGCTGATTATGATGACCCTTTTGTACATTTAAAAATCGGGTTAAATACATGAAATAGCAACCTACTTTCATAAAATTTCTTATTATAGCATTCTACTTTTATTTTTCTTTATTACAACAATGTACTTTCAAATTATTTTTTATTAAGACATTGTACTTTAAAAAATCTACCCATAATAGCAATGGGTAACCTGTTACCTTTTAAACCGGTTAACCCTTTGATTTTTTTTGCTTGTGTGACTTTAATGAGGTGATGTGGATGCCACATCATTTTGATGACTTAACTAAAATTAAAATAAAAACTTATTTCAAATTATTATTAGTGATTTTCATATTTCATTACTATGATCTAAAAAAACATTTAATTATTTTTACTTTTTCTTATTAAGTTGCATTCAAATTAAATATTCTTAGAATAAAATATTTATTAAATAAATATGAAACATTATTTTCGAGATATATTTTGTTTGTAAAAAATGTAACTTTTCCTATTTTATGTTGTTCAAATAAATACATATCTTTTAAAGTTTTTTTTAAAATATTAACGAAATAAATTGTTATCTATAWTTTTTTAATATTGTTATATTAATAAATAATTCAAAAAAGTCTAATTAATTTAATATATTTATGCGTCAAGTAAAAAGTTTTTGAACAAATATAATATATTATTTAAAAGATAATATTTTTTGGTAAAAAAATGAATAATTCTTATTTTCATTTTTTCAAAAAACACATATTTTTTAAAAATGTTAGCGAGATAAGTTGTGTTGATCTACTAGTTTTATTGATATTGATATATTAATGAATAATTTAGAATTTTTTTTAATTCATTTAATACATTTATTAAATAACATATAAAATATCTAAATATTAAAATTAAAAATATAGTGTTTAATAAGAACTAGTAGATGCTATAAGAAAATAATTTTGAAAGTACAATGATATAGCAAGAAAATCACATCATTATAGTACATGTGGACAGCCTACGTGGATAATGAGGTGGCATGAAAACCTAGTATAATGGGTAAATTTAAATCAAAAGGTTACCCAATGCTATAATGGGTAAATTTTTCAAAGTACATTGTCCTAATAAAAAATAGTTTGAAAGTACATTGCTGTAATAAGAAAAACTGAAAGTACAATGCTATAATAAAGAAATTTATGAAAGTAGATTGCTATTTTGTGCATTTTGTCATTTAAAAATCTGTAGACAACTTTGTTCTCTGTGACTGAGCTCAATCACATCCTCCATACAAGTATCGGTGTTGAGAAATTGTGATTAGGAGAAAAGTAGAACTCCGCATTTGAGAAAGCAAACTCTGCACATTACCAAACTCGACGATTAGAAGCATGCATAAGAAACTTGTAAATCTGCAGAGGAAAAAGAAAGCTCTCAGTCATACCAAAAATGGTGGTGGTGGCATCATGTTAAAAACACTTGTACATTCTGCTTTCCCACTTGTAATTGAGAGATTCTCAGATTTTATGCATAAAATAGTTGTACGTTATGCATTATGAGTTGCACCTAAGAGTTTTTTCCTAAATTCATATTAATGTAGTACTAGTAGTGTTTAAAAAAGAAGAAATTTTAAGAATTGATGCATAAATGAGTTGTACATTATGGATAAAATGTTTTCTTTAAGAGTTTATGTAGTATATATTTATATACTATATTATAAAATATTTGACAAAAAAAAAACTCTTAAAAATCATCTTTTATACATGAAGTACTGCTTATTGATACATATTACTTATTTAAGACTACAATTAAATTGTGCGTAATTACAACTTATTAAGCTCTACGTTTGAATTCGTGTGATTAACTGCTAAATGTAACAGGATACACTGTTTACTTTTAATTATAAAATATAATTATGATAACTATTGAATTCTAACGGAATACTTATTTTTTATCTTTATAAAAAATTATATTATTAAATCAAAAAATAAATTAATTCGTTAGTAAATCTAAATTAAATTATAATACAAAATTGAATTAAAGAAATTACACAAGAAAATGAGAACTTTTATAGATTTTTTAATTTTTTTTATGATATATTCAAATTAATATTTTGTCAAAAAAACATTATTGTTTGTCCAAAACCATATGAAATCGTATTATAACATCAACAGAAACCAAACAAATAAAATAAAACATTAAAATCAAGATATGTCTCGTTGTATCACACAAGTACCATTCTAGTATATACATATATATAGAGGGTTGCATTCTGATAAGTAGAAAAATTATGGTGAGAAACGTGAAAATAGATCTTCACCATTAGATCAATCATAATCAAATACCAACATTAATGAGGTGTTCAGAGATGTATCAAATCAATTCTCTTCTAAACATACAATTCATAGGTGAACATAAGATCAAAAATAATCAATGATTTAAATCTTTTTCTATATTTTTCACCATAACTTCATTTCTCTCACGATTACTTACCCATATTTAATATAAAAAAAAACATCCATTGTAACTCTAGTTATCACCACCAACCTCAACTACTCTCTATCTTCCACAACTACAATACAACTCCGAACAATAGTAACATGATTCATGTTTATTTAAATTATATTAATATATGGTAATTTATATCATCATTAAATCTTTTATAAATAAACAAATGGAACTTTAAAATCGTTAAAATTCAGGACGCGGCACAGATACAAGCGACTAGTCATGTGTGAAAAACAGAACGAAAGGAGAAAAGAAAAACTTACAGGGGAAGTATAGTGGTGTATATAAAGTTGGAAATTCGAATAATGGAGACGCAGAAACACAGAAAACCCTTTTGGATGAAAGATGTCAGGGGAGACGAAATTCAGTGTCATGTGCAGTCTCTTCAACTGGATTCAGAAATCCAAATCTTCTACGAAGAAGAGATCTAAGTTTCGGAAATTCCTCGATACGTATTGTAAACCCACAGATTACTTCGCCGCTGTCAGATTAATCCTTCCCAACCTCGACAGAGAGCGAGGATCTTACGGCTTGAAGGAGTCGGTGCTAGCCACTTGTATCATCGACGCCCTTGGCATGTCCAGAGAATCTCCTGATGCTCTTCGTCTCATCAATTGGCGTAAAGGGGGAGCCAAAACTGGTGTTAATGCCGGCAACTTCTCACTAGTCGCTTCCGAGGTTACCAAAATTATATCTTTTCCTTTTTTTAAATTCAAATTGATTTTTGGAATTTCCACCAGCATTATTCTACTTATAGTATTGTTTAACGTGGAGGTTCACCCAAGGCCATTCATGATCACCTGCCGGTAAGCTGGTCCTGAAACCCACGGTTATCCATTATCTCCAGCTATTTCTAATAAATTTAGACCAAGATTTAGTTCAGACCAAGGATAAGAGAGCTAGTTTGTACCTTGAGTCAAGAGAGGGTGAATATTGAAAGTATTCAGAAGACCGGATATAAAGAAACTGGAACTGAGGGTTTTAAGCTATGGTATCTATGAATATACATGACTAGGAATCAATCAAGTACGAACAATGATAAATAAGAGCTTGAAAATGTTGTACATATGACTGAAAGACGAAGGTAAAGATGCAATCTTAATAGTGAAACTAGTGTTTGAGAAGGTGGATATTGATACCATTTGTGCAGTAAACTGAAATAAATGAACTCAAGGAGCACCTTTGAGGGTGAGTTACGTCTGACATGCTTCAATGTGTATCGAACGACAATCTTAGGAGGTCCAAAAGGAAGTCGCTCCGAGACTTGGTGAGCTAGGAGTTTTATATAGAAAAGACCTTAACGATCATGTAGGTAGAGGGTATGTAAATTTTCAAGGAGGCTATGGCCATTTGGGCATGATAATAGGAATTGAGAAGGAGAAGGAATTTTATTTTTGGTTAAGTTCTTTTTCTGGGAAATATGGATCTTATGTCGTAACCTTTAGTTAGTGGTCAAAGTTTCAGTGTGATGTCCATTCTAGGAAATATAGTGAAGTCATACTTGGAATGTCTGCAGTCACACATGGTTTTTAGTGAGAGACTTTTTCATCAGGCACGATGTTAGACAAAGTAAGAATGTCAAACACCTTGTAATTAGATGGTGGAACCTAAAAGGCGATAGGATGCCTATGGGGAAGCTAATATGTTTGCCAAAAGAGATGGGAATGCACATTCAGAGAGAAGAATAAGAGATGGTTGGAAAAGTAGCCACCAAATTGAATTTATCTAAAAATTAAAAATGGAAAAAATGGTGTTAAAACAGTACGAATCCATTATCAAGTGTGCAGCATATTAGGTTGAAGTCAAAAGTCAATGTGTACTCTTGTTTGTAACATGAGTATTCGGTTATATTTCCTAACTAAGTGAGTTTTCCTGTGGGAAGGATTTTGACTTTGATTTCTGCAAGCTTCTAGGATATCATTGTAGAATATTTTCTTCCTGGGACAATTTAGAAATACTTTGTGGTGATTGTATTCATATTAAAGATGGATATCCTTGTATAAAACAAACATTTTAGACCCCACTGACGGTATTACATTTTCGTTCCTTTCGTCATTTTAGCTCTCTGCATCAGATCTTTGTTGGCCATTGATGATGCTATCCTTCTTTTGAGAATTGGCTAGTAAACTAGGTACTGAGCATATATAATTTTCTCATGGATATGGAGGCATGGAGCTGTATGCCCACCAATGAAACTTAGATGGGTGTGATTATGTGTTAATTTTTACTGAAAACCTGGCCAATTCATTTATATCATAGCTTATGATGAGTCTTGAAATCTAAGGTAAAGCCATTTGTGTAGTCTTAGTCAATGGAGAAGTGTCATAACTATCCTTTCTTTTTGCTGGGTAGAATCATCTTCGTTGCATTCTTATTCTTGGTTAGACTATAACTTTATGAATATCAGTTAACTACTATGTGAAACAGCTTGGTGAGTGCCTATCTTATTGCAAAGATCCTTACACTAATTTTTACCTGTGGGTCTGAGCAGGTTCTACAGAGGAGACAGGGCATGATTTCTGGTGGACTAACTATTAAGGAGTTAAATGACTTGCTTGATTGCTTAGCATCGAGTGAAAATAGGTATGCTGGTGTTGTCTGTTCACCATAAAACGGCATCTATAAATCTAATTAACAAGGATGTACCTGTTCATTACTTCTTTAATCTTGTATAACTTGCAATGTTGAATCTACTTGTCCCTTGCATCTTCTTGTTTGGGAGCAGCCCCTGTATACTCTGTCTGTACAAAAGACTCTGTATAACACGATGTAAATCACTGTTGATAAGATATTTTGATGGTTACTCCTGATATGAGTCTTGTTACCTTCGAGGAAAAATAAAGAAATTATAGATATTCTGAAGTAACTTACATATGTAAAGTAGTGCCATGGCACTAGGCCGTGCACTCTTTTTGCAACTAGAAAAGAAACAGATTCCAAATGTTAAATTAAGTGATAAACATTATTTACAATTCTGGTATCAATAGTTATATTTTATAGACTTTAATACAGTATGACTTTGGACTACTAATTTTGGAGGGAGAAACTAAGGGTGCAATCTGTAGAAAAGTTAGCGTGTATTTAAGGAGTTACTATCTGACCTTTATTTTACCTTTTTTAAATTTAACTGAAAACCATCATAACTTGTTGAAACATTGTAAAAGGTGAGCTCAAGGTGCAACTCCTCTCTATCTCTGCACCTTGTACCATGCCATGTTGCATAAGGCACACACTATTTTGTGAAGATAGCCACATGTGGGCCTAAGATGCAACTGTTCACTAGTATCATGCCATGATCTCAAGTAATAAAGAAATATCTTATCTTCGTAAGGAGCGATGCTTATTGTTATCTTACAGTTAAGTTAGATATTGCTTGTGCTTCTTGATATTAGGTGGTGCTTATGGTTGGTCTATATATAAATTTTGTAGAAGCTTCATCAGCTTTCACAATGAACTCACCCACTTATTTAATCATTTGTTACTCGAGTGTTTTTGTGTTGTATTAGTATTACATCTCTGATTGGGACTCGGTGCTATATCGCTTTACTACAGAATAATCAGGGATTATTTCTCTATCGTGATGTAGTATTATATTTTTTTGTATCTGAGGTGTTCATCTAAAATTTCGGGCTTAAATATTTTACACTAGCTGTCCTTGACCCTGTATGCATATTGGGAAATCCCTATTATAAGTATTGGGTTATCACGACATAATTGTTGATTCATGGTTCTCATGATGGGATGGTAGTTTACTTGGTTGATGGAAAAATTTTATGCTATGGTTTTCATGCTTATGTCTATCATCTTTATGGCCAACTGTTGTGGTCGATCTCGCCTTTTTTCTCTTTTTTCATCTCTATTTTCTTTGTTGTTTTTGCTTCGCTTTAATTATCCGTTATGACAGAACAGAGAAGATTTCTGTTCTTTCTGATCTGATCAAGAAAACAAATGCACAAGAAATGAAGTGGATCATCATGATTATCCTTAAAGGTTTGGTAGTTATTTATTGTTAGCAACTGGTTATGGTCCTTTTATAGAGCTTGATTTTGTTTCTGTTTTAACATCTTTAAGATCTCAAGTTGGGAATCAGTGAAAAAAGCATCTTCCATGAATTTCACCCCGATGCTGAAGACTTGTTTAATGTCACTTGTGACCTAAAACTGGTTTGTGAGAGGTTGAGGGATCGACATCAACGGCACAAGCGCCAGGTAGACCTTGATTTAAACTTTCTCATTTTTCAGCATGTGATATTTATGGAATTTTCTAATTGAGCTCCAAGCTTCATGATATGAAACAATTTCCTCCTTCTCAAACTCATCTTTACACCTTTTTGATAATTACATACATATATATACTTATAAATATGTGTGTTTGTACAAATACATGTATATATGTGTGTGTTTGTACAAATATATGTTCATATTTGTATGTGTGTGTGTGTTTTTGTATATGTATGCATACATATTTATGTGCATGTGAACATTTGATTTGGTTCAACTTTTGATGGCAGTCGTTTGAAGTATATAATGCATTTCATTATTTATATGATTTGGCATTATTCCAATCACTAATATGATGTTTAATTCTTGCAGTCTTTTTCAGTAATGAGATGATATTTTAGGATTAATATCCACATCTAATTGGAAATTTATATTAATAAATCAAACAGTCATCATCCAGTTTGATTTTGCAATCTTTTGAAAAGATACAAAAAATGAATTAGAGAATTCAAAAAATAATCATGTATGAGTTTATTTTGTTCATCACCAATTAACCTATTACAATGAAGTTTAAGTAAATGTATTATCAAATTCAGTCGCAATTTCATCTGGATTCAACGTAAAAACCCAATATATTCAAAACTTAGTATGATGCTCTTAAATATTTTCAAGAGTTAAATATGAAGCTATGAAGGTTTATATATCACAGAAGTATCAAATTAATTTAGTTTCTACATTACTGATGAAATTAAAAAAATTCAGTTATCATCTTAAAGTAGTTGTTTAAATGTGCTATACAAATAAAATCTATTACAATGAAACTTAACTAAATGTACGATGAAACTTAATTGAAAATTGATCTGGATAGAATGTAATCAAAACCCAACATGTTCGAAACTTTGTATGATGTTCTTAAATATTTTCAGGAGTTAAATATGAATCCATGATGATTAATATATGACAGAAGTATCAAATTGAATTAGTTTCTTCATCATTAATGAAATTGAAAAAAAAATATAATTATCATTGTAAAACTGTCGCATAAATGTTTTGTACAAACATAATCATGCTAGATTTTAGAATGTGTAGCTCTTTAAAAGATTTTGATGCAAGTTGATTCAATATATTACACATTTCAAATAAGATAAAATGTGAATGAATCATAGTTGATGTAAAAGATGCCTTTGTCTTCATATAAATGAAAAATATATTTGTTTGTATATCACTACTTTTAGAAGAGTTTTTTGGTTTTGCTAAATTACCATGTTTATGATGAAAAATTTCTATATGACTTACAAACTAATAAAAAACATGTCGCCTTTCAAATTATTAGAAGACAATTGCTAATGTATTTAAATCAAAAGCTATTTTTTGCGTTGATTCTTCTTTAACATCACTTAATAAGTTTTCATAAAGCAACATACCTGAGAGTGTTGTCGTACCAAATCCTCTAACATGTGCCAATATATTGGTCCTGTACTTTCTTAGATACAGAATTAATTATCCTTACGGCACAATTTATCATCACCACTGTAGCATCATTCCTTCTCTTTATCATATCTTAGGCAGGGAAGGGTGAGATTTTCCTTGCATGATGGTAAATATATCTGATTATGTTTTAGAATTTAGCACTAGATGTCCATTGTAGAGGTCGAACTTTTGAAGCTGTGACTTTTTGCAAAGGTATATCATAATTTAGTTGCTTGTGTGGTGTTACATTGCATGCTTTTCTCTTTTCAGGATATAGAGGTTGGAAAAGCTGTACGCCCTCAATTGGCTTTGAGGGTTGCTAATGCAGCTAGTGCATGGAAAAAGGTATACACTGTTGGTGAGGGGACATGTAATTAGTTAACCTAATCTGCTTCTTTATATGTGAAGATTTTTCCTAGAACAAAATTGCCATGGCCCCCTTGCTCACATCTTTTACTTCTCTCTTTCTACAGCTTCATGGAAAGGAAGTTGTCATTGAGTGCAAATTTGATGGTGACCGTATCCAAATCCATAAGAACGGAGAAGATATACACTTCTTTTCGAGGTAAGCACATCCTTGAAACTGAATGTTTATCCGTTTTTAATTTTCATTATTGATTTCTGGGACTTTTTGTTGTCTATGCTACACTTTTTAACAAACTATTACCATAAGCCTAAGCACAAGCTATGACTAACATACCCTTCATGCTCTTGCTTCTTAAATGTGGAGACATCTTATTAAATTCTGGTAGATACATAGAAAATAGGACAAGCTGCAATGCTTAAAGGTTTATTGAAATAAAATGAATTAAACTTTAACAACAGACCTTGAAGTTCCCATGTCATGCTAAACAACTATCTCATCTATAAGCTAAAGCTATTCAAGCAGGTTCTGTTCCTTTATGTGTTTGCTGTTTTTATAAAAAAGGACACATGTTAGTTGAATGAAGCTTAAAACTTTCTTCGTGTTGCAGGAATTTTCTTGATCATCCAGAATATATACATGGGATGTCAAATATTATCATCCAAAATGTTCTTGTTGACAGGTAAAAAGTAGCCATTATGTTGTAAGATATTATATCAGACAATGTTTTTTCTTTCTGATTTTGTTTCACTAGCTCATACATTGGACTTGTATTCTGCTGTACTGCTCCTTCCTGAGATTGCAAATGTGTAATCATATGTGGTTTTGTTTCTAGTTCTTTTTCCCTGACTCTGGCTGGTTCGTGTTTTAGGTGTATACTTGATGGGGAAATGTTAGTTTGGGACACATCAAATGAGCGTTTTGCTGAATTTGGTTCAAATCAAGAAATAGGTTTGAATACTCGTCCCTATTTTCTCTCTTTGTCTAATGTTGCATATTATATTCATATTCTGACTTTTATTTTCAGCCAAGGCTGCAAAAGAGGGACTTGCTAGTGAGCGACAGGTTACCTTTTGTGGCATTTGGGTTTAGTTGATGTTTCATGAAGGAAAAACATTGACTGTCTTTTATTTCTCTGATGCAGTTATGCTGTATCCTTCTCTTGCACCTAAATTCTATATAAGCTGTAGCCCTCTAGTAGCTGTAGCCCTCTAGTAGCTGCAGCAACATATTTGTTTCTTTGACTATGTTAAACCCTGACTTTGGGTTCTGCTAGACGTGGCATTTGATATTCTCTATGATGGAGACACCAGTGTTATCCATCAAAGCCTAAAGGAACGTCATGAGCTGCTAAAGAAGGTTGTGAAGCCAGTCAAGGGTCGTCTGGAGATCTTGGTTCCTGATGGCGGTCTTAATGTTCATAGGACTGTTGGTAAATATTTCTTAATGACACTTCCTTTTGCTGACAATTGTCATTGGCTTTCAACTAATCCCATTTGAATGCAAATTGAAAATGAATCTGCTTTACCTCTTCCTTTTAGTGTTGATCTTGGTTGGCATTCCTTCATTTTCTTTTCTTTTGGGGGTCTTGTTTGTGGTTAGGGGTTCAATAAATTCCATTCCAATTAATTTTAACTTTTTAGGGGTCATGTGCCCTAAGGTTTTTATAATTTGTAGAGATTGATTTTAGTAATTATCAAGTGATGAACAATTTTTAGTCCCTGAACTTATGTTGAAGCAATAATTTTAGAATTATTAGCATTTGGTTGATTTTATATGGACCTATTTACATTATGTGTTTAAGCAGACAATTTCATATCGAGGCTTCTTGGCCAAATTCTGTTTCGTCTATGATAAGAGAACTCTTTGGATGCTCATCTTAGATGCTGAGCAGCTGAGGCTTTATAAGTATAAAATGACAGTAATTATGTGTTGTCCATGTCTTTCTTATAAGGCAGTATTGTGCTGTTAGAGATGCAATTGTAGTTATTTCCATTTTGACATGAAATGATAAGCATGGACTGCTCTATGAATCTGTGGACTTGTTTTCATAATAAACAATAGAATCATCTTAGATATCCATGTTGTATTCAACATTAGTCTTTTTTATAGCTCAGCATCCCAGAAAACTTTCTAGTTACACACTTGCTTCCTCTCTGTGTTTGTTATAATGGAATCATTGCAGTAATGGAATGAGTAATTCCAAAGGAATTAAGATATGTAGTTTGATTAGACATTTGGGAGTGACTGATGACTACCGTCTTCCAGTTTTGTAGACTTCCCCTTTTGATTATTATGGTGTCTGCCATAAGTTTCCTAAAATGATCAACTTTATATTGAGAACCACTGTGATATGTTGCAAAACGTTCGTTATGACATGGAACATGATGTCCTTGTCGAGGTTCTTAGAAGCTGCTTTATGTTATAGTTTTTTTAACTTTCTTACTTCCTTGTTTGTCTCCCTCTTTCCAAGGTTAGATTACTGTATTTGTAAGCTAGGAAGTAGTAGTGCTTCTACCCTTATGTGGTTCCCATAGCTGGTGCTTCGGAGGTGTGTGCACCCCAAGAACCTTTGACCATACCGATGAACTATTGACCACAAAATTCATAGAGATATGAGAATGAGGACTCGCAGGGGGCAACTTTCGTTTTTTTAATACCAAAAAATAGTCGAAATTCACAATTTGCAAATATTAAACAAAAGCTAATGTTGAAAATAGACTCAAGTTTATTTAATGAATGTGAGAGAAATACAACGCAACATAACAAGTTATCTTTTTGTAGTTTGGGCTAATATAGACAGAAAGTAAAATTAAAAGCATCAAGGACATATGACATAGGGTTTAGTGTGAATCTGTCTCATCTATTTAATGCATAAATCATGAAACTGCAGGTTGTTTAATTTCTTTTGTAGACTTGTATATACGTCTACACACATATATAATTACATCCCCTACCATCAGCTTTCTAGAATTCTGATTCTTGGTATTCACATATCATACACCCCTATATTATCCATGTACTTGTATAGCTGTATCCTTGAAAGATTCTTTATATGGCTGCTTTTAGCTATTAACACTTGCACTTATAGGCTTTCGTGGTTGATGTTCTAAAGTAAATTGAGAGAAATGCACCAAAGAGGGAGTCATTAAACCTTCAGAAGGTACTAACAAAAAATTTCTAGCAACCTTGAGGTTGCACCTCCTCTCTGGGCATCTGGTTTATTCATTTCCTTGATGCTCTGGATGTTAGCATCTGATCATTCCCTTCGGGTATTTGTGTTCTTTTTCCTGACTTCCCTTTTATGAAACTGTAAGGCACACATATATGAACTCACTAGAATTAAGGATAAGTTAAGAAGATTTAGCTTTTGTATTTTGCTAATGGGAACATGTACTGGTGAATAAAACCTGATTGCTTAAGCATATATCTTAGGCTATTGGCAATCTGTTATTTGATCTAACCTTTCATGTAAAGCATCTATTGCGTGTAGCGTTCCAAACTTGTGTTTCGTTCCATCATGTGGAAACATTTACTATTTTCAAAATAATATTGGCAATTCAGGGGAACCTTGTTGGTCACAAGTTGCTCATAATGTTGACGATGTTGAGACATTTTTTAAACGAACCATTGAGAACAGGTCAGTGTTTTATCAGTTAAAGTAGTTTTTGTTTTAGTACTTTATCTGCGAAGCTATTTGCACTATGAAAGAGTTACACTTATGGAGTTTTGGACTCATTGAGTATCTGAAGTTAGATACTTAACAAGTCCAAATCTTCATATGAGATTGGATAAAGATAAATCTTTCATTGTACAAAACATCTTGACAAATAAAAGGTGATTCTTGTTATGGACTTAGAACTGACAAATGATGATTCTTTTATGTGCTTTTTATGCACAAATGTGGCGGCCTTAATTGTATTTTTGTTGCACTAGTCTTGCTGCCTTGTTATCTCTTGATGGCTCGACTTTCTAAGCTACGAAGCAAAGGATATTTCAGCATCGTGCAATGCTACTTCATTTAATATGCATTATATATATCACAAGAGAATCATCTTTTACCACTAAAGAAGTTTTTTCTTCCAGCAATACCATTTAATATGCATAATATAGTCAATGATATATTTGTAAATATAGAGATGAAGGAATTGTTTTGAAAGACCTTGGCTCCAAGTGGGAACCTAGTGATCGGAGTGGCAAGTGGTTGAAGTTAAAACCTGAATATGTTAGAGCTGGAGCTGATTTGGATGTTCTCATAATAGGTTGGTAGTGTTTCTTTGTTTCCCTGAAGATGTTAAATGGTCCTAGTTTGTGCTTAGATTCAAGTATTTGTTTTCAGGAGGATATTACGGCTCTGGTCGTCGTGGTGGACAGGTGAGGATTGATCTTCTCAGTTATTGTATTCTTGAAATGGAATAATGAAATACAAGTTACTTTAATTGAAGGTTGCTCAATTTTTGGTGGGCCTGGCAGAGCGCCCTGCCTCAAACACCTATCCTAGGCGGTACGTTGCTCTTATAAATTAAATTTTGCCTCGTTTCTAAATAATGGATATACCTCAAGTCTGTATGCATATGATCCACTGCTCTAGTTACTTGCCTAGCAAATACTTTTATCCTTCTTCATTGGAGTTTTTGTAACTTGGAGAGTAGTTTCTGTATAATATAGATCCGGACAAAAGAATAAAAATGTATTATTCTTGTTTGTCCTTGACAATTTCTAAATAGGTAGTATATTAATGTCCAATGCTGTCAAAGCATAACCAGATCTAGCCATGCTTTCAAGCTCCCATGCCTCAATCTTTTTGGAATCATCATTTCATGTAAATGCCAAGGTTCTCGCTTGTATTATCTTGAGAGAAATCTCTACCTCTTTATTCAGTATTGTTTATCCACTCCGTAAGTACTTGATTGACTAGTTTTCTTTTATCAAACCAAAAAGGAAGGTAAAAACCATATATTGATCATTGTAATTTTAATTTAACTAACAATAGGTCAACCAACTTTCAAATTTGACTATTGAGTTACTTAAGCCATTGTTGTTAATAACTGTCGAAAGCATGTTTGCGAGACAACATGCCATGTGGTTAACATACGCTAGTTTATTAGCTTATCTTTAGAATTTCATTACAGTAGCACTTGGTACTTGGTAGTCATCATGTGTAGTTACTATAATGGTTCATCGCTTGGTTGATACTTTACATCTATGTGGTGTTTGTATGTAGAATGATGACTTGTTTTAACTGCTTTTAGCATCAGGTATTTTGCATTTAATGCTTAAAGTTGTATGTTTGATCATATGTTGAACTGTTCAATGTGCTCTATAAGTAAACTAGTACACGTGTAAATTGCAGCTTCTGAATTGATTGTTGCAGTACAGACGCCATGCTGCTGTATATATGTTGGCTATTTGCTACCATCATGACTCATAGTGGCCCCATGACAACTATGCATGGGAATGTTTTCCCAAAATGATTTCCCGGTTTCAATTTACTTTGGAACATAAATGATTTCTAGTATTGTACCTGGTTTTGTCAACAATACGTTTTCTACCAGTATAATTAATTGAAATTCTCAATCAAATACGATTTATTTGCAGGTTCATTTCCTTCTGCAGAGTGGGTACTGGACTCTCTGATGAGGAGCTCGATGCTGTTGTAAATAAATTAAAGCCTTATTTTAGGTAATGGATGGTAATTTTTGTGGGGATGCTTTTTCTTTGATAACATCGATTACCGTAGTTAAGGTGCAATGCACAAAGCACAAGTCCCAGTACCCTACTTATTCTTTTTATATATTTTCTTGTCGTTACTTGCCCTGGATTTTCATATGATATGCGAGTTTCTAATAATAAGAATCACTGCAGGAAATACGAATACCCGAAGAAGGGTCCCCCTAGCTATTTCAAGGTCACAAATAACTCAAAAGAGAGACCAGATGTCTGGATTGATAGTCCTGAGAAGTTAGCATTCTTTTCCCTGTAAAAAGATGAAGAATTTTTCCTGTCAATATGAATACTTCTCACCATTTTCCATCTTTTTCTGTCAAGCACAGATCAATCATACTTTCTATCACCAGCGACATCCGTACAATTCGCTCTGAGGTGTAGCTGTAGAATCTTGCAACGTTCTTTTTGTGCAGCTTGACCAATTTGTAAGATGGTGACGATGAATTCTTTTTGACCTTTTAGGTTTTTGCTGCTCCGTACAGCTTGAGGTTTCCTCGAATAGACAAAGTAAGGGATGATAAACCTTGGCATGAATGCCTTGATGTGGAATGTAAGTGGGTAAATCCCTTCAAGCTTCTTTTGTTGTGGATTTTTCTTTTTTCCTTTGCCACATACAGTAGTGATGTATGTTTTATGGTTACAACTTTCTATGGTTGGTGTTCTAAGTATTGAAGTTGACTCTTACAGCTTTTGTAGAACTGGTGCATTCTAGCAATCATACGACGCAATGGGGGGGAAATTATGAAAAGCAACAGGAAAATAAACCAAAACGATCAAAATCATCAAGGACTGCAGATAAGAAGAGTAGTTCTGTCGTTCCTTCTCACCTCCTTCAGACTGATGTTTCTCAGATTAAGGGAGAGACCTTGATATTTTCGAATATGATGTTTTGTATCCTTCTACCATATTCATTACACGTCCCTCATTGCTCTTTTTTTCTAAGAATATTTTGAAATGCTAGCCTCACTTTGACTGTATGCTTTTACTTGTTCATCAGTTCATGAATTTAACTGAGTTATTGGATGATAGAAATCAGGATCTTTGTAGGATGTTCGTATGATAATCACCCAAATTGTAGTTCTTTTCCATCTTTTTGGTAGATCTTTCTAGGATGTTCATATGATGATCACCCACATTGTAGTTTTTTCCTCCTTTTTTGGTGGTTTTCTCGTGAAGTGCCCTTTGAAGGTAAATCTTGTTTTTGTTGGGATGACAGTGTTATGGCTGCCGGCTCATTTCTAATTTTGGGAGAAAAAAACTTCCTTTGTTGCATATTTTTTCAACCTTCGAGAAGGCTTACAATGAGTTAATGGCCCCATTATATCTATGTTTATCTGCTCTCTTTTTCTTTCCGATGCAATTCCCTACATGTCAACTTTGAATATCATGTTTAATCTTTCCTGAACTTGTAGACTTTGTTAATGTACCTCCGACACATTCTTTGGATTCATTTCATAAAATGGTGGCAGAAAATGGTGGTACCTTTTCAATGAATTTGAATAACTCGGTTACTCACTGTATTGCTGCAGAGAGTAGAGGTTTCCCTTTTCATTTTATATGACTTCTCTCTCTCGCCCCCTCCTTTCTTTGCTTGAAAGATTCATGTGGACTTCTTCTGGCAGGGATCAAGTTTCAAGGTGCAAAGAACCATGGTGATGTTATCCACTACTCGTGGCTGCTTGATTGTTGTTCACAGAAGAAACTTGTTCCCTTACAACCCAAGTAATTACAGCCTTACCTGTTACTACCTTTTTGTGTTTTCAGTTTTTCTGGAAGTGTGATATTATTTTGCGGTACGACAGGTATTTCCTTGTCCTTTCTGAGTCTTCCAAGAAGAAATTACAGGAAGAGATTGATGAATTTTCGGACGCTTACTACTTGGATATTGACATTAAAGATATGGAACAGGTAACCAAAGTAGGATCATGGTTGTATAGACAGGAAATTCTCACGCACATTACTCGTGTGTGGTGAGGATTGAACCCTTGATCTCTCGGGAGGCTGGGCTTTACTGGTAACCCAGATACCGTTGGGCCAGTAGGATCTTGGGTTGGTTACAATTTTTGAATGTTAGTATGTTACAAAATCAATAGACCAAACCCCCATGAATGCATTTGAAAGAAGGAAAAGGTAAGTGGTATGATTTCATGGGCCATGGTTGCCATCAGCTCTTTTGTAGATTCTCATATTGGGATGTCCTGGGAAATGTTGCCTGCTTTGTTTTATAAATTTGTTCTCTTGATCTGCCATGTGTCCAGCTTTTGAATAACATCAATAGATCCGAGGATTCTAAAACCATAGACTATTATACGAAGAAATACTGTCCTTTGGAAAAATGGTCGCGCTTCAATGGGTGCTGCATGTACTTCTATAAGCCAGCAAACTGCCTGTAAGATCCTGTTAAAGTTTTTCTACTTCCTTTTTCATTTTTTAATTAGCGAAATTCTAACATAGATGGTCAACCACGGGTTTTACCTGAAGGGGTTTGGATTGGGAAGCTTTACTTGAACTTACAACGAGGAGGATAAAGCTCGAAGTTTGCTTTGGTGGTGGCAAAGTTAGCAGTTCTATCTCTAACGCTACTCATTTGGTGGTCATGTCTTTGCCAGGATTCAATGTGGACTTTGATACTATCGTAAAAAGGTAATCTACAGTTACCTAAAATACCCTGCTGTATGTTGCTTTGAGATACTCAATTTGGTGCCTGCTCCAGCCAATTGATAATTTAGGAAAGCTTGAGCGTCTTTGGCCTAAGTTACTTTTCGTTTGAAAAGGGTAAAAACCTAAAAATAACAAGCAATTGGATGCATAGTAAGCATGCTATGAAAGCGTAAATATCTTAAAGACGTTTTATTGGAAGTGTTTGTTCTAAAGATATCTAGTTGTATGTATGGAATTGGCTTCTAATCTTAATATTAACCGTACAGTTTCTCAGCATCGGAGAGGCGTCTGTTAAGGAACAAAAATTTACATATTGTTGACTGTCAATGGTTAGAAGACTGTTCCGAAAAGGACCTGATGCTGCAAGAGGAAGAATACAGTATGAGACCATCTGGTTTTATTTTTACAGAATCAACTTCATCCGAGTAAGTGTAAACATGCCTTCTTTGCGTTTATTTTCAAACAGATAAATTCGTAGCCTATTTAGTTTATCAATAAACATCATAAACTGTAGTGAACATAAACTCGAGCCAGAAACCTTCTCAAGCTTGAAAAAAGAAGATAAAGATGAGAAGAAAAACACAGTTAATATAGAAGTACCGACTTCAGATAAATATGGCAGAAATAGAGGGGGGAAGATGAGAGGGAGACCAATTAACACGAAAACAAGTACTAGAGGAAGGATAGGTTTGAACCAGCGTCAAAGAACCAGGGCAAGATCTGGCAACAAGGCTGTGAAAATACATGAACACGTATCCGCCGATGATGATGATGATGATGAGGTTCCTGTAGATGAAAGCCATGTGAAGGATGATGAAAAGAGTTGGCATGAAATGCAAGATGTCATTGCAGAAGACACGGAAGTCGTAGAAAAAGCCATTAATGTATCTCCTAATGCAAAAGTTACCACAGAATATAGTGGCAAAATGGCCGATGCTGCTGCTAATAAAGAAAGCGATAAACTGGAAGTCATGGTTGACCCTGTTCAAGCCATGTTGCTAGATATGATCCCGAGCCTGGAGCCAAAGACCGAAAACAAAACCGTTGTGGATCCGCCTGTTGCCAAGAGAGGAAACCCAACTTTGGATTCTAATCCAGGGCCTTCAAAGAAGAAGAAAGTCAGTTACAAGGATTTGGCCATGGAGCTGCTCAAAGATTAGTGTTCTTATCTTACAAAATCTTTGTTTATGGTCAAAATGTACACATTGACTCTCTTTGAGGTTCTTGTTGGGACTTGGAAGTGTTCTAAGGACTTTGAATCGTTCTATGTACAAATTCTAATTGCACTGTGTTTTCAAGTCTTTCTGTAAAACTATCGGTTTAAAAGTCAAAGGAACAAGGACAGCTCCAACCAGTGGTGGATGCAGAAACAATTATTGTAGGGGTTATAATATAAGATAAAATAATAATTAACTTTAATTTCATTAAAAATGATAAAAAATTACCTCTTACAACTGTGTCCTACGACTTTTCATCTTTTGGAATTGGCTAATTATATCATTATTTGAAACTATGAGAAGTGTTTCTTTTTCTATAATACATGTCATTGTAGCATTAATGAAATCCATTCACCGAGTTTTTTTTGTGCAAATATGATTTCACAATCTTCATAGTAGAAAAACATCTTTCGACTGTTGCGGTGGCAACAGACAGAACCAAAGCTAGCTTCAATAACCAATATGCTAGAGGATAAGTTGTATGTTTTTTTTTGTCTCCACTAGCAATTTAGCGAGCTCGGCAATACCATTCAAATCGACAAATCTTTCATCTTGACGCACAATCAAATATTACATCTTAAGTTGTTTCTCAAGAACGATCATTTCTATACGACTAAAATCATGAGAATACAACTCACTCAACTTCAATAAATTTGATATATTGAACTGTGAAAATGAATCATATGGACTCAAAGCTAATATATTTTTAAGCAATTCAGTGCTTACCTCACTAAATCGATCCTCGAACTCTTGAATTTGCATGTCCACAACAGTGTTGAAAATATCAAACTTGTAATAATGACGATTAGTGATGTTCGTCCTTTGTCTTCCATTTTTTAAACGACGACTTCCATATCCAAAGATTTAATATCATTTGCTTCACAAAAAGAATACATTTTCTTCAAAAAGGGATCAAAACCAGGTTCTCTAAATTGTTGCAATAGTTGTTTAGTTCCTCTTGTCAATGAAACCGCTTTTAAAATATCTTGATCCTTTTATTTGAAAAGCCCATGACAACAAGTCTGTGACCTCTAAAATATGAAACATCAAGTGCAAATAAATCACGAAATCAAATGTCTTCAAATATGCTAAAATACCAGTTGCTTGAGTGTAACTAAAACCATTATCCCGTTCTCTTCAACATATTGGAGCACTTCAACAACATTCGGGAACAAAGCAATCAAACTCAAAATGGTTTTGTAATGCGAACCCCATCGTGTATCTCCGGCTCATATAAAAAAAGCTCTTGGTACATCCATGTTCTAGTTTCAATTTCACACTTACCAATTGCTTCTTGCACTCTATCTTTGTAACTTTGTCGAAGCATGTCTTTACGCTTGCAAGAAGCATTCACCACATTAATCACCATTCCTAACATATTAATTTTTTTTAACTCCGTCATGTTTATTTGCAACCGACACAACAACTAATTGAAGTTGGTGAGCAAAACAATGGATATAATATGCCGAACTATTGTCATTGAAGATCAAAGCCTTTAATATATTGAACTCACTGCGCATATTGCTTGCTCCGTCATAGTCTTTCCCTCTTATCTGTTTCAAACTCAATCCATGTTCAGCAAATAAAGTATCGGTGGAAGATTTAAGAATTGAAGAAGATGTCCCCGTCACATGAACAATGCCAAAAAAATCTCTTCTTAACAATACCACGTGCATCAACATATCGTAAAACCACCACCATTCATTCCTTACTTAGAAACGTCACTAGACTCATAAACTAGCAATGAGAACATATCATCACCAATTTTTTTACGAATGGATTTGAGTATTTGATTTGCAAAACTGTAACGCCCCAACCCACACATTGCATGTAATACATATTTCATACCAAAGAAATACATATTCATATACATTCGGGTCCACTAGTACAAGAAATCTACTATGACCAAACACAAGGTCCAAAAATTCAAAATACTATCTTGTACTAATCATCAGAGCTATGCATCAAAAGCAAATCTTCAACCAAAATGCACGAAAGAAAAGCACTAAATCTTTTCCTTTCCTTTTCCTTCCACACTTCCTGCAATACACATTTTTAAAACACAAAACGAGGGTTAGACTATAAARTCTAGTGAGATACCCTATTCATGTCATTGCATGGTGAAGGATCACCAAAACCTTTGCAAAATCAAGTATTCATATAAATAACAAATATATATGAATCCGTAATACCAAAATACCAARTCATTTCTCAAATTCAAGCTATCACTTAGCTTATTCAATTCTCATACCTTTTGAACCAATCAGGTTCCGTAAAATGCCACTTTTTAAACHTTTTTCYYAATAACGAGGTTTAACAAAGTTTCAGGCCAAAACAGTTCTTTYCTCCACAATAACATCCAATCTATGATTTCCAAATAAGAACCTTGATCCTAAATCCTTAAATCACAAAGAAATAAAGATTC
>NC_037529.1:9359152-9361146 GCF_001531365.2 Cynara cardunculus var. scolymus | reverse complement strand
GGTCCTTGTAATTTTGGATTTATGTTACTAACTATAACTAACTTTCTAAAATCTACATATAAACCCCTTAACTTTACACTTTGATTTTATTTTGAGTAAGTTACCTCTTTAGTCCCTATGGTTTGTTGAAAATATCTGTTTTTATTCTTGTGGTTTTTAAAATTACGATTTTCATCCTTATAAATTATAATTCATTTCCATTTTTATCTTTATGATTAAAACTTTATTTTTTTTTTTCGTTTCTATAGTTTAAAAGTCATTTTTATTTTAGTCTTTTATGCATAAAAGTAGTGTTCTAACTCAAGGACGAAAATAGAAATGAATTGTAAACTATATAAACTAAAACTGAAGTTTTGATACCACAAGAATGAAATCCAAAATTTGTAACAAACCACAGGGACCAAAAAAGGAATTTATTCATTTATTTTGGATATTTTTTTGAATACTTACATTTTCTGCCTTTTGCATCCAGACTACACATTGTTTTCCATCAGAAGAACGTGGCTCTAATTACTCTAAGTAAGGGGTTATTCATCAAATACTTATTCGGTAAGTGTTTATGGATAAAATTTAACATTATCATTTATTTATCGGGTAAGATTTTAGTCCACCAAAACAATATCGTATGCAACAATTTACCCGGATAG
Source organism: Cynara cardunculus var. scolymus (assembly GCF_001531365.2). Classification (NCBI taxonomy): domain Eukaryota; kingdom Viridiplantae; phylum Streptophyta; class Magnoliopsida; order Asterales; family Asteraceae; genus Cynara; species Cynara cardunculus. Next base: position 9,360,499 of record NC_037529.1, on the reverse strand, counting down.
TGCTTACCGTAGTAAGAGTCGTCGATCTCACTTACCGGGTAAGACTCTTGGTCCTTGTCTCACTCTTACCGAATAAGATTATTGGTCGTTATCATATTCATCCGATAAGGTAATATGACTTGATAAACGCTTACACGGGTAAACGTTTCGTAAATTGCCCCTAAGTCAGTTTTGTAAAGAATCAACATATCACAGTATTTGAGAATATGATAATATAACTAATACTTTTATTTCAAGAAAATGCACAAACACATCGTTTCATGTGTTTAATATTCATGTTTTATTATTTGAGGTTATGGTTGGTCTCCCGTTTGTTCATGTTTTGTTTGGTTTTTCCTTTAAAATTAATATAGTGTTTAATATTTTTTCTGACACTATACTGAATTTAAATTTATAAGACCAACAGTAATATGTTCATCCAAATAGCCCACATCGCATCCAAAAGCGCGGTTTAAAACCTTCATGGTCCACTTTGCAGTTTGCATTATTTTATCAAACTGCGCTATGCGGTGCGGTTTACGGTTTTGAGTTATCAAAGTATGGTAAAACCGCACTTCACCACATATTTTGTACATTTTTTAATTTTATATAACACACATTTATATGTGTGTGTGTATATATATATATATRTATRTATGTAGAATAACGTAATATTTTTGGACTTTTAGTTTGATCCAATGTGACAATTGACAACATTAATAAATTAGTTGGACGCGTCATAACTCATACAACCCAATTCAATTTCAAGTTTATTTCTTTTACTTCTTAGATAATTTTTAATTGTGCAATATGTATTTAGGAATTGGATGTATTGACATTCTTTATTTATTTGGACCACGGTCACTTTATCGTCAATTATACAATTTATTTTTAAACTTATAATTATTAGATTATAGACATAAGTACGATAGATACAAACCACATAAACCGTACTGCACCATGCAGTGCGATTTGATGCAGTTTGAAGTTTATGCAGTGTGGTTTGCAGTTTGGAAAAATGTTTAAATCCGCATATACAACATGGTTTGCGATTTGGCTTAAAACTGTATCAAACCACACTGAGAATACCTCATGACACACTGTGTCATGTACAGTAACATTCCAACAACCTAACAAGTTTTATTGTTCTTTTAGTCGATTAGTCACTAAAATTCAATGTTTTGCTTTTTTAGTCAAAACTCTAAATCGGCTAAAATGATTCATTAAGTTAATAAAATGCCAAATAAAAAAAGTTAGCATCAAAATATATACCTAAAAAACTTGATAAAAAAATAAAAAAATGTGTCGTTATATCAAATTATGGAGGTTTTAAAAACACGGTAACCATGTGTACCAAGTCCAAAGACC
>NC_037529.1:9349273-9359142 GCF_001531365.2 Cynara cardunculus var. scolymus | reverse complement strand
GAGTGACCAGTCATGCATCTAGAACAAATACTTAATATTTAATTTATTTTTTGAAAAGCTTTTGGAGTTATTGAGTTAAATTACCATTTTCTTTCATTTAAATTGGTTTTTTTAGGCATTTTTCTCCTAGATCAAAAGTACCAAAATGTCACAGGTTCAAATTCAAAAAGGAATAAAAATCTTCTTGTGACCACAGAGGTTCAAATGCGGTGACTCCGGACTATCTGCAAAGTAGGTGGTCACCCTGGGATTAGTCAGCTCGCATAGAGGGTTGAATATCGAAGTTAATAAAAAAATGTGGACTTAACGGGAAAAAGAATTCAAATTCAACACAAATATGCAATTGCGACGACCAGATATGCAATTGTAATGATCAGGTATGCAATTGCTACGGTAAATTAGTTGAATTTGACTTTTTTTTTTGTCTTTTAGATGTTGTGGACCTAGATATTACGGATGTAGTAACATTTGAGTTAAACCGAAGAAAGATGGTTAGAAAACCAAATTGAATGAAAGAAACGGTATTTCGTCAAAGTTTTTGGTGTGCAAGAGTTTACATGCAATTAATTAAAGTTGCTTGGTAGAGTTGGAAGACGAGTACAAGGTTGCCCGAGGAAGACGATGTTTTTGTCTGTTTTTTTTCCTTTTAATTTATTGAAAACGCGTTTCATTTGATTTGATATACGATGGTTAAAACCGGTAGTGGATCTAGGAATAATTCATATGGTGGGGACACGTTGGATGGACTTTGGGGGAGGAAGCATAAGGCCATATATGAGACCCGGGGAAACCACGTAAGATGATGGTAAAAATAAAAAATTTAAGCTAGTCAACAAAGGTTTTTTTGTTTTTGACTGGGGGCCTTTCCCCGTGCTGAGAGGTTGGATCCGCCCCTAGTTACAATTACTATGTTTCTTTTTTCCGAAAAACTTCTGATTTATTTTTAATTTAAAARACATATGARTTGAAAGAATATGATTTTTTAATATCATTTTATTTTAGCATAGTATATATTGTTTAAAATATAAAATCCACAAATTTATGTATATTAAGATAATAAATTTGACATAGATCATGTAAGAACCTATTTTATGAGTTGTTTTTCACAGAAATTGATCTGATACATCTCATTAACATTGATTTTCAATAAAACGTGTGATTTTTATCCTGTCATCATATTTTCATTTTCAACAGAACCCAACCTATTAATCCACTTTAACGTGATCGATCTTGATTTTAAGTTACTTCAAATGAGTTTGTAACGTAGGCCTAACAAAAAAAAATTCAAAAAAAAAGTGAACTACAAATTCGGTACCTATGGTTTAAGGTCGCTTGCAAACAAGATCCATGAACCTTAAAATCCATGATTAAGGTCCTCGTGGTTTTACTTTTGTTATGGAGTCGGTCCCTAACATTATATATATTATACATACTAGAATGGTACTCGTATAATATAGCGAGATACATCTGAATTTAAATGTTTTGTTTTATTATATATCTTTGTCGATATAGTACGGTTTTTAGTGGTTTTGAGAAAACGATAATGTTTTTATTTTTGAATAAAATCTAAATTTAAAGATATCATAAAAATTTTAAAAAAAATTATATTGAACCACAAGTCCCTCTGCCGGCCTCCCGTTCGTCTTCCCCAACTATTTCACCACCCAGCAACTGCTGCCTTCTGTGCCTCATCTTCATCTTCGTCTTGGATAAAAAAAAAACAAAAGAAATGGTAAGATTTGGATCTTCATCTTCGTCACTCGTCTTATATGGCAATGATTTGTAGATGGCGATGGTGCTTTCCAGGTTCCAAATCTAGGTTTTTGATGCATGAAATGGGTTTGAAAACCTTCGATTTAACTCTTTGATGTATGAAATCTTTTTCTCGTTCAAAGTTTTTGATTCAAGATCTGGGTTTTTGATGTATATTTAGGTTTCGGTTTAAATATATAAACAATAGTTGATTTTTGTAACACGATATATATATATATATATATATATATAAAACTTAATTTAAATTGTTTATTATCATTGATTTATTGATGGTAATAGTATAAAACATATAATATTGTATATGATATAGAGACTTGTTGTCATAGTTCACGCCTTGAAAAAACGTCATGATCTCGTCATGRCATTCGAAGCTTGAGGCTTGACCTCGCGGTCACGCCACACTGTTTAGAACCTTGATTATCACTGTGTGGCCATTGTGATCTCATGTCCCCTCATGAGAGGCGTCCCCATGACTAGTGTAGRTTTGGAAAGCACTTCAGACGACGACCAATCAACATTCCATGCTGTTCGAGCCAGCGAATCACCTACCTCACTAACCCCTGGAAATAAATGCGAAAAAGGATTCAAAGGCTCCGGAACCTCYAATGCACCTTCCAACATTTTGACAACGATGCTCATCACCGGCCGAGTGTCAGGCCTATACTGAACACAACAAAGAGCTACCTTCAGCATCCTCTCMACAACTTGTTCWTTCGTGTCCTCAATTGCACAAACTCTCATCAATTCCTTCAATTGGTTGAGTCGATATYTGTCCCACACCCATATCGGGAACCACTGTTGGCTATCACCAAGAGTCTCGTCCATGTTCCTCCTCCTCCCGATGATCTCAAAAAGTAGCATCCCGAAACTAAAAACGTCACATTTGTGTGTAACTGGAAGAGCCAACCAGAGCTCGGGTGCCGCATAGCCTGGGGTACCCCGTCCTCCGGTCATCGTTATATGAGTCTTGTCTCTGTTGCAAAGTTTGGCCAAACCGAAATCAGCTACTTTTGGACAGAAGTTTGAATCCAAGAGTATGTTGCCTGGTTTGATATCGTAGTGAACTATTCTCTGTGGACATTCTTCGTGCAGGTACGCGATGCCTCTTGCGGTTCCCAGTGCRATCTCGTGGAGTTTCTCAAACCCTATGATAACCCCTTTCTTGGCTTTRAACAAATGGTAGTCTAAAGAGCCATTGATCATGAACTCGTATACAAGAGCTCTTAAACTTGATTCGAAGCAAAACCCATAAAGCCTAACGAGATTAAAGTGGTGGGTTCTTCCCATCGTGCTCACTTCCGCCATGAATTGTTCCTCAATTCTCTTGTCTGATGTCCCATTCAGAACTTTCACAGCTACAGCCGTACCGTTGCTAAAGATTCCCTTGTAAACTGTCCCGAACCCTCCGGAACCCAATAAGATGCTGAAGTTTTCTGTGGCTATCCTTAGCTGTTGTGAGGTGAACCGGATGGGTSTTTCCCTCTCCATGTCGTCCAGGAATTTGACCATGGTGAGGGGAATAAAGCGAGAATCTTCAACGTATGGGTCCTTTCGCATGTTAGATCTTCGATTGCATACRTATGCAATGATGCCTATCTTCACCACAACAACTGGAAAACACAAACCATTGGCATTAATTCAATGTATATAAACCTCCCATGAAGACTATAGGGTGGAGGAACTTACCGACGACAATAACGGCAAGTTCGATAACGAATCCCGCTTCATCGGTTGACATAATGTATTAGAACCGAAAAGCCTTGAGGATTCAACAGTTAATGTATGCTAAACATAGAATATGACGAATGGTGGATGCAATGTAAAGTAGTACTTGGTGTTAACCTGATGCAAAAACCTTGGTGYAGTTGTCAACAACCGGAGACAATGTCAAGGTTAACCAAGGAAAACGACTTGCGGTTTGATTTATTCATAGACCAGTTGGATGTCGTAGCAAACTAATGTTGTTGTAATGACGTTAAAAAAACAAAGGTCACGGCCAATGATCGATTGTTTACGGTATAAAATGTTGTCAAAATGACGTGTCATTCTCCACATGGATGGACTTATGTTTCAAATTTTTTCTACTATTTTGTAGTATATATATATTATATAAGTATCCGGAGAACTGAGTTGTTTATGGTAACCGCAAGATTCAATCTCAACCAATCATTTTAATATATTAATTATTCAATTTAATTCAATTTAAAAGGGTATGTTAGTCAATTCCTAAATTAAGATTAAATTTTATTTTTTAAAATAGAACCGTTTCACAAAAAATAATTAATATTGATTTACATTCCTAAATTATAGATTAATATGATTTAATGGAATAAAATCAAAAAAATTAATGCGTGTGTGTAAGAATCCTATTGATTCTTCAATTCATATCAATTTTCATGAAGATACTGTAGATGTCAATTCTCATGAAGAAAATGTAAATGTTATGGAGGTTGTGACCTTGGAGAGTAATGTGATGACTCTATGTCTGTGTTTTAGGAGTCAAATCTCTGTTATTTTACCACAATGTAGCACACCATTGTTCACACACTATTATATATATATATATATATATATATATATATATATATATATATATATATGAAAGCAGGATGCAACACATATATAGCTGTTAGCTACATTATTTTGGGATCCATTTCTTGTTAACTAGATTAGGAGTCAAATCTATGTGTCTGTGTCTGTATATTTTACTACAATGTAGCATACCACATGTTACCACAAACATTTCAATCCACATATAAACACACTGACATCTTCACATGGTTTAACAAAAACCCTTTCTTGTTGTTTTACCCCTCATGTGAATGAGATGGTAAGAAAGTTTTTTTTTTAACTATTTCATTGGTGAATTCAAGTTTCTTTATAGAAGTGTCATGAATAAGAATTGGAATAGTGTCTTCCATCTTCATCATCAAGCATGGAAGTTCCAAAAGGCATATTATTTAGTCAACTACCATCTCTCATCATCTTCAATCACATTATTCAATGAACTTAATCCAAAATCTCCATTCAAATGCAAGAAAAAAATAAATAAAATGAAACACAACATGTAAAAATAGAAAATTGTATGAAAGCAGSTATATATGTGTCTGTATATTTGTAGATGATGATTGGCTCTGACAACGTTTATCAATGCCGRTACCTTGTTGGATCAAACTAGGGTCAACATCTTTTGAGTTAAGCAAAGTCTTCAACATGTCTRAGGAGAGGACACGACATGTGACTGTCTTGGGCATGGTCGAACTCGAGTCTTTTCCTCCTAAGCTAAAAAAGTTGTATATGATTAAGGAATGCATTTGAATTGTGTTTRTGTTTGACATTCAGACAGGTGGAGGTAAACTGCAGGTCCTTAGAACAATATGAATTTGATTACTATCCTCTTTTAACCAAGTTGTATTCCCACAGTCATACCACCTGCGAGAGTAGGAGAGCCAACATGTTGACAGCATRAAAGTGGAACAATAGATTTCATGCACAAGTCCCTGAAGCATTGTACAGATAAAKATTAGTCCACCAAAATTTATCATCTCATCATATATACCTAGATTTACGCATCCTGGAATCATAATGTTTCTTAATTCGCTCTGCACATGCATAAGTGATCCTTCCATGATGAGAAGAGGCATCAATTGCAATTACAAGCAGCTGTTACTCAAAAGAGAATACTTGTGCAAGATAACCCTACACCACAATGTAGCACAACATTGTTCACACACTATCATATATAAATATATATACCACAATGTAGCACACCATTTTTGAACATACAAGATTATGATCAATACTAAATGTAATCACAATGTAGCACATAAACAATGTTTACGGGATTCTTCATATTGAAATGTAGAACAGAAACAATGTTTACAGGATTCTTCATATTGAAATGTAGAACATCAAACGATTTTACCTAATCTTTCGTTAGCATCCATCGATTATGTATATGGTTCCACTTGCGATCGACTCTAGGGTTTAGGTAAATCGTGTCCTTCTCGAAAACCAGGCACTATCTTCACTCTAATTTGGATTCGAATTGAAAAGTGTATATTAAGAATATTAACGGATTTGTAGCGCGCGCTCAAATCCGGCTCAATAATTTAAAAAAATGACCATCTTGCCCTTCTTTACATTATGTCATTAAATGTCAGTAATTTATTTTTGGAATTACATTAATTAAGATTCCTTTCAATTTTAGCCATTGATTATTAGGATGTGTGGTTGAGATTAGATCTCACGGTTACCACGAACAAAACAGTTCTCATTTGATTAAGCCCCTATATATATATATACTAGTTGTGTACTCGTGTAATGCGGCGGGAGCCGCGATTTTGAAGTCTTACTGGTTTTATTAGAGAAGATTTAACGATGATATAAGTTGCAATTGGTCTTTACATATTAATACAATTTGAATAAATAAGAGTTATGATTCTAATTACTGTCTATCGATGAAAAAATTGTATGACAGTTTAAAGTCCAATATATTTAAAATCCAACATATTTAAACGACTTCACAAATATGTTCGATTTACACCACGAGCAAAGATCAAGAGATCGAGAGCGAGATTGAGAGTTCTAGAGCAATTGAATGATAGAACTTTTAATAACTTATGATGAATATCAGTTTGAATCTCACCTTGGAGGATGGGGAGAAGACATAGAGGTATGAGAGGGTGAAGACATAAGTGAAAGGTGTCAAAAGTATCTTGAAAACATGAAAATAAAAGATAATAATGTGCATTGATAACTTATACTATATGTTATTTAATTTTAGATTAAGAGATTTTAAGATTTAATGCATAAAGTAGTAGTACTTAATGCATTATGAGTTGTTTTTAAGACTTTAAGACTTTATGCATAAATGTATAATATTTTGTGCATTAAAAATTGTTTAACACTTTTGATAAATCTGATTTATAAGATAGTATATATATATATATATATATATATATATNATAATGTGCATTGGTAACTTATACTATATGTTATTTAATTGTAGATTAAGAGATTTTAAGACTTAATGCATAAAGTAGTAGTACTTAACGCATTATGAGTTGTTTTTAAGACTTTAAGATTTTATGCATAAATGTATAGTATTTTGTGCATTAAAAATTGTCTAACACTTTTGATAAATCTGGTTTATAAGATAGTATATATATATATATATATATATTGTTATTAAATTATATTCCTTAAAAATTGCTAAAATAATACATTTTCACATTAAAAAAAATTGATTTTATACCGGTATATCACAATCTAGAAGTTTTTAGAAAGACGATAATCATATGTTTATCGAGGCTAACGATTTCGATACACGAGAAAGGTACCCTTTAAATACGAAAGTTCATAGGAAGGTTGTCATGAGAAAGGTATCTCTTTAAGTGACTTTTATAACGTTATACAATCCAAATTTGAAAAACGGATAGAAGACTGAGCAACTTCAGTTTATTACCACCCTCGAGTTTAACTACTATTGGATAAAGCCTAAACCTTACATTCAATATGAAGGATAAAGAAAGATTTATCCCTCTTTATTCAACGATCTTGAATTAAACTATCAACGAAATTGTGTGCCGTGTGAAACATAGGTCATCGCCGTTCTTAACCGATTGTTGGCTTCATTGGGAGGTTCACGTAGTTTGTTACGAATTTTATATCGCCAAGGAAAAACACTCTTATCTCCTAGTAGACGACTAAGGTCGATAAGCACTTCCTGAAGTCTTATTATATTCAATTTATTCCGTAACTGAGGTCAGGCAAGCCTGCTTAATCGCTAGGCTAGTTAGCTAGTACGCCGTTTTAGGTGAGTTCGTACTCAATTGGATCGGGTTGTATAGAACTTATTAAATATTATAAGAATCAAGGGTGGAGCTAATACAGGCCCATAATTGGATCGGGTTGTATAAAACTTCGATTTTGATAATTTCTAGGTTAGTTGGATTCTTGAATAGTTAAATTGTGGGGTTTATAATAGGTGATTAATATTTGTTGGTGTTACAAATTTATTGATATGAATTTTTATTCCTGAAGTCCATATATAATTGTCGGAAAATACTTGGCTCTTGCCATGTTCATCCAGTGAGGAAAATTACCCGRTAARTACTTATCGGGTAAGCGTTTAKTAAASGGCCCTTAGATAAATAAAGTTACATTATTAAATATTTAAACTAAGATCATGGCATTTGAACAACAAAAAGACAAACGTGAATCGAAGAAAATACTGTCTTATTGGAAGATCGTTTAGCTTAAAAAGTAAACAGTCCCGAATACAGCTTAATCATGAGTAACGGTACTTGAGGACACATTAGGTTGAGGCTATCGTGATCTCKTTATTCCTTGTTAGAGGCATATCCATTTCTGGGTTAGCTTCAGTGACTGCTTCAGAATTCCATGTTGTTTGACCCAAAGAATCAGCTACCTCACCAACCCCAGATTTTAGATGCAAAAATGGGTTTAAAGGCGGATCCGACACGTCTAATCCGCCTTCCAACATTTTGACGACGACGCTCATCATCGGCCTATTCTCGGGCCGATATTGAACGCAACAAAGAGCCACCTTAACCATCCTCTCCACAACTTCTTCATCCTTCTCCTCGACAACACAAACCATCATCTATAGAGATTTGGTGTTATTCCGTTTCCTTGTTTATAGCCTTTCCGTTATTCTGTTTCCTTGTTTAGCAGATTTCCTAGCCCTTTATATTCTCTTGTTTGCTTTGTTTTTTTTTTTTATGAATAAAAAGCAATAAATCGAATTCTAGATGGTATCAGAGCGGTTATAAAAACTTCGATTCTTGTTACCCTACACCGCCGCCATCCCTGTTACAATGGCCGGAGGCGAAACACCAAAACCCACTGAAGAAAACGCCATCGATCACAATTCACCTTACTATCTTCATCCGTCGGACTACCCAAAACAACTTCACGTCAACGACGTTCTCACAGACAGCAATTATGCCGATTGGTCGCAGGAGATAACCAACTTTCTCTTTGCCAAAAACAAAATAGAGTTTGTCGATGGAACAATCAAGAAGTCGGAAAAAACGTCCCCGAAGCATATGCCATGGCTGCGATGTGATGCGATGATAAAGGGGTGGCTCACCACCGCCATGGAATAGAACATCCGAAACAACGTAAAATATGCAGGCACATCTGCAGAAATATGGGCAGATCTCCTCGAAAGGTTTGGCAAAGAAAGTGCTCCGAGAGCGTATGAACTAAAACAACAAATCGCTGCCACTCGACAAGATGGATCTTCGGTATCAACATATTACACTCGCCTGCGTTCTCTTTGGGATGAAGCCCAATCCTTACAACCTTTTCCTCGTTGCTGCTGTAACCTGTGCACCTGCGACCTTGGAAAGAAGACTACGAACCATCTTGAGAAGGAGCATCTCTATGAATTCCTCATGGGCTTAGATAACGACTTCAATGTTATCAAAACCCAGATCCTTGCAACAAAACCCACTCCTAACCTAGGCATTGCTTATCACATGGTGGCTTAGGATGAGAGACAGAGGGCCATTTCAAACGAAAAAAGGGCAACGAATGATTCCGCTGCGTTCAAGGCATTCCAGAAACGTGATTTCACTCCTCAACAACCTAAAGAAAAACCCGCTGCCAAATCAGGGAAAGAAAAAAAAATAATGAACATTGCACCTTCTGCGGACGAGATGGGCACAAGTGAGATGGATGTTTCAAGTTGGTTGGCTACCCAGATTGGTGGCCTGGGAATAAAGGAGAAAGGTTAAAACCAAAGCATCATGCGTTGAGACCGGGTCAAGCGCTATTCCTGGTTTGACCGATGAGCAGTACCGCATGTTCGTCGAGCATTTTTCTGGATCCAACGCTGAACAAAAGCCTGTGGCCTACATGACAGGTAAAAGGGACGAGGATGATAACTGGGTTGTAGATTCGGGTTGCACTGAACATATAACCCATCGTCCCGATCTTCTTGAAAATAAAAAGAAAACCAACCTCGAAGCACCGGTGATTATACCAAACGGTGAAGCCATTCCTGTTGAAGGAAGGGGCGAGTATACCCTTTCAGGGGGAGTTAAAATAAATGGGGTTCTTTATGT
>NC_037529.1:9327613-9348983 GCF_001531365.2 Cynara cardunculus var. scolymus | reverse complement strand
AAAAGTAATTCTATTGAATCCAGTAGTAGCATTTGTGATTCTTGTGCAAAGGCTAAACATGCTCGAACACCTTTTCCAGTTAGCATAATAAAAACTTGCAATTCCTTTGAGTTAATTCACTGTGACATTTGGGGTGGTTACCGCGTACCATCTTACACACRGGCAAAAWTTTTCCTCACCATAGTAGACGATTACAGTAGATCGGTATGGATCTTCCTAATTAAACACAAAAGTGATGCTAGCGAGTGTTTAATGAATTTTCATAAAATGGTCGAAGTGCAATTCGGAAAACAAATTAAAAGAGTTAGATGCAACAATGGTGGCGAGTTTACGTCTAACTCTATGATGGACTTTTATAACAAAAAGGGGATCCTATTGGAAACTACCTGTCCACACACCCCACAACAAAATGGGATCGTGGAAAGGAAACATAGACACCTCCTTGAAACAGCCCGGGCATTGAGATTTGAAGCAAACCTTCCAAAGAAATTTTGGGGAGAGTGCATTTTAACCGCTGCGTACATTATAAATCGTCTCCCTTCCAAGGTCATCAAGAACAAAACGCCTTTTGAGCTGGTTTGGAATCAAAAGCCGAAGTATGAACAAGATTATTGGTCTTTGTCTCACTCTTACCGAATAAGATTATTGGTCGTTATCATATTCATCCGATAAGATAATGTGACTTGATAAACGCTTATACGGGTAAACGTTTCGTAAACTGCCCCTAAGTCAGTTTTGTAAAGAATCAACATATCACAGTATTTGAGAATATGATAATATAACTAATACTTTTATTTCAAGAAAATGCACAAACACATCGTTTCATGTGTTTAATATTCATGTTCTATAATATGTTCATCCAAATAGCCCACACTGCATCCAAAAGCGCGGTTTAAAATTTTCACGGTGCAATTTATAGTTTGCATTATTTTATCAAACTGTGCTATGCGGTATGGTTTACGGTTTTGAGTTATCAAACCATGGTAAAACCGTACTTCACCACATATTTTGTACATTTTTTTAATTTTTTATAACACACATTTATATGTGTGTGTATATATATAATATATATATATATGTATATGTATATAGAATAACGTAATATTTTTGGACTTTTAGGGGCCGTTTACCTAAACACTTACCCGGTAAGCACTTAACGGTAAAATTCAACATTATCGCTTACTTACCGGATATGATTTTATTCACTAAAACGCATCGTATGAAACAATTTATCCCGGTAAGCACTAACCATGATAAGAGTCATCGTTCTCACTTACCATGTAAGACTCTTGATTCTTGTCTTCGCTCTTACCCGGTAAGATTTTTAGTCCTTGCCATGTTCATATGGTAAAGTAAAATGACTTGATAAGCGCTTACCCGGATAAGCGTTTGGTAAACGGCACCTTAGTTTGATCCAATGTGACAATTGATGACATTAATAAATTAGTTGGACACGTCATAACTCACACAGCCCGATTCAATTTCAAGTTTATTTCTTTTACTTCTGAGATAATTTTTAATTGTGCAATATGTATTTAGGAATTGGATGTATCGACATTCTTTATTTATTTGGACCACGGTCACTTTATCGTCAATTCTACAATTTATTTTTAAAGTTATAATTATTAGATTATAGACATAAGTACGATAGATACAAACCACATAAACCGTACCGCACCATGCAGTGCGATTTGATGCAGTTTGGAAAAATGTTTAAATCCGCATATACAACATGGTTTGCGATTTGGCTTCAAACTGTATCAAACCACAATGAGAATACCTCATGACACACTGCGTCATGNGATTTCTCGATCTAGGTGTTCGTCATTTAGGGTTTGTTTTAGGCTCTTGATGAAGGATTTGATGTTATGGATTGCAGTTGAAATCAAGTAGGGTGTTTGATGATCAATTCCATGTTCTGTGTTACAATTTTTCTCTAGAAAAACTTRAACCCATTTTGGGGTTTCGGACTTCCAATTCATTTAGTACTAAATCAGGGTTAAAATGGTAATTTGTTGTCATTCAGAGAACAGTTATCAAACAACATTATTTCATTCAGCACTTAATCATTCTGACCCTCTTAACCATTCTGACCACTTAACCATTCTGCACCAAACCATTCAGCAACTGCCAAACAGCCCCTAAATGTAATCACAATGTAGCACAAAAACAATGTTTACGGGATTCTTCATATTGAAATGTAGAACAGAAACAATGTTTACAGGATTCTTCATATTGAAATGTAGAACAGAAAATGATTTTACCTAATCTTTCGTTAGCATCCATCGATTATGTATATGGTTCCACTTGCGATCGACTCTAGGGTTTAGGTAAATCGTGTCCTTCTCGAAAACCAGACAGTATCTTCACTCTATTTTGGATTCGAATTGAAAAGAGTATATTAAGAATATTAACAAATTTGTAGCGCGCGCTCAAATCCGGCTCAATAATTTAAAAAAAATGATCATCTTGCCCTTCTTTACATTATGTCATTAAATGTCAGTAATTTATTTTTGGAATTACATTAATTAAGATTCCTTTCAATTTTAACCATTGATTATTAGGATGTGTGGTTGAGATTAGATCTCACGGTTACCACAAACAAAACAGTTCCCATTTGATTAAGCCCCTATATAGTTGTGTACCCGTGTAATGCGGCGGGAGCCGCGATTTTGAAGTCTTACTGGTTTTATTAGAGAAGATTTAACGATGATATAAGTTGCAATTGGTCTTTACATATTAATATAATTTGAATAAATAAGAGTTATGATTCCAATTACAGTCTATCGATGAAAAAATTGTATGACAGTTTAAAGTCCAATATATTTAAAATCCAACATATTTAAACGACATCACAAATATGTTCGATTTACACCATGAGCAAAGATCAAGAGATCGAGAGCGAGATTGAGAGTTCTAGAGCAATTGAATGAGAGAACTTTTAATAACTTATGGTGAATATCAGTTTGAATCTCACCTTGGAGGATGGGGAGAAGACATAGAGGTATGAGAGGGTGAAGACATAAGTGAAAGGTGTCAAAAGTATCTTGAAAACATAAAAATAAAAGATAATAATGTGCATTGGTAACTTATACTATATGTTATTTAATTGTAGATTAAGAGATTTTAAGACTTAATGCATAAAGTAGTAGTACTTAACGCATTATGATTTGTTTTTAAGACTTTAAGACTTTATGCATAAATGTATAGTATTTTGTGCATTAAAAATTGTTTAACACTTTTGATAAATCTGGTTTATAAGATAATATATATATATATATATATATATATATTAAATTATATTCCATAAAAATTGCTAAAATAATACATTTTCACATTAAAAGAAATTGATTTTATACCGGCATATCACAATCTAGAAGTTTTTAGAAAGACGATAATCATATGTTTATCGAGGCTAACGATTTCGATACACGAGAAAGGTACCCCTTAAATACGAAAGTTCATAGGAAGGTTGTCATGAGAAAGGTATCTCTTTAACTGATTTTTATAACGTTATACAATCCAAATTTGAAAAACGGATAGAAGACTGAGCAACTTCAGTTTATTACCACCCTCGAGTTTAACAACTATTGGATAAAGCCTAAACCTTACATTCAATATGAAGGATAAAGAAAGATTTATCCCTCTTTATTCAACGATCTTGAATTAAACTATCCACGGAATCGTGCGCCGTGTGAAACATAGGTCATCGCCGTTCTTAACCGGTTGTTGGCTTCATTGGGAGGATCACGTAGTTTGTTATGAATTTTATATCGCCAAGGAAAAACACTCTTATCTCCTAGTAGACGACTAAGGTCGATAAGCACTTCCTGAAGTCTTATCATTTTCAATTTATTCCGTAACTGAGGTCAGGCAAGCCTGCTTAATCGTAAATTGGTCCATTCATGCCATGCCTAGTCAGCTAGGCTAGTTAGCTAGTAYGCCATTTTAGGTGAGTTCGGACTCAAKTGGATCGGGTTGTATAGAACTTATTAAATATTATAATAATCAAGRTGGAGCTAATACAGACCCATAATTGGATCGGGTTGTATAAAACTTCGATTTTGATAATTTCTAGGTTAGTTGGATTCTTGAATAGTTAAATTGTGGGGTTTATAATAGGTGATTAATATTTGTTGGTGTTACAAATTTATTGATATGAATTTTTATTCCTGCAGTCCATATATAATTGTCGGAAAATACTTGGTTCTTGCCATGTTCATCCAGTGAGRAAAATTACCCGRTAAATACTTATCGGGTAARCGTTTAGTAAACGRCCCTTAGATAAATAAAGTTACATTATTAAATATTTAAACTAAGATCATGGCATTTGAACAACAAAAAGACAAACGTGAATCGAAGAAAATACTGTCTTATTGGAAGATCGTTTAGCTTAAAAAGTAAAYAGTCCCGAATACAGCTTAATCATGAGTAACGGTACTTGAGGACACATTAGGTTGAGGCTATCGTGATCTCGTTATTCCTTGTTAGAGGCATATCCATTTCTAGGGTAGCTTCTGTGACTGCTTCAGAATTCCATGTTGCTTGACCCAAAGAATCAGCTACCTCACCAACCCCAGATTTTAGATGCAAAAATGGGTTTAAAGGCGGATCCGACACGTCTAATCCGCCTTCCAACATTTTGACGACGACACTCATCATCGGCCTATTCTCGGGCCGATAYTGAACACAACAAAGAGCCACCTTAACCATCCTCTCCACAACTTCTTCATCCTTCTCCTCGACAACACAAACCATCATCAGATCCTTCAATTGTTTCTTTTCATATTTATCCCACGCCCATACTGGGAACCACTCTTTACTCTCATCAAGACTCGCATCCATGTTCTTCCTCCTCCCGATGATCTMAAAAAGCAGCATTCCGAAGCTATAAACATCGCATTTCTGTGTAACCGGAAGAGGCAGCCACAGCTGGGGTGCAGCGTAGCCCGGGGTTCCCCGTCCTCTTGTCATGTTATGTGACTGTTATCCCTGTTGCAAAGTTTGGCTAAACCAAAATCTGCTACTTTTGCACAGAATGTTGAATCCAAGAGTATGTTGCCTGGTTTTATATCGTAGTGGACTATTCTCTGATGGCATCCTTCATGCAAGTATGCGATGCCTCTTGCAGTCCCTAGTGCGATCTCGTTTAGCTTCTCAAACCCTAAAATATCCCCCTTGTTGGCTTTAAACAAGTGATTGTCCAAAGACCCATTGATCATGAACTCGTATACAAGAGCTCTTAAACTTGATTCGAAGCAAAACCCATAAAGCCTAACCAGATTAAAGTGGTGGGTTCTTCCCATGGTGCTCACTTCCGCCATGAATTGTTCTTCGATCCTCTTGTCTGAGGTACCATTTAGTACTTTGACAGCTACAGTCGTCCCGTTGCTAAAGACTCCCTTATAAACTGTCCCGAAGCTGCCTGAACCCAACAGGAAAGTGAAGTTATCGGTGGTTGTTTTTAGGTGTTGAGAGGTGAAGCGGATGGGCTTTTCCCTTTCCATGTTCTCCAGGAAATCAGCTATGGTAACGGAAATAAAGCGGGAGTCGTAATTGAATAGCTTCATTTTCATGGTGAATGTTCTTCCATTGCATACATAAGTAATGACGCTTATCACTATAAAAAAAAACTGCAAAATAGAAACCATTAACATGAAGAAAGTAATCAAGTGATGGAGAAATTTCATTAGTTGAAGAGAATGAAATAAATTACCTACGTCATCATCCACCCAATTACAGTAGATATAGTTGAAGACTTACAAAATCAATAACGGCCTTTTCTTAATGGGACTCATAGCTTATTTGGCCGGCTATACATGTATGTTTGATAATGGTTTAATAATATAGAAAGTGGCTTATTCAGTAAGCTTTTAAGGGAAGCTTTATGCAGAAAGCCAGGTTTTTTCCAAACCTGTCTTTTCCAATTAAAAAACATGCTCATTCCATCTATGAAAAACCCTCCCAAACAAAAACCTTCCCAATCTATACAGACAGATTAATCCACACCAGAAAGCTTTATCTATACAGGACTTAACGAAAGACCAACCAAACAGCCATTAAGTCAACTACAACCACCACTAATAACAACCTCAATTGATATCATTGATCCAACCCCCCCATGGGAAACCAATAGCTAAAACACATATTCATTAATGAATGAGTTGGTAAAATTATGATGTGGAGGAGTCAAAATTAGCTAGGGATACATGTCTACAATCATAATAAGACCTACTTTGCTACCTACGAAAGATTTTTACACCACATTTAGTGATGATTTTTATACTAATATATCTTGGATATATATGGCCGGCCTTAGTACCACCTCCAAATTCAATAATGAAAGTAACGTACAAAGACCATCTACAGGAGTCAACTATTCTCTTGACAGGGGGTTTCTCCATCTTTTCCTTTGACTAATGTCATGCTTCGACAATTGATGAATAGTTGAAGATAGTTGTCGAAGCCTAGCCAAAGAAAAATCACATTTTAATATGAAAACAAGCCATGGAAACAGGGATGTAAACTATCAGCATTCACCGTACAATTATGGTCAACATGGCATGCACTGTAGCTGGCTCTGGTACACCTTTTTTGCAATGACATCTCGTAAAATAAAAGAAAGAAACCATGCTTACCAGGTCCAAAAACTTCAACATACGACAAACACATGAAACAAAACAGTAGCTCTCAAACAGGGAGAAGAGGAAATTTCAGGGCAAGTTCCAATGTTTGTAAACATCACCTTCGGGATGATCTCTTCAGCAGTATTCTTAATCACCAATCGTGGGGCTAAGTATACCATATACCTGTGAATAACACAAACTTGATAAAATTGATAATACAGAAGGTAAAAATGCTACTGCTAACAGTTCATGAAACTACTCCAAAAGCCCAAATCGAACTAGAATTGCTACAACTTTTTACAAGCAAGAATTACATTCACGAAACAATATATAATCATTGGTTGTTATTCTATGCTGCAAATGGAACATAAAGGGAAAATAACAGTTTCATGCTTACTTGGACCAACAACTGAATGCCTTCATGCCATGAAGTTGCCATTTTGCTTACAGATCTGGAAAAGCAGGCCAATCTTCTTTGAAGTAAGATAAAAGTATTAAAATTTTGACTCCAGTGAGAAAGCAACAACAAGTGCTCAATGGCACATTTAATAACTTTCATTCATGACGTACAGATGGAACAAGTAAATCTATAGCTAGAGTTCACGCCATTAGACTATCTTTGGCGGTTGCTAAGGTAAAACATTATAATTATGAAAATGTTACAATGCCCCATGCTCGCAATACTAAAAGAATCATGATCAGATCACCGTAAATTTGAACATTTGATCCAATACAACCAATGGAAGTTCCCATTATGTGATGTTTTGACAGATGGATGTAGTGAACAATGTTCTTGAAGGTGCCCTTGCTCAAAACCTATCATGCAAAGAAAATGAAGAATTAGTAATAAGATTAATTACTGCATCTTTGCAAGTTCAAGGAAATAACTCTCTGTTTCGTTCCCTTACATGTTGCAAGGAGAACGTCTCTGCAGATAGAACCTGTGACCTTTTGGTCACAAAGGAAAATCCTTCCTCATAGTTCCAAGATTTGCCTTATAAGTAAAAGATGTGAACTTAAAATACAAAAAGGATTAATTATCAAAAAGAGAAACGTGCCACAGCCAGTTTGCCAATTTGATCTTGTACTTAGTTTTTTTGCTAAGTAGACAAATAATCACAAAAAGTTCCAGTCACTTTAACCATAAAGCTGATGTTGCAATACAGTTGAAATTTTAAGAGTTCTGTCGCGATCCCCTGGCTTTAGACAACTTATGTGTCAAATCTTCTAAATGATAAGTTGCCAAACTATAAAATTAAACTGAGAAAAGAAAACCGAAAAGAAGAAAAAAGGAAAGGACAAGACAGAAGATTTGACATCTGACTATTTTGCTGGTTAATGTTAGAAAGAAATTTTATCAAATTGGCTAGAAAGATAAGATCATTTGTGGAAAATGGCCAATAGTACATTGATCTTTTTGGTAATCATCCAAAACTAAAGCCAAGTGAAAGCAGAAACTATTCAAAAGCTTACCTACAAAACAAACTTGTTACTTTTGTGCTTTGTTGGGTATATCTTTAGCTGTTCTTTCAACCTTCTCCTGAGGTTAACATGTTTCACAAGAATCAAGCATCAATAATACGGAATCACAATGGTACTTCCAAACCACATGAACGGATGATCAATAATGACTAAAGATGGCACATAGAATATCATTACATATTTGAATGCTATAAATGTGTAGAAAATTTGAGGGTAAAAGGTGTAACTGTTTAGAGACTCGTGTCACATCCCAAGTGTCCCAAGTACAGATAAGACATGCAACAGTCGCACGCAGATTCAAATCAGCATTCACCCTGGAAGTGTCATGAACATCCTAGAAGCGACTAACGTGCTCTAGCAAAAACTAGTCTTTTGGTCTTCCCTACTTTAACCTAGGATTCTCATGTATTCTAGATCGTTCATGAGGTTTGTAGTTTTAGGAAGCAATGTAGTAGAATCTAGAAGTTTCTTTGTCTAGAAATTTCCTTGAGCTCCTTTGAAAAGAGAAACTCTCTTCATATATAACTATTGAAGTGAATAAAGCAATATCCAAGCATTGAGAGAAACAGGAAACGAAGTGTTCACATTATCTTTTTGTATTTTCTCACTGTATCTAGTGTTCCCTTTCAGAGTTTTAGCACAGCTGAGGAAAAATAGTTGTTGCTAAAGCTGCCAGGTGCTTGGAACTTTGGAAGTAATTAAATTGATGACACTATGCATAGTTGTCATAATTATACCAATCCACCATTTAAATTCTACGGTTTGTATCCATTCATGAAACTAAGCAATGATATCCCATTGGTGAATCTCCTATTGCCAAATCACCCTCAGATTTCATGTATTATATGATTCTATACAATTGTACCCTGGATCTCGTGTCAACTTTGTGAAGCTTTGGTGGATTTGCGTGTAGAGTTCATGATCCAAAAACTTACTAGTAGCCAATAATTATAAAAGTTTTATGTTGGTTGCTTGCCTGTTGTTAAAATTGTAATGAATGAGTAACAGGAACCAGAGAAGATTCTCACGATAATGAAAGTATATTTTTGTTTACACATTTTTAAATGCCTACTTTTTGTGTTTTACCATTTACATGCATGCATACCATATAAATCACTTTAGGAGAAGTGGAAATGAATCTACAATTCAATTTGATATGCAAACCGACAAGATGTTTCCATGTAACAATAAGTTTAGCGTTCTTAAGATAAGACACGGCTACTATGGACAATGGTGCATTAATTCAATTATAATGGAGAACAATCACCCAAGCATAAATACAAAAGTCAATGTCTTCATCCCAGACAACTTGTGAATCTTTCAATTAACCAGAAGAGATATCCACCAAGTTCAACCTCCATTCTGCTTGGGTGGCAAACAGTTACTATGAGCTAAACTACTTTATCATGCACAGTTGGAGTTGATTAAGGTTAATGATGGAAGAAATTTCATTATGATGAGTGATCAAGTGTGAGTGGACAATAAATTACTTGTAATATACATTAACTCTGGCTTAAAGATAAGGTCATTTGCGTGCAATGCTGGACCCACCCACCAACACCAAGCAAGAAAGGCAAACTAATGATAAATCATAACATGAGCATAATTTTATCAAAAATATGTGTACCAGAAAATGCCAGAAGATGAAAACTTACCATGCTCTCATTTTCATAGTAATCATCCAAAGCCCACTGATATTTTGATTGATTCAGCCCAAACCAATGTGCCAGATAGTCATCCAAATTTGAATGTGCTGTAGAGAAAGGGTTTACATAAACAATCACTGTGGTATCACAGAATTACAGAACACACTCTTAGGTTCGATTAATTACAAAAGTCCATGTCCTGGCAACTTCAAGCCACAATCAAATCCCTTGGCAACAAAATCATAACAGACTCCAATGATTTGAATGGAGTAGTGATAGAGAGGACTTACAAACCCCATACCTTGATCTGTACCGTCATATTCAGGTGGAAAAGAAGAAAAATGCCTTTTTCATTGTTAGTATGGGGACCCAAACCAAAAGAAAACTGCCCAACCGAATACAAACAAAAATGAGAAAACTTAAAACCTGAAGTCCTCATTTTTTACACTCACCCACCTTCTTATAGCTAAAAGTATTATGTTCATCAGCTCAAGGTAAAAGACTTCACTCCTCTTCTACACAAGCTAAACACTCATTTTGTTGCTCACTTACGTCTCACCTCAGTTGGATTAGAGAAGAAAATATCTCTTGCATCAATTGATTTGTAGTGAGCCTATAAGGGAGTACGGCAATCAGCATCAAGTCATCAACATTTGGCCCTAAGAATAAGGTTGTTCAAGAACATCGAGCTTTGTGAAGATAGCATGCTGATCTACCAGTACTTCTATTCCAACCTTCGTATTTTAAGCTGAAGAAAATATGACTTTGTAGAGGGCCAACCAGCTTTTTTGTTTCAGCTTTCATCAATGAAGATAGTTAAGTGGTGATCTCCTACTTTGCACATATGGGCAGCTTTTGGGACCAAACCCTCCTGGGGAGATGATTGCACAAACCAAGGGAAGGTTGGCAAAGGTGTCAGATGTCCCCAAACATGTAAAAGAACCTAAAGGCATAAATTCTAAGATCACTGTGTTTTAACCTCCCATCTGAGGTGGACCAAGGTTTTGTAGGTCGTTTAGATCATATAATAGGCATCCTAGCATCAAAAAGTTTTATTA
Organism: Cynara cardunculus var. scolymus; assembly: GCF_001531365.2. Classification (NCBI taxonomy): domain Eukaryota; kingdom Viridiplantae; phylum Streptophyta; class Magnoliopsida; order Asterales; family Asteraceae; genus Cynara; species Cynara cardunculus. The sequence continues at coordinate 9,338,171 of NC_037529.1, read as the reverse complement.
CACTATCAGACAATAAATCTTCTCATAATCATGTCTTCCTTTTGTGGTCGATCTTCCACTTTTAAGCTACATAATTAAAGTTGTGCAACACACCTAAATGATTCCACTCTGAGTGAGTTCAACTACCAGTTTGGAAACAGACAAAACAATGCAACAAAAAACTCATCAACGATTAGCTACTAAACAAGAAGACGAAGAAAAAAAACCAAACAACAAATCTGTCTGAAATTGAATTTCGTAAAATGAGAACATGTCCGCCAAATTCCCTCTAAATCTATTCAAATCGTACAAGTAAAGAACGCTACCATTCTGAAGTTTAGCGACGGCGTCCCAAAAGAAACCGAAGTTGGAGGCGTATGACGAAGCAGTCTTGTCGTATTGAAGCGGCGGCGGCTGAACCGGAGAACAATTCTTTTTCTTCTGAGAATCCGAATCCCGCACAGGAGATGATTCAGATGAGGGTTTAGGGGTAGGCGTAACAAATACGGTGTAGTAACCGATCTTTCCGATCACCGGCGGAGGAATCGGTTGTTGTTTGTGAATCGGCATTATCTATAAGTAGAAAGAAAGAGGAGAAATTGTTGTGGGTAAAGTTTGGATAGAACTTTTGAGGTAAAGAGTGGGAAAAGGAATGGAGTTGTTGATTGAATCAATGAAGAATCTTTGATGAGAAAGCTTAGGATGCCATTGATGTGCTGCAACAGCTTTCACACATGAGATGAGATGCTTGGAGTATCACTTGGGATAGATATGGATGCTTGTTTGTGTTTGTTTTATTACTTTTTATTCAATACAAGAATTATTTTGGTCACCGGGGGCTCGCAAAATTCGATCGGATCTACATTTAAATCCAATGATTGAACACAGATTAATCCACTTCTTGCAAAGTAATGTGTTTTTTTCTAACCACGTTTGTTCTGTGTTAATTTTATTTATAAATGTTAGGAGTAAATTTCACTTTTGATCCTTAACATTTGTTACTTTTAGTGGTTTTTGTCACTCAAACTTTAGTTTAACAGGTTTGATCTTTACGTTTGTCGATTCTCAACAGATTTCGTTTCTTTCTTTTAACGATCGTTAACTTTTTCCGTTACGTCCAATTTAGTTAAAGGTATTTTAGTCATATTACTTGTTTTCTTATTTTTCTATTAAACTTTAAAAAAAAACATATTATATGGTTATATATATTACTAGTTGTGTACCCGCACAATACAGCGGGAGCCATGAATTTTACCGATTTTGAAGTTTCACTGGTTTTATTAGAGAAGATTTAACGATGATATAAGTTACATTTGATCTTTACATATTAATACAATTTGAATAAATAAGATTTATGATTCCAATTACAGTCTATCGATGGAAAAAAATTGTATGACAGTTTAAAATCCAACACATTTAAACGACTCCACAAATGTGTTCGATTTACACCAAGAGCAAATAATCAAAAGATCGAGAGCGAGACCGAAAGTTCTAAAGCAATTGAATGAGAGATGAATGAATGACTTATGATGAATATTATTTTGAATCTCACCTTGGGGGATGGGGAGAAGACATAGAGATATGGGAGAGTGAAGACATGAGTCAAAAGTGACAAAAGTATTTTGGGAACATGAAAAGAAAAAGTAATATTGTGCATTGATAACTTGTACTATATGTTATTTTAATTGTAAATTAAGAGATTTTTAAACTAAATGCATAAAGTAGTAGTACTTAATGCATTATGAATTGCTTTTAAGACTTTTAAGACTTTGTTCATAAATGTATAATATTTTGTGCATTAAAAGTTGTTTTTAAGACTTTTGACAAATCTGGCTTATAAGGGAGTATAGATAATATTATGAATTGTATAAAAAAAGACCCCCTCCGATCCTTGTCGCCTAAAAACAATAGCTATCCACTAAGAACTCAAGAACTATCAACATCAAATGGTAAATAATATTATTGTGAACTAAGAACCCAAAGCGAGCATCAAAAAGATGATCTGAAATCAAGAAATCCATCGTTGAAAGAAACTAAAACTCATTCAAGAACACCCAAAATCACATAGGAAAATTAGCGTAACCCAGATGGATGGATGTCTAACAAACCCATCTAACTGACATAAAAACATGAAACAACCAACATTTCTTACTAAAAATAGGTATAAAAAGATTATCTCGTATTCAAATGCGTATTCAATAAATCCGTTATCTACTGAAATAAAAAAAAGGCAAGAAAAACAAAGCAAACATTTTTCATCAAGATGCATGGTTTCCATATAACCGCAATGGAACCCGCAATGGTTTCCAAACCCACAATGCCCTTTTCTCTCTCTCTCTCTCTCTCTCTTCTTTTTACTTGTATTATTTTCTCGTTCTAGAAAATAAAATCCGATATTAACATGAAATTGAAATAAATATAGAAATAAAAATACCTAATATATCTTGTAGTTGATAAGTTTTTTTAAACCGACAACAGTACAATTTTTTTTATTTTATTAATATCCAACCATCTATGCGAGCCGACTAATCCCAGGACGACCACATGCTTTGTGGGTAGTCCGAAGTCACCGCATTTAAACCTTCGTAATCACAAGGATGGTGCCTGCTTGGTTTGAGTTTGGGCTCCAAAGATCATTAACATTAGAGCTATATTTTTGAAAAAGAAGAAAATGGAAGAAAAAAAATTGTGTTTTCCCAGCGACTTGGGCTGAAAATGGTGCTGTTGGGCCTGAATATCTGGTAGTGGATGGGCTTTGAAATTGGCTGAATCCTGAATGTCATCTTTAATTGGGAATTTTTTTCATTTAAATTCTAAATAAAGAAATTAAAAAGATTATTAAGGAGTTAACTAATTAAATTGGATTCTGTTTTTAATTAAATATTATTTTATTAATGCATTAATTAATTAAAATTAATTATTCCAAGACGATAATTTGACGAATAATTTAACATTTAATAAATTGATTCAAAGTGTCATAATCGGGTTTACAAGTAAAATAAATTCGATTTATTTAGAATCCAACTCGGGTTTGATTGTGAGACACTAGATACGGGTTCAGTGATTATTGGTTGGATTTTCTATTCTTTTCTATTATCAGTTTCATCTTATGCATCCATTGTGTCTGTGGAATATGACGTTTATGAATTTGTTAGCCATCAAAGCTTGTTAATTTGAACTTCGATGTGCTATTGCAGTATCTCATTTTTCTGCTACAATGTCCCTTTGATGGCGCTCATCAAATCAAGATTGTGACACCTTTTAAAGTTGTACTACGTCCGACTAGTTTAAGCAGTGGCCCGAGCCCACCTAGCCCCTACATGAATCCGCCCCTAAATAATCGTTTCCACGTGTTTTTTTCCATCCTTTAACTTTGAGAAAGAAATTATAACAGTTTAGAAACTTGTGAGAATTTCACGTTTTGAGACTCTTTCTGTTTGAATTGTAACAATATTATTCCTTTGTACTGTTTTATTCATATATTATTGGACATATATGATCTTGTTGGAAATAAGATCCCGATTAGATCAAGAATGGGTAATCCGTATGCATTTCCTGGACCAAGATATTTGAATCCAAGCCTTGATAATTTATCTACCAAATTTGCAATGCTAAATCCTCATTTCTTTTTGTTGTTTTTATGGATCTGTATCTCGTTAGTTTTACGGATCTGTATCTCCCTTGAGTAGATATACAACGGTAACTAATGGTTGCTCCGTTTTGGCACATTTTTAGGTCAAACTCGTTATTCAAATATAAAATTGGTAAGAAATATTTTGTTTCAAATTTCCATCGACATGTCTCCATCTGTGGTCTTGTCATGAAGTTTTGGGTAGTTATTGATATTTTCTTGTAAAAATGAAAAATAGGTAATTTCATAAGTGGTTAATCTTGATCAACTTAAAAGTTTAACGTATGCATAACATTAGATAATGTCACTTCGTCTTGACACTAAGGTGCCGTTTACCATGGTAAGCGCTTACCAAGTCACTTTACTTTACCGGATGAATATGGCAAAGACTAAAAATCTTACCCGGTAAGAACGAAGGCAAGGATCGAGAGTCTTACCCAGTAAGTGAGGACGAGGACTCTTACCATGGTTAGCGTTTACCGGGATAAATTGTTGCATACGATGCGTTTTAGTAAATAAAATATTACTCGGTAAGTAAGCGATAGTGTTGAATTTTATCGGTAAGTACTTACCAGGTAAGTGTTTAGGTAAACGGCCTCTTACTTTCAAATCTATTAGTATTCCTTTATCGGACGGACATATTCTATTGTTTAATGTAGTTTTCGAAATATTATCGTAAATATGAAGACTTGTACGGTTGTACCATATTTAAGTTCAAAAGAGTGCAACCGTGGACACCATCTTGACACTATTTATCTATTATCTCAACCACTATTCATATCAACACGTTATTCACATATTTTTTTAATTGCATATTTTTTAGGCGTTTAAATAATACAAATCTTTTATTTAGTCTTTTTTGTTTTTCATTTTTTTTGTCCTTTTCATTATATTTGATATTTATTATAGTTATTAATTGAAAATTATTATTATTATTATTATTATTTTACTATCTTTAGAAAAACTATTTTCATATTTAAGTTTGTCGAAACACAAAACTCTGTAGTCTAGAATCTGGACCGTGGAATCAAAGCTCTAGGCGTTCCTTCTGATTCTGACTGCTCCCAAATACTATCCATTAACGGTTATAACTGTTCATATCTATCAGTCTCTAATATAAATATGTAGTCTAGAATCTGGGTGTATATAAGGACTCAATCTCACAACCTTTGAGATAAGAGTTTCTATTGGATTATCCCAATATGAAATTTGTGATACCCAAGGCTATAAGGGACGATATTTTATTTGGAAAATGAACTTTTTACGATCCAACGAGATTATCCAGTTCACGAATCATCTCCAGATCCCAATTCCTAAGAACAGACTGTGTGACACGTCACTTTGGTTAACCATTTTGCTATTTAAAATAAAAGTAAGGTCTATATATTCTATTTTTTTATTAACCTGGATATCCAACTCGTTATGCGAGCCGACTAATCCCAGGACGACCACCTGCTTTGCATGTAGGAGTCACCGCATTTGAACCTCCGTGGCCACAAGAAGATTTTTATTCCTCCTTGGATTTGAACCTGAGACCTCCTGGTACTTTTGACCTTTGGAATCAAGCTCAAACCAATCAGGCACCACCCTTGTGATAATTCTACTTTATTCTACTTTCTTTTAGATCCTACTATGTATAAGATTTACTATATTGGTTTTGGTTTGATTTATTTCCAATTTCTTGGTCATCAAACTATCATTGTTTTCATAACGGAGAGAAACATATCATCAATTTGTGCACACATTTTGCAAATGACAACTGAAACGAAGTAAAAAACACTCGAGTAACATCCAAAAACAATAAGAAAGTAATACAAAATTTAAATGGTCAGGCTTGGGACTTTCGGGTTTCTTTCCAATATCGCTCCAAGTCCAAGGCCACTAGCTCACTAGGGAATTTTTTAGTTGTTCTCTAGAACTCAAAGGATTAGTCGAGGCGTAAACTAGTGATGGCTAAAAACCAGTCCTGGGCTAGGCCGGGCCTAATCGGTCCCAAGTTTTCTCTTAACCGGCCATAACCGGTCCCGCTCGAAAATGGTAGGACCGGTCAAGGTACTTACTTCATAACTGGTTATAGGCCGCCGGTCCCGGCTTAAAAAATAAGATTTATTTTTTTATTTTTTAATGATATATATTTTTAATACATTATAAAATTTACAATTGGGTCACTCAAATACACTTTAAAAATGCATTTTAATATAATTAAAATTACATTGTCTTATAAAAATACATTATAAAGTTATTTAAAAATACATTTATTTATAAAATTATTTGAATTTTCGGGCCGGGCCGGGCCATAGTTGGTCCCATAACCGGTCTCAGTCCCACGAAACTACAAAAAACCTCAACCAGTCCCTGTTTTCAGTCCCATAAACGGTCCCGGTCCCTGGCCGGGCCGGACCAAGTTGGCCATCACTAACGTAAACTGGTCTGGATACCCACATTTAATAAAAAAAAGTATTATTAGATGAAATTAGATGTTAGTTTTATTTGGACTTTTATATCAAAATCGAAAGCTTGCAAGCTAATATAATGTTAGGGGTTGGGCCCAAAACCATTGAATCGGCTTCGAATTTCAAATGGAGACTCTAAAAAGAAATGTAGTGTAACAAGATTGAATCTTTATTATATTTTTCGTTATGACGGTAACTACTTGGATCAAAGATTACGCATCCGTCTTTGGAACCAATATACCTAGAAACCGAGCCTTTACAAGAGATCATCAACTCACTACTGTTCCTTCATCTTAAATTTATCTATAACACGTTTTCAAGTCATGCCTTCGTTTTGTATTTTTCAAAAATATATTGGTGATTACTTGTATAAGTGGGCATGATCGATGAGTTAAGGTCTGTCTGTTTTTTCAAAATTATCACTTACTACATCGTAAGTTTGATTCATTCAAACGTTTGGGTATTAAGAACGTTTGTTTTATTTTTAAAATAAGAGCTTAAAAGCTCTAAATGTCCTCTGAAATTTTAAGTGGTAAAAGTACCCCTTAATACCTCTTAATCCTGATCCGCCCTCTATCAAATGGTTCGTATTTTGGGAGTTGGAAGAGTTTTGTTAGCAAAAACTATTTATCTTTTATACTTTTGTAAAAAAAAAACTATTTATCTTTTATATTTTTGCATTAATTTGACCGATTCAAATGTAAAAACAAACAATCTTACTGATCCAGATTTCAGACTTCAGGACCACCTCTTATAAATCAGAAGTGAAATCAGACTTTAGCACCTCTTAAAAAACAGACGCCGCCTTATAAAAACTAGTTCATTCATCGTAACTTTTCGTTTTTTAATCTATGAATAATTAATATATTAAACATAACAACAACAATTTTATATTAAAATAATATTATAATTTATCGAATAATCAAAATAATTTAAGAATTTACATTTGGCCGTTTGGAGGCTTTTAGACTTTCGACACGGCCCATAAGTTGCCAAAAGCTATTGCTACTGCAAAAGTTTGACCCAACAACAAAAATGGATGATTTTTTTTATCATTGCACGCTTTTCAATGAGGCATTCTCGATAATATAAATTTGCACTCACATAGCATTTTTATAATATTATGATGCTCAATCAATAAGGTAAGTGACATTTAATAAGTGCTTATCCAGTAAGCATTTGTAAATGACCTTTAAATAACACAAATCCCTTCTGCCAAGTATAAGGGTACCGCAACAAATCTTCCAATTACATTGCTTGATAAGACATAGACCAAGTTATCGGCCAACTGATATTTTTACGAAGCCATCATTGGAACCTAGGTTTCACGAAACGAGAATTTTGGAAACAAATGAGTGTTCTTATTGCATTAATGATGTTTGGTTGATATTGGATGGTCATTATCATTGTCCTAACACTTTCGAATGTTGACTATATATTGTAGTTTTGGTCAATCAACTATATCATCATCTCCACTCTCGTCATCTCATTTGCTTATGCAAACTGACAAACTGTAGCTTCTCAAGATGATGCGGACATAAGAAGTTTGAGATGAAGAATGGAGACGAAAGGAGTTAGTGATGGAGTAATGAGTTTCAATTCCTCCAAACTAAGGAGGGATGGATGATTACATGTAACTCAATATGGTTTATTAATTCATGATACTTAATCAACTATCTTTATTAATTACCGTTCTCGTTCCTTACCATTCAAAACCTTCAACCAAGCATCTAATAGGTACGATGGGTTGTGGCTCTGAAGGATGTAGTGGAGATCTCATCTTCCCCAGGTTCGAATCTAGGTGCAATAGATACACTGGGCTGTGGCTCTAAAGGATGTAGTGGATATCTCATCTTCTCCAGGTTCGAATCTAGGTGCAACAAAACCCCTTGCGGTCATGGAGGTTTATTTGCAATGATTTCAGGCCATTCGTGGTTGCTTAGGGATTAGTCGATGCACATAAACTAACCTGAATACCCGAAAGGCATAGATATACTAGGTTGTGCAATGTGTTATGCTATGTACGTCATTCACATAGAAAAATGTATTTGTTAGATATATCATGGTCTCTCAATCGTCTATTCTACTGTATCACTTATCCATAAACCAATGTTTTTTTTTCTCATCAATATCAGGCATTACATATTTTAACCGAGAGAGTAAGACGCTATTTGGTTCGCATAATTCAAAGCAACCTGATGGAATTGGAATGTAAAAATCTTTTGACCAAACTTCTTGCTGATGTTTGGTTTGCGGAATGAATTGATTAAATTTCTCCGAATTCCACTATTGAGGGATTTGGTCATTCATTGGCATATATGAAGGATTTGAATTCCATTTCGTGGCAAATGTAACAAAATCTATAATTTGGTTTTAGAAAAACAAAAACAATGCATTCTCACCACCCCCAACCACCCTCACCCTTTGCCCGCCCCTACCTTCCCGCTGCTAACATCTCTGCCACCACCACCATCAATACCGTCAATAAATATTGTTAATCCACCATCGCCACCCCTACCCACCCTTCTCACCCCCATCACCACCATCATGCCACTATTGTTGTTATCGCACCAACTCTACTACCAACCCACCTCTAATTTTACTAAAATAGTTTCATTAGCTCCCGATGTATTAAAATGAATGTGAACCCTTGTGATACACATATGAACTATAGCTCACATGTGAACTATTTAACTGATTTATATATATATATATATATATATATATATATATATGTGTGTGTGTGTTGTGTGTGTAAACCCATATGTTCATATATGAATCAGTTAATTAGTTAATATATGAATTACACAAGTTTATATGTGAATCAATTAAAATAATTCATATGTGAATTACACGAATTCACATACGAACATAGAGTTCATATGTGAATCACATAGGTTCATATATAAATCCGTTTGTTGCCTATTTATAAAATTTACTAAACCACCCTCTTTATTTTTTGCATAGCCGCAATTTTTTACCAGTCAAAACCGTAATCATTGATCAGTCGAAGCCACAATCATTGATCACTCAAATTCGATCTTAACCGTATGAAAGACTAGTATCACTTATTTACTTCTCAAAATAATCTTCGACTATATACAATTGTTGTAGTTTTAATCCAATAATATATAGCATCTATTGCCTTTTTATCTCTTAGCTAAGAATAAAGTTGCAACATTTCAGAAATAAACGTACGAATAATAGAGAATCTCATTGGTTTGCTAACCCCCTTTTAGCTCATCATTGATTATTTAATTGTTAGTATCAATTATATCAAGCGTGGTTACGTTTAATTCATAACCATTTCTTTTCAACCCCTAATTTCTCTTTGAGATACTAGAAGGGTAATTGTATAATATAGCGAGATATATCTTGATTTTAATATTTTATTTCATTTTTTATATCAATTGATGTTATAATATGGTCTTATGTGATTTTGAAAAAAACGATGATGTTTTATTTTTGAATAAAATATAAATTTGAAGATATCATAAAATTTTGTCAAAATTATATCGATATTAGTATCAAATTAACTATTTAAAATTCCTCACTTTTTGTGTAATTTTTTAATTCAAATATTTTAATTATAATTTAATTTAAGTCCAATAACGAAGTAATTTATATTTAGTTTAGTAATATAATTTTCTTATAAAGATAATAGTTAATTATTTTGTTACAACTCGATAATTGTCCTAATTATATTTTAGATTTTTTATATTTTAAAATGAGATGTTTATCCTATATTTGATTATGTTTATCTGCAGTTAGTTATACGAATTCAAACATGGAGCTTTAATAAGTTGTACTTATGCATAATTTACTTGTAATCTTAAATTTTAAGTAATATGTATCAATATACAGTGCTTGATGCATAAAAAATAATTTTTAAAAGTTTTTATCAAATGTTTTATAATATAATATAGATATAATATTTATCTATACTATCTTATAAAACATTTGGCTAAAACTCTTAAAAACTCTTAAAACTCTTAAATCCGTTCATCTCTAAACGATTTCGTTCCTATCCGATTTCATCCCATATCTGAATTCGTGTAACTAACTGCAGATAAACACAATCAAATACAGGATAAACATCTCATTTTAAATATAAAAAATCTTAAATATAATTAGTATAATCATTAAATTCTAACAGAATACTTAATTATTATCTTTATAAAATTTATAATTTTAAACCAAAAATAAATTGTTTTATTATTAAACTTAAATTAAATTATATAATTAATATTCTATATTATAAATCATTTGACAAAAATTCTTAAAAACTATTTTTTATGCGTAAATTACTGTTTATTAATGCATATTACTTAAAACTCAAGATTACAAGTAAATTGTGCGTAGGTACAACTTATTAAAGCTTCATATATGAATTCGTGTAAATAATTGCAGATAAACACAATCAAATACAAGATAAACATCTCATTTAAATATAAAAAATAAAAAATATAATTAGGATAATCATTGAGTTCTTACA
>NC_037529.1:9324087-9325993 GCF_001531365.2 Cynara cardunculus var. scolymus | reverse complement strand
TATTCAAAAATAAAAACATCATCACTTTCTCAAAATCATATAAAGCCATATTATAACATCGACTGAGATAAAGAATAAAATGAAATATTAAAATCACGATGTATCTCGCTGCATTGCGCGAGTACGCTTCTAGTATATGATAAATAGAGTAAGTAAATTCACACACCATTCTCATCTTTAGTGAGATTTGAACTCTTAAACTCCTAATTTTATTGTTAAAAGTTTTGTTTAACTAATATTTGCCATTTCTTTCATTTTTGTGTACATAACACGTGATTTATTATTATATAATTGTATTTGTATATATCTGTCTTTTTACGAGGATTAAGATTAGTGTATAAGCACAAACCACGCACCATGGGTTAAAATTAATGTCTCGTTGACCTGATGTTTTCACTTATCATTAAGCCAATAAAGAGAAAAACATGCCACAAATATTAATATGATCAATTTAAGAAAGTTTAAAGCACGATCATCTTCTGAAACGTCCCACCACATTTGACCCTCTGGTTATCATTGAGAAAAAAATGACATTCTTCTTAACGATAGCGATAACCGGTAGGTAAATGATGTCTGACATCTCAACCAAGACCTCTCGTTTGATTACCGCCCTCTTAACACAGAGCATATCAACGCACCGATGTTGGTATTCAAAACATTAAATATATTTATATTATTAATTAATTAAATAACATAACTAAACTATTTATTAAATCAAATATTATATTTTTAAATTAAAAAAAATACCATATCACCAAAAATATTATAATATAAAGGAAAATGGACAAGAAATGGCCAAACCCACTTGATGACATAGTGCCACCAAAAAGGAAAAAAAGTGTTAAAGTGCAACTGAATAAACAGTTTGTAAGTGGCCCTGTGTACTTTCCACAAACCCATAAAATGTGTAGACTCTTGCCCTTGTTTACAAATGGTTACAACTTTTAATGCATAAGGTACAAGTTATTAAAACAGGGTTATTCCCGATTCGACAATTTATGATGTTGAATTAAAGAATCAGCCATAAAATTTGCAAAGACTACAAGCCATACATGATGATGCTCTTCCTAAAAGAATCCAATCCAATCAAGATTGTCACTAGGAGATGTCTTCTTTACACAATTACAATCTATGGAATCTAGGAGGTGTAACACCTATTTTTGTTTTTATTTTTATAATAATGATTTAAATAATAATAAAATAATAAGTAAATTGTATCAAAATAGGACGTATTTTATTCGGGTTATTAACTGGTTGGAACTTGTTTAAGGTAATAGGAAGGTTTTGAGTTTGAATACGTTCTTTGTGTAGTGAAGTCTTCAAGGTACGTCAAGGCACAAGCTATACAAGTTTTCACCATCTTTGTCTACTCGTATTTAAATTAGATTTTTTATCTTTAAGAAAAACCGTTCTTTCTTTCTCTTATTTGAGAAAAATCAACTTTTTTTTTTCTATTATAAAGATGATTGATAAGAATATATACCTTCTCTATCTCTATCTCTTCTCCTCTCCCTCTCTCTCTCTCTTTATATATATATCTAGAAAGAGAGAGAGAGAGACTTGGGATCATGTAAGACCAAGAGTTTTTCGTGAGACCCGTAAGGCCAATTTTCAACTCTTTGATTAGATTTACAATCTGAACATTCATAATCACAAAATTGCCACGAGACTTCTCAATAATTACAAAATTGTCACCGTGCAACTTTAGACCATTAGATCATTAGCTTATAAAGTTGATCAATGAACATAAATTGGCCTTACGAGTCTTACGAAAAACCCTTGGTCTCACGTAAATCCGACCATATATATATATATATATATATATATAGAGGCCCCTATATAGAGGAGTGATCATATGAAAACCGCCCTCATTTGTGTAAACCGTGCAAACCACCTTCATCTGTCG
>NC_037529.1:9321259-9323547 GCF_001531365.2 Cynara cardunculus var. scolymus | reverse complement strand
ATATATATATATATATATCACATATGATACTATAGGCCATCACATCAGAGAGCTGGACGACTGTGGTGAGCCTAGGTTGCGATCCAAGTTGCACGACACACGGACACACCCAGTTTCCTTCTGTATAATGTTATATATGATGGTTTATACTATCACATGTGATATAGATGCTCACAATTTCATAAAAGATGGTGTTTGTGTCTGAATTTCCACACATATATGGACATACACAAGTCCTAAAAGCAACAAAGGAATGCCAACCTATTCAAGATTCACCATCATGATAGAACACTATTAATCTTGAAAAAAGTAATGGACAAGAAAGGGTGGGTACAAGCACTTACGATATCCATTCACTCCGAAACAACTCATATTGGATTCTTAGTTATCTAATAATTACTAATATTCTTTCCGCTAAATAATCTTAGTGAAATGGAGGTGGAATTTTCACAAGGTCTCGGACTTAAACCAGGCTCTGTCCATGTTGTCTAGGACACGACAGATCAATTCTTCCATGAAGGCCATCGAACCGATCAGTATGATGCCATAGGTAGTAGCACAAACCCTTTTTCTAATACAACAATTATTGCTATTTTATCTGATTCATATTTAAATAACAAAAAAGTATTACATCCAATAATTGTAGGTTTAATATATTATATCTGACAAAGTGGGTATATTTTCTTTATTTATCAGTGTTGTCTAAAAATTCTAAAAATATATTGAAATATATATATATATATATATATATATATATATTCAATGCAATGGAAGTCCTTGGCCATTCTTTCCATTTTGATCCTGCTTTTTCCCAACTTTCCTTGTCAAATTATGTAAATATACCATTCTTTTGTTAGGTTACTTTTCTTTTGAAAAAATTCGATCGATGAGTCTGAAAAAGACCTTCAAACGTGTCATCTCATACTTTGTAGTTTGTACCAACACCTACTTGAACACTGTTCAAGATTATTTTCTTTTTGTTTGATTACTTTATAAATTTCAACAATTTGATCGTGAAGAAGAAATAAAACCCGAGCTTATCATTTCGTACTCAATATAGGCCTTAAAATACCACTGGACCATTCACCGCCACAACATCTTTTTGTCTTGATCAGTAGGTCAAGTATTATTCGTGTCTGATCTTCTCATATGATATATACTTGATATAAACGTTGGAAATCTTTATCAAGATTGGACCACCACTCAAGCGTGTCTTTTTCTAGGATTGCTTGATGGGTTTGGGAAAAAAATTCGAAGTTGTCATCATGTACACCGCCGTTGGACCACCATGAAACCACTCCATCCCATGGCTAACGGAATATATGTTTGTGTTCATGACTAGACTTAGGTATTTACCATGGTCAGAATAGGAATAGGAATAGGAATAAGAATAGCAGTAGGAGCAATTTACATATTTTAGGGACCAAGCAATGTAGTAATCGAATCATGAATAATATATACGAACTTTATTAATTGACGATATACTCTTGAAATTGGAATTAGAATTGGCCTCACGACATGCACCATGGAATATTATGATCGTGTTTTTGTCCCCCACCCACCCAATTCAATCAACCTTCCACTGTATGTGGACGATGAACCTCCTTCTCACTCTTCTACGTGTATCGGAGTTTGGGGCATTAGAGTCTAAGATTTTAAAGGTTATTTAGTTGTTGTTTTTTTATTAAATCATATTTGAATTAGTTCTTTGTATGGATCAAACTGTCTTTACATAATAAATATAAATTGTTGTTTTATTTATTGTGTTGATTAATAAACAGTCTAAATGAGAGAAACGACTATAGGTGAGTTATTATACAATCTTTTACATTTGTACAACCAATACAACTCATTCTCAATTCCGTCCATTTAATTTGATGAATATGTGATTTCATAAAAGTTCTGATTGTTTCATAATATAAAGTATTGATCATAATTAATAAACTCTAATCATCTTTCATAAATATTCAAATCATAATAAATGAACTCTCATCATTTACATAAATATCTCAATTGATTGGGTTGCATTGGTTGTACAAATGGACATGGTTGCATTTGAAATATACCCCTCTCTCTCTCTCTCTCTCTCTCTCTCTCTCTATATATATATATATATAGGGATGTTATTCTACACCCTTTGCCATTCCTACACCCTATACAGCCCTCATCTCAACCATTCAATTTTTAATCAATTAATTGTTTCCTAATATAAAGTATTAATCATAATTAATAAACTCTATTCATATTCCATAAATATTCAAATCATAATAAATGAACTCCAATCATTT
>NC_037529.1:9318434-9321039 GCF_001531365.2 Cynara cardunculus var. scolymus | reverse complement strand
AAAATTGGAATAAATTAAAGTTAATAACTTTTAAATATTTATTAATTAAATAAGTAAAATTATAAATTTGTACTAAAAATTTAATAAAAAATAAAAAAGTTTATCATTTTGTTTTTTGTTCAGATAAACACAAGTATGATGTTATCTTAACTTCCAACTCGATACCTGATAAAGAACCTCTTAAAGGTTCGGATAATAAGAACCCTTAAAGGTTCTACACATTATTCAGAGACAAATCTTATTTATATTTTTATTTATCTTGATCGACTGAGGAATGAGATTGACATGTCGTTGAAAACATGAGCTACTGAAGTTCCATAGATAATACGTAACTATTTGAGTTCATCTAACCATCCAAAACGTAATATGAATAAAATTTATACCTAAAGAAGCATACAATATACATCCCTATTTTGTTTGAACTATCGATCGATCAAACTATTCAGTAACTTGATTAAAACCATGCATCCATTTAATTTTAAGATTTTGGTTCGAAAATGTTGGTCCCTTGAGGGTCTACAAGATTAGTACAACAGTTTGTAGAAGGGGGGAATGAATATAAACACAATATTTTCAAATTTAAAATATATATTGATAAAAAAGATCAATACAGATTTTACAAGATTGTTTGCAGAAAGATAAGGTAATAAAAATCTATCTAAACAATCTTTGGTTACACACGAGTTCTTAGCAAATAAGAAAAGAAATGTTGTAGAAGATCCTTAAGCTAGAAAATGCATAAAGAGAATTAGGTTATGAGAGTGAGTTGCGCGCACTCTGCATGGAGAAGAAACACTTATATTTATACCCAGTGCATTAAATGAACATTTAATACAATATGGTAGGGTTAGAGTGCGTGTCAAGCTTTAAGAGGAAGGTTTGTCCTTTACTACAGTGAATAGTACAAAAACACTATTCATGAGCAGACATCCTTACCTAAAGTTGGTGGATAATAGAGTCGACTAGTCGGCTCCGTACCGTACCAACGTTTATAAGGGTATGGGTTTGTCCTTTGTGTGCATAAGGACAAGACAACAACAGTCGTGCTAAGCAAGCTTCCTTTGATCGCTGAGTGCTGGAATGACCTGAAAGTCTCTTCAGCATTCGCTGAGGCTTGAGCAGTCTTCACACACTTGTAGACAGACTTATAATCACTGAGTTCCGCTTCAGACCACGTACTCACAAATCTCTAATCTTCAGTTTCAGTCTTCGACATTAGCTGAAGGTTCTTTGATGTGAGTGTTATCTTCTTCAAGTAATTATTGTCTCTGATTGAATTACAATACAAGTTCTTCAGCAATCACTGAACATGCTCAGTGATGATCGCTGGAACTGAAAAGACAGAAACATAAATACAACGTATAAGTGATTATCATCAAATCACTGAGAGAGAGGATCAACAGAAAATATATTCATCATTTGTTTTAAACAATAACTGGCAAAAGTTCTCGATCATATATTCTTGTAATCATAGAAGTTCACGTAACGTTATCTTGTAAGCAAATTTAAGCTAAAATTTTGTAGATTTATTTTTGGCATACTATTGAAAAAAATGAGAGTGAGAATAGTAGTAGTAGTTACTGACTCTCTAGTTGTTAATAGAAAATTTGTATATTTAATCTTCATTCCCAAATTTGTCCACTTTTTGTTGATTAATTACATCCGCGCGTCCTCTTCTAAATTATCATGCATTATCTCAATCATTAACTTTCTTTGATCCATCTTAAAGGTGCAGCCACTCAAAAAAATCATGGATCCGCCGTTGCTTGTTTGATCCCTTATTTTAATATTATATATACACACACACATGATATAAGCTTTTTTACGTTTTCGTAAGTTGATCATGTTCTCGTTTGATCTTCTAGGTATGTTTATATATATGTAAACCTAACAAGCCGTACAACCCTCATTCACCAAATCATTTTTTTTCCAATTTTTTTTCACTTTTTCTGAATTATGAGGGTTGATTATCAATAATATATGATACAATTTCATCAAGAATATATGATACAAATTTTATCAAAATGAGAAATACATGAAATAATTTCATTTTCACATAGAAACAAAAATATATGAAACAATTTCATCAAAAAAAGAATTATATAAAACAATTTTATCAAGAAAAGAAATTATATGAAGCAATTTCACATATTAAATACTTTCATGAAACAAATTTTATTCAATTAAACAATGAACCACACAGTTTGTGCAATTTGTTAGATTTCTATGATTTGTAAAATAAGCTTGGCATATATATATATATATATATATATATATATATATATATAAAACAAATTTAACAAAAGTCTTAAAGTCTTAAAATACTAAATGACCAAGATACCCTTTATATCACCTTTTCACCCCCTCCTCTCCTCACATACACTCACCCTCTCACAACCGTTTTTTTTATCTATACTATCTTATAAAGCAAATTTAACAAAAGTCTTAAAGTCTTAAAATACTAAATGACAAAGATACCCTTTATATCACTTTTTCACCCCTTCATCTCCTCACATACACTCACCCCCTCACATACACTCACCCTCTCACAACCGATTTTTTTAAAATTATAATTTTAAATTTACACTTTATACCCCTATGATTA
>NC_037529.1:9316044-9317614 GCF_001531365.2 Cynara cardunculus var. scolymus | reverse complement strand
TATATATATATATATATATATATATATATATATGTGAGATTTACTTTTCAAACCATGTTTTTTATACAAACCAATTACATCAATTTATTTTCATGATCGAAGGCCACGATTAAAACAAGTTATTTTTGTATAAGAAAAAAATAAAAGAAAATAATTTATTATTTTCAACAAGAAAGGGCAAAACGGAAATAAATTGTAATTTGTTACGATCACTGAAATCCTCTTTCCTGCACTCAATCATGTGAACATGTTATATTAGACACTATGAAACTGTTAATGTTGGAACAATATGTTATTTAAAAGTGTTAATGATAAAACAGAATAAAACTGTTAATCATGAAACTGTTAATGATAAAACAAAATAAAACTGTTAATGATGAAACAGAATGAAACTGTTAATAATGAAACATAATAAAATTGTTAATGATGAAATAGAGTTATCTAGAAACTAGAAAAGATGAAATATTTTAATAAATGATGAAACATAAAAATATTCTTTAATCAATAATTATTGTACATTTTTTAAATATGACAATTTGTATCAACATATATAATGGATAAATCAATTAAATATTTACTAAAAAGATGCTAACTAATCAAGATATAATTCATATTTATATAAAATTAAAGAATGATCAAACTTATCTATTAATATTAAATACTTACCAAATATAGTTATTGTAATCTCAAAAAACCATAATACTTTTATAAATTAAAAATAAAGAAAAACAAATAGAGTTATGTGATTAATTATTATTAGTTTGTATAATTTATATAAATTGAGACGTTTGTATTTGAATACTTCTATATATACATTTTATATATATGCATGTGTATTGTTTTTAAAATGCGAGTTATTATGTAACATTTTACATTTGTACAACCAATACAACTCAATCTCAACCGTCTATTTAATTTGATGAATATGTGATTCCATAAAAAATTTGATTGTTTTCTAATATAAAGTATTAATCATAATTAATGAATTCTAATCATCTTTCATAAATATTTAAATCATAATAAATAAACTCTTATTATTTTTATAAATATCTCAATTAATTGAATTACATACGATATACAAATGAGCGTGATTAAATTTGAAATATATCATTCTTTTTAGTACAGCAAAATGCGATGTACCCTAGGCATGAAGCCAATAAAATATGGAATAATCTTTAAATTTCAAAAAAGAATGCGCAATAACGGGCATGCATGTGATCTGCCATGCATCCCCCTTTCTTTCAACAGAAAGCAACAATATATATATATATATATATATATATATATATATAGGGAAGGGTTCAAACGAGAACCCCTGTGATTTACGAGAATGCGAGAACAACCCAATAACCACATATTGTGATAAAAAATAAAATTAAAAAATTTTTAAAACTAAAATTGAAATTTAAAAAGATTCAGAAAATATTAAAATTAAAAGGGTAATAATGGAAATGATATCATAAAATCTTTTAATACGATTAAACGATCATGATTATCATTATCTAATAAACGGTTAATCATGTGATATGGGTGTGATAATCATGTGATTATCACACAATTATCACATTAT